>NC_088782.1:130430080-130773413 GCF_958450345.1 Calliphora vicina | reverse complement strand
TTTCAGCAATTTAGCTTTTGAGTAATTGTTAAAAATCTAATATTATGGCCCCATTTATCAGGCAAAAATAAAACTTTACGGAAACACTACCTACTTTTTATACTTAACTTATATGTAAAAGCTACACGCAGAGAAAAAATATAGTTGGGCATGGTTACTGTAACCATTTCAATATTGTTACAAGTTTTTTAACTATATTATAGTCACAGTAACCATTTACATGATTGTGGTAACCATAATATGGTTAACTTACGATTCACATGATTGTCTCAACCATATATATGGTTACAGTAAACATATATATGTTTATGACAACCATTTATATGATGAAGGACTTATCATATTATGGTGCTCTCGGCTTAAGGCTTATCATAATCTGAGAACAACATATTATGATAAAATTATTCATCATAAATATGGTTGCCACAAACATATATATGTTTACTGTAACCATATATATGGTTGAGACAATCATGTGAATCGTAAGTTAACCATATTATGGTTACCACAATCATGTAAATGGTTACTGTGACTATAATATAGTTAAAAAACTTGTAACACTATATAAATGGTTACAGTAACCATGCCCAATTATATTTTTTCTCTGCGTGTAGCAGAATTTGGTGTAGTAGATTTTCATTTTATAGATTACGACCAAATACTTCTCCTGTTGTTCCTACTGTTCTCAGCCCATTCCACGATTAGGTGACAGCGGTATGTATGACCACGTCCTTTGCGACTGCCTTGTGTATTTTAATCCTGATTCTTTCTGATTTCGACCGGTTTCGGTCCGGTTTTGTACAAAAAATTTGTAATATAACGCAACAGTTTAAACACAGCTGTTGAATATATTATTGTTGGTGCGTTTATAAATGTGTTGGGAATTCCACAAGGAGTTAAGATTGATTGGTCTAAGCTACTTGCTGCTCAAATAGCAAAAAGTCAGCATGGCTGCTATTTTTCTGTATACAACACGAAATGTTCTTGTTGTCATTGTTTTAGGTATGTTTAGCCTCAACTTTTATTTGTATATATGTATGTTTAAAAAAACACAAACTGTGAGTCTTTTTAGCTTGTCTGCAGATATACCCATAATATTTGGCGGCAATCGAACCCGCAACCCTTCTATGTGGACACGTTCTCAGATTGGTTGGATATTAACCAATTATTTGTCAAGACATTTGTGGTCTGCAAAGTCTAATTTTTCGAGGCGGCTAGATGATAGCTCTTGGCTTTGATGTGACATTTGCCATAATTGAACATTAAAGTGGATAATAGATAGTATTGGTGTAGTATTCAGCACATTTATAATACATTTATATTATTTATAGCCATTTATAATGAATATAAGGCATTCGAATATTGCCTGCTATGGAAAGATTTTCTGGATTGAATTAATTTCATAACCTTTTTTAAGATATCTTGACTAGAAGTTAAATTAAACCTGGGCCAAAATATGCTTAGGAATTGGACTTTACTACAATAAAATTTTCCGATATCAAACCAGATTTGAAAAACATTCTTTAAAAAATTCGTTTCGTTTTTGCTGCAATATAACAATTCAATGATGTGATATAATTGAATTATTTTGTATTGATAAGGAAATCAATTTGTCAGTCATAAATTTAATTTATTATTATTGTATCCCTAATACATACTGGCTGGCAAAAGCCCTGATCACATGATCACAAAACAACAAGTGAATCATCACATTTTTAAAGACAAATTAAAACTTCACTTAATGTTTTACCTTTTTATGTTTTGTGTTTTTTTTTTTTTTGGTGTATGTCGAATTATGACAACTTAATTTTGCACAAAACCATACATAATTTCAAAAGCGAAGAGAAGAAGTGAAATATATTTATTTAATAATGATCAGTTTAGATTGATCATGTTGCTGTAGCTGATACTGTAAGTTATGCACTTGCAGCTTGAAGTTTATGCAGCAATTTGTATGTGAATTTTTGATGGCATAACAAAAAATAACTACAAGAGCAACAAAATATCTTTTACAGCCATAGATATCGAATGCAAACAGACACTCAGAGATACTAAATACAAACATACATCATATACCAGTACATACATACAGTTACAAGTAAAATACTTATTAAGGTGGATGGATATGAACTTAAGTTTACTTAGGTATAGTTTTCAGTTTTCTTGTGCCACAATATGTCGTACAAAGTATTGCCTTATAAGAAATTGAAAAAATAAAATAAAAAAAAATATTGTATGTATTGTATTGTATTGATGCTGCAACGGCTGCAACTGATGATGATGCAAGTAATATTTGTGAATGTATTGTTATTGTTGTCGCTACTGCTGGCTACAGTTATTGAGCAGTTGTTGCTGATGGTGCTGTTTGGTTGGCAAGCAAGGTCGCTTAAGTATGCTTTCAATGGCTTAAGCTCAAACAAAAATTCGCATTCATAATGCATCATTGATGACAAAATTCGTTGCGATTTGTTTTTAATACCCCAGGCACACATCACATTTATGATGACAACAATAACAAGAACAACAATGCCACATACAGCATTCATCCAACCATCAGCAAGCCCCTCGCAGCCCTCGTCATTTAAAACGTTAATGCGAATGTTGTCACTCAATATGAATACATATTTTATTGAAAAATAAAAGGGATTTTATATCCATAGATATAAATACAGTAAGTACTTGCTGCTGTAATACTCAGTAATATGTGTAACCATGTATGTTTATTTGCAACGTATTGTTGTAAAAATATCCAACAATGTGTCGTGTTGTTTGTAATCAAACAACTAAATTGTGTCATCAATGTTTATTTTAAGAGTCATATTCATTTTCGTCGTATGCAGTTCTGTAAAGTACATATGATTCGCCAGTAAGCAGGTGTTTAATCAAGCAAAAAAGTGTTTGATTACATCTTTATTTTGCAAGTTATAAATAAATTATGCAAAGTCTTTTGTTTTTAAAATTCTGTAAAATTGCTCAGTCACCCTATAGCCATAGCAAGAATTTAGTTAAATTGAAAATATTTATATTTTATTATTATGTCCGTCCGTCCGTCTGGCTGGCAGACCTGGAGTACAGGTCGCAATTTTGAAGATATTTCGATTAAATTTGGTACATATTATTTTTTCGGTCCAAGAACCAAGTCTATTGATTTCGGTCCATTATTTCGCCTAGCCCCCATACAAATGTCCTTCCGAAATTGAACTTTATCGGTCATAAATGTTTAATTCATATAGGTATCTACACAAATTTCGCTCCAAATATGTTGTACAGTGGTGGCCACCAATTTAAGACAAATACATGAATTTTTTTCATCAACCTCTAAGGGTATGAAATTTATTATTAATGTTTCTAGTTTCTGAAAAATGTTTGGAAAAATCGGTAAAACACCTCAGCGAACATCCGCTGTTAATAACATGATATGACCGAAACTAATGGAACTAAAAATACGAAATTTGGTCCGAATATTTTATAATAATAAAATTATAATGATATAAATGTGAGAAAATATGTTTACTTAAAAAAAATAATTTTTTGGTCAAGTTGTAGAAAAATGTTATGTGTTCATGGTGAATATGTATGAATTGATACAGTCGAATAAAACACACTTGTGTGTTAAAACAGTCCTCATGCATACATATTTGTGGAAATATTTGAAAAAATAATTGACAATTACAAGGAATTTAGCAAACGATTTTTGTCTTAAATTCCAGGCCACCACTGTATATATACAAAATTCATGTCACCAAATTGTGTCCATAATTAGTCATAGCTCCCATATAGACCCGCTTCCGAAAATCACTTTAACGTGCATAAATGTTGGTATACACACAAAATTCAACACAGTTAACTTTAATATAGACATAAATCACACGACCTAATTTCATGGTGATCGGTCCATAATTTGTCACAGCCCCCATATAAGGCCCACTTCCGAAAATCACTCAAAAATATAAAATATTGAAATTTTTAAAGAAAAATGTTTTTGCTCTTTTACTTAGTGTAGGGTATTATATGGTCGGGCTTGACCGACCATACTTTCTTACTTGTTTCATATGAAGCTGAACAGTTTCCAAAACTGTAGTGTGATTGGTCTGGACTTTAAGGTGTTTTAAGTTCCATGTAAACCTTAAAGTGTTTTTTCTTTTATTTGTGAAATTGATAATGTTGTATACACACATATTAATTGTATTTATTATTTGAATATTTTATTGCAATTCATTAAGATTGTTTTTTTACGTTTTAACATTTGAAGCTTGTTGCCCACACCGACCATACAGATACGGACAATTACTATACAATCAAAAGTCCGATCAGGCCAATTCAATTTATTATAATGATAATGGATGAGGATTTCTGTTGGTGTTGCTGTTGTTTTTCATTCATTTTAAAATGCATTGAAATTTATTTTAATTATCTTTGTATAATTAACAAATTAAGCTGCATTCATAAATACTCGTCGTACTTGCTACACGTTCAACAGATTTGTTATTATTTTTCAGGCGATGTAACCAGAACCAAAAAAAAAAAATGAACGAATATGTTTATTTAACCTCATTATATTTATTTATACGTTTTTTTTTGTTTTTCAAAATGAAAATTTAAATTAAAACAAGAAGGTCTTTTAACCTCACAACGCGTAAGCTCCTGTAGGGACGTGTGTGTTGTTGCCTTGTTTGAACCAACCATCAACGGCTTTGCCATCCTTTAAACGGTTTTTTACATTCTTAATATTTATGTTTGCAAATGAAATTACAATGCGAAAAAAGGGAAATTAATTTTAAATAATGGCCTGATTATTTTTAAAGCTTAAATTGCCATAAAAAATTAACAAGAAAAAACATCTGTTTATTTAATGTTGAAACATCAGTTAAAACAAAAACCAAAATGAATTTAAGCTCATCAGCAAAAATTTACATAAATTTAAATTAAATATTGTAACTAACAAAAGGATTAACAGTTAACACAACAATTTACAAAAGTTAATTCATAAATGTTTATTCATTTATTGTATTATCAAATATAACAGGCTTAATTTTTGCTAGTTCGGAACAAGCTGTACGGAATTCTGGACATTGTTAGTTAGAAATGATGAAATCCATTTACATGATAATCTATTATCGCCTAAATAATGTTCATATAAAAACAATAAAGAATGCTATGTTCGATCATGCCGTCTCCTATATATTCTTCACGAAATAATACTTTAAGATATAGAGTAAAAAAAAATTTCTATGAAAGAAATAATGTGAAAAAAACATTTTGGAAGAAAAAAACGTCTGGTGAACAAAATATTTTGATGAAAATAAATTCGAATTTGTAAATATGTTTTCCGAAATTTACCGATTGTAGGTACGAATTTCTATACTTTGTTGGAAAAGCCTTACATTTGATATCCATATTGTCTATGTACATTGGGGTGGCCCGTTTGGTTGGAGAAAATATAAGATGTTGACGTTTCCAATTAAAATTAAAGTTTTGTTTTAGTTCTCATTAGCGTCATTTGAATATTTCGAAATCTATTTTCTTCCTGATTTGTATTGCAGGGCATTTGTTTTTATTTAAAAAATAATTCAACTACAAAATTATACGATTTATACTAAGAAGCCTGGTTCGACATTTTTCATTTATTTTTTAGTAGAATTTATATTTTTCAAGACATTTTAATTTGTTTGGGAGATTTAAATTCTGTATATTATTCCACACAACTTAAAGATATTAACTTAAATACACAAATATACAAATAACCTTATTGCGTCAATTAACACTACATATATTTAATGACTTTGTAAAATTTCTTAAACTATTTTTTCAGTTTTAAACTAAAGGGAAAAACTGAAACCTTTAACCTTCGTGTTTAAGTGTGTCCTGGAAAATGTTTGATTTTACAATGTAACTTTTATTGAACTTTATAAAAAAAACTCAACAACAAAATAATAAAAGTCTTTAGAAGTTCATTTCCGTAAGTTTAATTATAAAATTCCAAGACATCTCAGCACTAATATGCAATGAAACGTAAATAGTAGTAAAATAGTTTTAAACAATAGTCTTCACCTCCCTCCCTACAGAGACGTAAAAACGATAAAAAAAAGCTAAAGAAACTATAAACTTTAAAATGAAAGCATATTCAACCGATTTGACAGAACAGCCATTCAAATGACCTCTTTTTTTGTTTTGCCAGGCTGCATGCAACATAATAGTAAAACAGCAAAAACAAAACAAAAATCTCGAACTGAACAGAGTGCAGCTACTCACTCTTAAAGTAAAAAATGGAAGGAAATAAGGAAGGGTACGTGTGTGATGATTGCAAGGAAAACCTTTTTCTTATAGTTTCATAGTATTTGTGGCATTTAAAAAATGTTGGATGTTTCTTATGTTTATTGTAGTTTTTGTTGTTATTGTATATTCGCACCTTCTGTTTTAAAGAACAAAATAGCAATTTTGTGGCAATCTGTTGCTGCCACTACTATATGTAGTTGTTGTGTTCAAACGCAAATGTCAGTAGTTCAACATCGATGTAACCAAGAAACAAAATCTATCATGTACAAAAACAACTTTAAGCCACAATATACTTAAGACGGTCGTTATTTTAAGATTCATTTTATAACTTTTGTTTTTGATTTCGTTCTATTGTAGTAAAACAGCAACGTCAGCAACAACAACGACAGTATGCCACATATACATATAGAGACGGACATTGTAAATGTGTGGTGCTTACACGCAGGATATAGTGTTGAAAACTTAATGATCGCTTTTCAAATGTAACGATCAGCAACAAGTCAGGCTAACTGACTGCTTGGCTACACAGACATAGGGTGAGGGTTGGACAGACAAAGAGCTGGGCAATTTTTAGCCTGTGTTGCCATAAACGTATGGCAAGTCGGAAAAAAATGTGTTGAAAACTGCGCAAAAAAAAATCTGCCTCAAAAGAACTTTAACTTACCAAATGTATTTCACTCAGTAGTGCACTACAACGAAAAATCATCATGAACCAGACCTCAAACCATTGCATTGTTGTTCTAGCCAAAGTAATGTTTGAACTCGTGCAACATCAATTGTTGTATGAAGAACGAACACAAAAAAAAACAACATTAACAACTTTTGAAAATGTAAAATTACAAAACCGAAATGAAAATAAAATGCAATAAACTACAACTACAACAATTGCTTAAACTTAGCAGCAGCAGCAACAACATGTATCGGCGGCCGTAAAAATACCAAATAAATAAATAGAACCACAGCACCACCATGTTACCAACAACATAGATCGATGAATTTAAAAATGCAGGAAATAGGAATACATTAGCCAGTATCGAAGGTTTTTAAAATTCCACTGGACATTTTTTAAAATTTCTAAAATTCTTTATTTGTAGTATTTTAATCGAATGTGTATTTCAATTTTTAATAGTCAGAAATGCAGATATTAAGAATATTTTCTGTCACATACAAAAATTTAAAATTTTAGTCAATTTAACATTTTTTTGTTTTTTTTTAACGTTTATTTATTTATCGAATCTGCCTTACTTAGGCCTGACAATAAGTAATAAAATCTTATAACTAAAATTAAAACTAAATGCTCTCTGACGGGAGCGTTGATGTTCATATGGGCCACATTTTAGCGGGGTGGTAGATCGGCTCTACGAAGCCTTGATCTTGTTTGGGTCTGTGTGAGATGTCTTGCAAGTTGGTTCGGGTGGTTACACAATTTCGTGATGTATTTCTCACGGACATTCTTGAATGCATCTTTAACTAACGGTACTTGTAGGTCTCTATGGATGTTCTCATTTCTTATGTACCAAGGTGCACCTGTCATTGTCCTAAGAAATAAATTTAACATTTATTAAGATTATTTGTAGAAAAATTAAATTTTATGTAGAGAACATTTCCAAAAGTGAATCGGAAAATTGCAAATATTTTATTTAATCTATCAAATCTTAAATCAATAAAATCCGCATCAGCTTCATAAAATACGAGTATTGTAAACATCGCCAGTTTTTCGAAATTTATATGAATAAACATGGAAATGTTCAAAGGACTCCAAGGATATGTGTTTACCGAATATGGTCAAAAATCGGAAGACCCAAAGTCAAAAACTTGTGTTCTTTTGTGTTATTTTATGGAATTCATGATATATATTTATATGGAAGGAAACTATTGATCAGAAATATTAAGTTTTTTATAAATCCTACAGGATTTACATAAATATAATCTTATTTTTATATATATTGAGGGCATCTAAAATATGTTGGTCGCATTTACATCGTGAAACTTGCATACGTTTGTGGCTAAATAACAAAAACGGCCGAAGTAGACATGAAACAACACAAAAAATCAAAGTCCAGACCACAACAGAACTACGAGTATGAATCAACCAGCAATAGAAATAGAAACATATAAAAATGTTTCCATATGAACTCACATACATACAGACATATGCACATTAGGGTGGCCCGTTTGTATGGAGGAATGATAAGGTGTCGACATCAGATAATGTTTGTCCTGACATCAGTATTTGGTGAGTTGAATCAAAGGACGAAAACCTCCTTTTTAAAGTTTTTTTTTTTTAATTTGAAAGCACTTTATAAGGCGCTTTCAATGCCACATCTGAATTCTCATCCAAATCTAAAATATTCGAAGTTTTGTGGTTTTTGGCAAAATTAAAATAAACTAAATGATTTTTAAAAATTTTGACATAGAATTATTTAAAATATAAACATATAAATTCACCGAAACGGATTTTTCCGTTTTTCAAAATTCCATCTAGTTAGAAGATGGATCTGATGTTAGTAGTGTCAAATATTACCAATATTTCGTATGTATTCTTTGCGAGAAATATGAAATAAATCATAAAAACCTTAAAAAAGGACCTTTTTATACTTTGATTCAACTCACTAAATACAGGACTCAGGACAAACATTTTGAGAAACTGTATCTTAGAATGAATTTAACTTTTATTTCCTCAACACTTTTTGGGGGCCTGCCTAATGTACATGATGCCTTAATATAATAGATAGACGAACGGACAGCCAGATGGACGGATGGACGGACGGACGGATGGACGGACGAACTTTACAATCAGACGAACATCACCGCAGCAGTCAGTCGTCAGTTGTACGAGTACTATAACGATGAACTTGAAAAGTTGGCGATTTATTTCGAAAGGAAGCAATAATTATAGTTAAAGTATTTTGTTATTGTTGTTGCTGGTGCTGTTAATATTATTGCTTTGGGATGATGAATTCAATGCAACAGCACCACACAACAAAAATACAATAAAATAAAGAAAAGAAAAAAGTGAAAAATCTCTGCCAAATGAGAGAAGCATAAAAGAGGAGCAAAAAAAGTTACGTAAATTGTTGCACCCAAACCTCGACCCCAGCGTTGCCACAACTAAACAACAACAACACATTATTGCTTAAGATCGGTTTGTTGCATTTATTGCTGCCGTTAATGTTGTTGCTATTATTATTTGTTAGTATGCCTAGGTGTGTTGCAATGTATTTTCTTGGTGTTGATGTTTTTGTGTTGTTTTTTTTTTTGTAGTTGGGGTGATGGATGTCACTCATTCAGTTTATTTTAAGTTTTTTTTTTCTTTCAGCTTTTTATGCTAGACTGATTTTGACTTTGCCACTTGGCGGCATGCAAATACAAAAGTTAAAAAAAATAATATTTAATAACATTTAGCAAGAAGTAAAAGAAACAACAAACAACCGTGGTTTATTTTGAAAATTTATTGCTTTTTATTTTGCCACACACATTCTCTCGCTTACAACTTTATTGGCATTTTGTCTCGCTTTTAGAACATGTAATGAAATTTTTGTAACACGTTTATGATTCATATTTATGGGTCAAATATAAATTTTATGGAAATATGTACTGGGAAATGAATTTACTTACCCGAAATAATCACATCAATACATATTAGTTAAGATCAAATAAACTCTACCAAATATCAAGATTAAAGCAGACAGACAAATTGTAATTGGAAATGGTGTGATTTCTATTCTCGAGTTTTTAACAGTGCAAGTATGTTTAGGCGAACATTTGTAGGTGCCTTCCTTTAAAGTTTAAATTTGATTTCCAGTTTTGTTTTCTGTTTTTCAATATCAAAAGGCGTTACATTTTTAAATAGACAGGAAGTTTTATTGTCCAAAAACATTGAATTTTATTCCCCCAATATCTTTCATTTGAAATATACACCAGCTAAACTAAATCTATGTTGGATCCCTTAACAAAACACATGCAAATTTCAATTGTTAAACAATAAAACTGAAAAGAGTAAGACAGAGCGAATGAAAAAAACAAGCAAACAAAATCATAAATTCAATAGCGACCGGATGAATCCATGTCTCAAAGGATTGATACCGCACCGTGTTGTTACTTACAAAAAATACTCCTACTGCTTTTTTGTGATAATTCTAAATAACTAAATGATAATAAAAAAGAATGAATGAGAAAAGAACTTTGGATGCAGACTGCAAAACATCCGTCATCATGTCATGCCTTGTATTTAAAGATGAGCTGAAAAAATAATACAATAAAATAATTGTTTTCAAATCAAACATACATATAATGTTTGGTGGCGTATCAATTACACTAGATTTGATGAACGATGTACTCGTACTTAGATAGTAATAAAAAAATGGCAAAATTATTCACAAAATTTAAATATGCCTTGCTGAGAGTACAAAGCAGAACTTTAAATTTCATTAATCTTATATTTTTAATAATTTTTAGTGTAGAGGCCTAACCATGCGGTCTTGAGAATTTTGAACAAAGATATAAAAGGGTTAACAATGTCCTAGAAATTTTAAATTAGAAAATCGTAAATAAGCTTTTCAAAGAAATAATCTGAAATTAAATATGAAGAATATACTTAGGCTATGAAATATGTTTTTAAGAAATAATTTTAAAAATTTTGAGATTAAAAACGAAATTTCCTCCAAATCTGCCAATTTAAAATCGCTATCCCATGCTAACCCAATAAATTCCCACATTACATTTCTTAATTTCTTTGAAAAATGTGCAACCTCTAAACATTATTCGATTTTCATTATAGAAACAAAAACAAATCAAATATGGAATATTTCTAATAATTCTTTTAAATAAATTCGAAATTAAAATTTTGTATCAGAAATTTCATAAAAGCGCTGGCGTGTAAAAATAGCATTAGTTACAATGCAATTCAATAAATCTTATTTCTATTTCCCTATAAAACTCAAAGCGTTTTTATATAGTACTATGTTGACCATATCATGATACATAATTATACACAAATATGACACTCAAAAGGATATTGTTAGTAGTAATTTGATTACTTCCTAACATTGTTAACTGCACAATGGGCAAACTATAAAACATATAAACAAGCCAGTATTCTATAACGTACTTTCCATACGAGTATTAAAATGAGCAGCAGATGATCATCAATCGTTGCCAATGGTATAAATATTTCTGGTTAAAAAAAGGGTATAAATTATCGATGACTTTAAACTTTTACCACCCATAATGACAACAGCAGCATCAATAACAACATCAGCATAAAAGGAAGATGAAAAACAGCACACTTGCAATTTAAAGGCAACAATAACAACAATAAAAAAGGAGCAAAAAAACTAAAAAAAGAGTTAAATAGTGTATGCAAGAAATATTATTGAAATAATAAAAACAAACAAGCTGTAGTAACAATTACAACAAACGCGGCAGCAACAACAAAATAAGCATATGCTGGCAACTAACTGATATTATTACAGTTGCTGCAACAGCATCAACAGCAGAACGATAATAATATGAACAAAAACATCGTCAACAACAACAAAAACAGATATCCAAAGAAAAATAAAAGTGAGCAACAAACGAGGTATAATTTTCAAGTTGATAACTTGTTAACAACCGGGTACTGACTAAAATAACAACAACAACTACTACTACAATACTAAGCGACAGCTACGGCAATAACCCAACAAGCAACAACAACGATTATTAACAATAATAGCAACAACATAACTATATTCATGTATTCACAACGGAGGTAACAACATACATTCAATACATCCCAGCAATGAAATTAGTCGTCAGATCAAACAAACAATAATCAACTAAACTTCGCCAAGGCGAATAATTCTTGAACAAAAATAAATGGAATCATAATATGGTTGAGGCCACCATATTTTCATTTCAGCCAAATGATATAGTATGATTTCACATAAATTATAATGTGGTTATGACCATATTATGGTAGTAGAATAATAATAATACAATCATATTATTATGAGCCCAGCCTTATCATATTATGGTTGACCATATTATTGCAGTATTTGTGCTCATGTCATGATAATAAATTGTATCAAATTATACTAGGAAGTACTGAGTTCTGGTGATATTACGCTCTTCGAGTAAATTAATATTTTTTGGAAGTATTGCTAATGTATCAGAATATAAGGTTTTCGGTTTAATATGACTTGTATATGATTTAATTCGAATAGAAACGTCAACATTTTTTATACTTAACTATATTTATATATATATAAACATTGAATGGGTGGTTTTTCAAAAACGCTTTAGTCAATTTAAAAATTTGGCCAGATTCATGATTAGAATCATTTGTAAGTGGGAATTATATAAAATAATTAAATTAAAATAAAAATATGTTTTTTGTTTTACATGTATACCTTTGTGGCTTTGTTTGCTGAATATTTGGACATCAAAAACTCATATTCATGAAAATCGAAGATATAGGGTATTGAGTATAATTGTTCGACATAAAAGTTCTAAAGAAATTATATATATATTGTTCCTTAATGTTAATGTGAAAGATTTAAATATATGTACATAAATTAAATCACCATTAACATTTATTATTATTATTCTTCTTCTCGAAAAAAAAAAATTATTCATTGACAAACGTTGGAAGTTACGTTTGCTGGGTTCCCTTTAATACAATGCAAACAGTGGAAACTTTTGAAACAACAGAGTCTATACCACAGTTTAAAGTAATTTGCATGTCAAAATGTAACAGACTTTAACCAAAGTTCTCTCATCCTTTTGAATTTTATTACAATCAGACAAACAGTTGCAGCAAAAAGGCACTTCACACTAAAGACCAAAATTATAGCTCATATACATTTATTAACTGAGAAAGGAATCAATTCTTATTTTGAAGTAGAGACTGAAAACGCCACATTTATGTATGGACTCACATTTTAATTTTTTTTGCAACATGAGATTATTGTGATTGAAATTAGATACCGGTGGTTGCGCGGAGTACCTGTCTAATGAGATTAGTAAAGGACTAGATATTTGAATAGACAAAACGAGTCAGTGATGGTGGTGGCAAGAAACCTCCGCTTAGATAACAGAAGCATAATCATTTCACCATTTAGCACACAGTCCATAGCTTGGAGATAGTAAATTGTTAATTGACCAAACAATTTAGGACTTTAGGTTATTCTTGTAAAGTACTGACAAAGAAGGTGCATTGATTTACACCGAGAACTAGCTAAATTTGTAACCTTATTTTACTCCAAACTGTAAGTGTGTTTAATAAAAGCGAATGTTGTTGTGGCACAGCTTGAGTGAAAATTACACACGAATACTCGAATGCCGGTTGAGTCCATGAAATTATGAGTATGCGAGAGAAATTTTGCCTAAAAGTTAAGTAAAATACGCATCAACAGCAGCAAAAAAAGGAATTGCTTTA
Source organism: Calliphora vicina (assembly GCF_958450345.1). Lineage (NCBI taxonomy): Eukaryota > Metazoa > Arthropoda > Insecta > Diptera > Calliphoridae > Calliphora > Calliphora vicina. Next base: position 130,759,717 of record NC_088782.1, on the reverse strand, counting down.
TGCGTTACAGGTATGATGACAGTAATTAAAACGTAATTGGAACTGACGTGTTTTTAGTGTGGACCATTTAGCGTTTTAAAATAATAAAAATAAATCACAGCATTTCTTTATTATTATTACAGTATTTGACAACCGGCTACAAATATTTATTCAATAGTACTTCAAAACTTGCAAATATTTATCGATTCTGTAAAAGCTTCTAAAATTTTTAAATCTATTTCAAGGTTCATGCCACCTCATCAATAACATGAAGAGGCTGTTATATTTTTTCGTTTTTAATTTCATTATTGGTTAAACTGTAACCAGTCGCACACACAACGTAGACCATACTCTCGTAGTTGCTTAAAAGCAAATGTAAAGTTATGTTGTTATGCTGGTTAACAATCTGTCCGTCCGTCTGAATGCTTGAAAAAGAGTGACTTGCTGCTGTTAAGAAAAAACAAAAATATATTGTAAATTTGCACTTGTAGTTTAGGAATGGTTGATGATGATACTACGGGAGGCCTGCATATCAATTTATATACTACACAAGTGTGGACGAGTAGTTGGTTGGCTGGAGCAGAGTCTAGAAGGTATTGATTGAATTTTGTTTGAATTTAAAATTGGTAAATTTTAGCTCATATTATCCCTTGAATATCGCTTGTTTTCAAGATTTGCAAAATAAGGGGGTTAGTTTAATTTAATCGAAACAAGACACACCATGATCTTATCATGAATTTTAGGCCGGGATTGTGTTCGAATAAAGTTAATATATTCTTGATCCTTCTATAAATATCGTGTGTATGGTTGTTGAAAGCAAGTTTTCTCAGACAACTAGAACTCTGTTTCTTAGAATATCAATTGAATGAATTTCGTTCGATATTTTACTGTAGTTAGTGTCTTTCTTTCGATAGCACCATCAACTGTTGACTGCTGTGACGGCCGACGTAAGTGGTGTTGGCTGAAAACTAAAGCTATTTGTTTCATAACAAGCATCAATAAAAAATTATAACTACACGTAAAGCTCATTATCGTTATGCAGCCTCAAAGGCTGCGCTTTATATATTGTTTCTTAAAAAAGAAAAACGCAACAGCCAAAGCAAAACGAGCAAAAAGGAAGAAAACTTTAAATAAACCTGACTCTTATTTATGAGGCTACCAAAAAATAAAAATAAAAACTACAAAGAATGAATGATATTCTTTTATACCGCCTGATCATGAACAAAAGCCTAGAGCTTTTAAACACACAAAAACAAGGCAGGCTGGAAATGTAAGGTAAGGTAACTAGCTGCAACATGAGCATATGAAGGGATGCAAAAGAGCCGAACCTTGTAATGTTCTATAATAAATGTGCAATAATTGTATTTTATATCAAATAGCCAACCGAGTAGTAAGTTACCAACTACATACAGCCCAGTTTCCAACCATGTAAATAATGGCAGGCCTGTGTGCAATATAGCACTGGAGTTTATGATGAAACAAACGTCCTTCAGGTTTAACCACATTCCTTGATGAAAACATAATAAGAAGTTAAATGAAAAATTGTTGGCCTCATGACAAATGAGTATAATTTTATTTCGCTCGTAAATACTTACAACAATAAATACTTGCGAAAACTGGCTCATATTTTGACATGATATGATGGGTTGTCTGTCTGAACTGTCCGTCTGTCCGTTTGTCTCCTCATCATACTCAGCTCTGAACCAGTCGTGGCAGCAAGCAATTATGGCTAAACGGCAATGATGGGCATTAAACAATATTCAATATTGTGGTTTTTCAAATGGCAAAAAAGATATAAAATCTGCCGCCACCGTCTTGGGCGAAAATTTGCCAAAATTATTATTTAAAGAAAAGATCAAATAAAAATATGAAAAACTTATTACTAGAATGAGTTTGCTGGAAGATACCCTACCAATATACAATATATTTCTCGTTTTAAAAGTTGGAACAAATGGATGCTAAAATTGTTGAATTAATTAAACTGCAAGTGAAACTGCAAGGTCTTGTATTTTAAATAAAAAATTTTAAATTTATTTCACTCAAAAAATATTTTCCTTGGCAATTGTTGTAGAGTGCACTGGAGGTGCAAAATGATGCATAAAGCAGCTGTTGTTAAATGGACAAATTTCAAACAAAAACTCACAACAAACTGCTGCAGCCCCAGTGAAAAAGTGAAAGTTTGTTTTTTCCCATTCATAAAATTTCAGCTCAGCGACTGCGAATGGTGTACGAGTATATATTATTATAATTTTATTATAATTCATTCATCCCTCAAGGAATTGATACATAATTTTCACAATACATTACTAAAGTAATTAGCCACGAGGGAGCACGTTTTTCATTTTATGCACATTAATAAAAATTTTAAAAATACTTTAAACTTTAAATGTGTTGGGCTGTATAAAATGAAATACACACACTCACATGGACATAAATATTAAACGAGTCTCTATATATACAATTTAAACGTTTTAGGTGAGAAATTTTATTTTAAGAAAACAAAAATAGTTGTCTATTATTTAAAACAAAACAAAGTGTATAGAAAAAAAACTAAAAATGTTCCTTAAAATACAATAACAAACAAGTCTGAGGGTCAGTTTTCCAAGAGATTACACCCCTTTTGTGTTACCCTGATAGGGGTTGTTGCAAAAACTACCGTTTTCTTCGCTACATTTGCTTTGCACTGATGGTGAAAATTCCCACTAAAAATTTCAAAACAGGAAGTCGATCGCATAATTTTTCAGCAACTGTTTGCAGCAACGCCCGGATAATTAAGCACAACGAATTCCCATTAAATGCACACGTTGCAACAATGCCTTTAACAAAAGTCAGTTGTACATTAATGAATTCCGTTTCTAATTCTCATCATTATTGTTTGCTGCATCGAATTAATATTTGAAATATTGCTGTCAAAATATTTTCCATTATCGCCCTGATTTTGTTAATTATGTGACAGACTTTTCTATTTTCGGAAGTCCATAATGCGCCGTAGCAAATTGTGGATAAACGCCATTAATTAATTGGAAATCAATTGAAAAGTAAATGCGCATTATGGGCTTATAATTTTTTAAGAATATCTCTTTCATTTCTTTAATATGGGTTGACTGATAACACAGTGCAACAGTGAAAAAAACACACGATCATGACTATATGGGTTCGAGTCTACTACCAAAGGGTAGTAAAACCCTATACTCAGTTTGTCCATTTTGGTGACCGATTTTTTTTATGGGCCCCCAAAGTTTCTGAAAATCAGTGGGGCCTCTAAAAAAGGTGTCATCAGTTTTTGGTTAACAGCTAATTCAGACTTTGTGATACGGCTTAACTTTATATGGCAATAATATAGCTAAGAGTCCGCCAAATAAATTTTGTTAAATTTTTTTTTACAAAAAATAGCTTTTTCGTGCACTTTTGTTGAAAAAATATAGGAAGAAAATTTTTGTTTTTTACTTTTTTTAGAATAACTTCCGGGGTCTCCTAATTTTTCACCAACAATATTTAGGAAAGTTATAGCTACGGTAAAGTTGAACAACTCTTGAGAACATATCAATGCATTTTGAACGTATCTAGTCACTCTAAATAGCACATAAAGATCACTTTGTACCTTAACAATTTTCGTTTTTACTATTTTTTGACGCTAAAACAAAGATTTTTTGTTAAAATAGTATGATCATGTCCACACTTCTATGCTGTGCAGTATTATTTACTCGGCTGAGGTGTTCGGAATAGGGATCAGTGAGTGGACCCTCAATGTCAGAGATTTAAAAAAAAATCGCCAAAAAGCCATTTATGATCCGAATGAGCTGAAATTTAAAATATAGATAGTCCTTCAGAAGGTTTACAAAAATAAGCTTTACAAAAATAAGCTTTATCTCTTTTAGTTCAAGAGATATTTAATTTTTAATTTTAATTTTTTTTTAAATTTTGCTCGATCTTTTTTTTGTATTTTATATATGATGGGCCTACGAAAGGTCGAAATTTGTTTTTTATATACATATGTAGTATATTTGCGATAAAATTCTAAAGAAAATAAAACAAACCTGATAAAAATTATTTCGTCCGTATAAAAAGTTACACGCATCCAAAGTTGAAACATCCTTTTATATATTTCAACTTTGTATGCGTGTGTTTTTTAAGTTTTTTCCAAAAAAGTCCCCATATTTTTTCTTTTATAAAAACTTTCTTAACTTTCTTCGTGGCTATATACATTTTTTATGATCTGGAAAGAAAACTTAACGCAAAAATGTATAAAGTAAAATTTGACTAACTTAAGCGGACATTGTACCCCCCAGCCCTATCCAAACTTGGCCAATTTTGAAACACAATTTTAGGTTTGAGTAAAAAATTCTAAAAACGCAAAGCACCGATCCTCAAAAACTCGCCATATTTGTATAGCCCTGTATATTGTTTATATACATACAAAACGTTTTTACTACCATACTGTAAATAACGTCAACGTGGGCTATTTTCTAAAAAAAAACAGTTTTTGGAACACATTTTCCCCGTTTTAGGAATTTCGAAGTTTGAAAACAAAGAATGGCAACATTAGTGATGCCATTGACTTAAGAACATTTAGATCTATATTACTTCCAAATTTTATTATGATGTCTGTAACTGTTAAAATTTTACATTTATTCAATGCTTTTATTTTTCTTGATGGAAAATCACCATTTTATAATATAGTTAGTTTTTAAGGTAAATGACGTCCGAAAAAACATAAAATTAATTCATTTCACAAAAATTTCAATCTTCAAGTCATAAGGTTTTCACCGATATCAAAAACTTATATAAAAAGCTTATATTTAATCTTCAGAAGCTCCTCAAACCTTGCCCACTTTCAAAATTGTTAATGTTTTTTCATATCTTGCATCTAGCCGGTCTTGCGTGATCAATATTGGATAAAGTGATGCGCCCTGATCATACCGATAACGATTTGCCCATTCTTCGTCATTCCAGCACAATAGAGAAGTATACACTCGAACATACATTTTAAACAAACAATTTTTGTTTTAGAGTCAAAAAATAATAAAAAACTAAAATTTTTAAGCTACAAAGTGATTTTTGACAGTTATTTAGAATCCCTAGATACGTTCGGATTGCATTGATATGTTCACAAGAGTTATTCAGATTTACCGTAGCTACAACTTTGCAGAATATTGTTATTGAAAAATTAGGAGTCCTTGGAAGTTATTCTAAAAAAAGTAAAAAAACAATTTTTCTTCCTATATTTTTTCAACAAAAGCGCACGAAAAAGCTATTTTTTGGAAAAAAAAATTTTAACAAAACATATTTGGCGGACTCTTAGCTATATTATTGCCATATAAAGTTAAGCCGTATCACAAAGTCTGAATTAGCTGTTAACCAAAAACTGATGACACCTTTTTTAGAGGCCCCACTGATTTTCAGAAACTTTGGGGGCCCATAAAAAAAAATCGGTCACCAAAATGGAAAAACTGAATATAGGGTTTTACTACCCTTTGGTAGTAGAGTCGAACCTATACTGTCATGATGTTGTGTTTTTCCAAAAGTCTTCATTTGTTGCATAGTGTAATGAATTGCTTAAATTGAGTAAGTTAAGGATTTGAGAATTTTAAATTGAACGATTACTGGGAGATAATTAGAGAAATTTTACTATTTAATTGGATAAATTGTATCCTATATTTTATAAAACACTTCGCCTCACGATGAAAATATTTGCATACAAACTTTTAATGAACAAAACCAATTTTTACGAATAATTTCTTAAAGTGAATTGAAATGATTTAATTACTTTGACAAACAATTTATGTATTATAGAGCCATATTCTGAGAGGTTGTCCTACATTTTGGTACATAAGACGAGATCTATAGATACCACTGTTCTATAGACATTTATGTATCATAGAGCAATATTTCGGGAAGATTGTGTCCTACATTTTGGTCCATAACTTTAGTTTTTCTTCACCGATTTTGCCCATTTTCAATACCAAAATGGAAAATGTCATTCCCCTATTTTCTACCGTGTAGGCCCTATCGTGCCTTTAACAGAGTATAAAAATAATTTTAGTAATTGATTGAACAGTTTTGAAATTTTTGTTTTATTTAGAATTACACTATATTCTTTGTATCAAAAATTTAAACCCTTTAAACAGACCGCTAAGCCTCAGACGCGAAACTCAAATTTGTTTTTAACTTCAACCAAATTCAAAACTTTATTTTAATTCAGAATGAAGAATGTCAAACAAAATCTGTTAAATCTCCACTAAACAAAAAATCAAACTTAACTTGAATTCTACAGAATCTATGACATGAATTTTACATTTAAAAGATTAATTTCAAAAACTTTTTTTGGAGAATTTTGAAAATTGTCCAATTTTAAAAGAATTTATCAGTTGTTGAGTTGAATTCAATGATTTGCATACAATTCCTTCACATACTATAACGTTCGTCATTATTATCTGTTTTACTTTTTCGGTATAAATTTTGTTTGAAATGTCACCAAGTATTAAATGAAATATTCATCATAGTATTTAATCTCCTCACAAAATACTTGAAAGCAACAAATGACTACCTTGACATTTCACATACAGACTGGGTCATTCGTAAATGTAGACCCCGAAATTCATTTAATTGGAAAATTACACTGTCAAGCAAATTGACCGTCTTCGCATCAGACGTATGTACTTCATTCACGGCCACATGCAAAAGACGAATTAATTCGGCCAGACATTAAAAAAAAAGGAAACACTCGAAATGCAAACAAACATTTTGAATATTTAAAGGTTTTTTTGTTTTGTTTTGTTGTTGGTTTTTATGTTTAAAGATTGACATGCGTAAAACTTAATTGAAGATGAAAACTTGCAACTGTAAGATTCTCTGTATTCAAAACAGACAAAAAGTATTTGAATAAAGGTTTCACTGTTTCCAAACTGTTTTAAATTCAATTAGGAAACCTCATGAAAAGGGATTAAAATTTTGATAAGATTAAAACACGATATCGCTCTACTCAACTCAGCTTATAAACCAAAAAAACTGAAACAAAAAAAAAACAAATAAACTCAAAGAAAATGACAATAACATGACACTGAAGCATAAAAATAATAATAATATAAGCAACCAACAACTACAACAACCAACAGCTACAAAAGTTCTCCCCAAAATAACAAATTTTTATAAGATATTCTCTTTGACAAAGCGGATTTGTGTATGAAATGTTTAAGAAAAGATATGAAAGACATTAAAAACAAAATTGGCCACAATATCTGGTTAGTCAACTAAAAAATAAATAAAAAAACCCAATTTTAAGTCTGTACAAAAAATTATAAACTTGCTAAAAAATTTGCTAAACTAAACGTTTAACCACCCTTCTCACAGACAAAGAACGAAAATTAAACCACTGCAAACTTTATCGCCAAAATACTGCCAAGAACTCCAAACTAAAAACAAAAAACTTCAGCGAACATCAAAAGATTTTAAACATAATTTGAAAAGAAGCTGAAAGAGAAGCATCAGCACAATGTACTAATAAAACACATTGAATATGAAATTTTGAGCATAAATCCACTTAATAAATAAATGTCCAGAACAAGGTGTATCTAATAAGGTGAAGTCGAAAAGCCAGCTGACTATTTTTTGCTCGATTTGTTTTTTCACTTCTAGCTGTCAAAGTTTGTTTACATTTCTTTATTAATTTAAATTAACGGTTTTGTTTCTTTTAATAAAAAATATAAAATAGTAGAAAAGTGAATAATTGACAATATAAAAGTGAATGGAGTACTTATTGAAAGTAAATTTCACGTATTTATTTATTTTTACCCCTGTTTTTGATTTTTGCCGTCTTCTGTTGTTTAGCTGTTTGACAGCTAGCAAATAATTTTACAAAAACAAAGTACATGTTGTTTTTGGTAAAGTTGTATTTGTTGTAGAATTGGGTATACCTGTAAATAAATTTGCCTTGGTCCAGAAGAAATCAGGCTATGAATGATGGCAAATAAGTTAGAGTGTTATAAGCTTTTGGGTCGAAGCTTATATACCCTTCATTTTACATTAATCGTTTTTTTTTTTTTGTAAAAAACAGTAAAAACTGAAAGCAGTTTTTTAAATATAAAAATCCATAATTTTGCTATTTTTTATGAAACATTTTTTTGTGAAAATTTGCAAAATCTTATATACTCTTCATGCTAAAGCTTATATACCCTTTATTATCCAATAATCTTTTTTTATAGAATAATTTTGATAAAAAAATCATATCTTTCAGTTTTTTAAATTTAAAGAATTTTAAAAATTGATGAACATAATTCTAGAATGTATTACCAATATATCTATACTTTTCGATCAAGTCTGCGACCTAACATGGACTAACTTTCAATTGCAAAAATTGCCCATGAATTTTAATAGATATGTGTCAGTAATAAATAGATTGGTTTCGGACGGATTTCATGGAGTCAATTCCATTTCCTACGAGGATTCAGAATATGTATACGTTGTTGGTTCGGTAATGATTAATGTTACAAACATAATGACAAACTTATATATCCATTTTTATTAAGGTGAAGTATATAAATATTATGAGTTTTAAATCATCAACTCCTTTATTAAAAGATTTGCTAGTAACAAAAGTACATTTTTTGGTACTTTTTAATGTTTCATACAAAAAGTCTTAAGAAACAGTTTGTAAGCAGAAAAAGAATAAATGTACGCAAACGTGGCACTATTTAATATTCTGTACAGCAGGGTTAAATTAAATTGTTAAAAGAAAATTTCCTAGAAGTTTTCGAAAGTCCCCACGCTAACTCGCAACAGTTAATTTTTTTCAATTTTTAATCCTCTTACCCCCATTAACACGAAGTCTGGTTAAGCCTTAACTAGTAATTATACTGTCGGTTAAAATTATTTTTGTATGAAAACTGTCAGTATAACTATTAGTTAAAACATAACCAGACTTCGTGTTAATGTGGGTTATAGTATTTATTAGAATCGAAAACAAATTTTTTATTTTTTGAAATTCCGTTAAAAAAATATGGATGGGATGAACTTTGATGATATTTTTGGTATCAAGTTATAATGGTTTATAAAAAACTGTCCACCCTGGCCTGCCATATCCAAAAATCGGAAAAAAACATTGAACAAAAATCATCAATAATCAAAAATATCCCTTGAACTAAAAGAGATAACTTACACATATTTTCTGTTGATCTTCTCAAGGACTATTTTTATTTTAAATTCAGCTTATTCGATTCATAAATGGATTTCTGACAAAATTTTTCGCCTACGAAGAAAACACCTCCCGAGATACCAAATTATTTCCAAAAAACGTCAGACAAACCATAGATTTAATTACTTTACATACAGCTTGATATTTGCACAAAAAATTTTTTTAGTGTTATTTTTTTATAAAATTTTTTTTCACTTTTTTAATTCACTTTTTCTAGAAAACTGCATCGAATTTAATTTATTTTTTTGTTAGACATTACTTTTTGATATTTATCACTCTCTCATTCACTGATTCATCAGTGAGTGAGTGGGTAAGTGAAGATCGAAATTTTCAGAAGATGGTTGTAAAGAAAAAATTCAAGGATTCAGAAAATTTAATTTTTAATAAATTGCCTCCTTTTCACTTCTCACTTTTCTTAAAAAGAGACATTTTTTGGAGAAACTTGAGGAACTAACATTATTAAATAGCTACCAGGCGAAGCCGGGGCGGTCATCTAGTGGTATATAAAATTCAGCACAGCCGAATATAAAAACTTTATCTTCGATTTACTCAACTTTGATGAAGAACAAAAAAGTACAAATAATGGCAAAGCTGCTTCTAAAATTTGGTTAATGTTTCTAAAGAATTATGGCTCGCTTGCAAAGTGCTATTTAGTAGCAATTGCTCAACTTTGTTATTCCGAATGTTAAATATATATGACATTTTGTTAATGTTTCTAAAGAATGAAGTCTTATTTTCAAACTGTTATTTTAGTACCAATTGCCCGACTTTGTTGTACCAGAAACACATCACTCACTACACATATGTTACGTATGTTTGTAAGAAATAAACAAACGTAATCTTTTACATAGTGCCATACAAATTCCCCACCTCTGAGGCAGCAACAACAAAAACACAAGGTAACCATGAATGAATCAATTGAAAAAATGAAAATAATAAAAATAAACAGAAAAATAAAAAATAATAATAATCTAATCTTCGACTGTCAACGTAATTTGACAAAATTTCAATTAAGATATAAAAATGTAACGCTTGTCTGAATCTCAAGCCCCCAAACGAAATATAATGTGGCGCGTTGACAATGATGTGGATGTAGTTAATGATGACAACAACAACAGCGGCTGCAACAGCAACAGCAACAGTAACAGTAACATTAACAATTATGATACAGTGAAACCTTCTTACATGCTGTATATTTTCTTAGCTTGGCGTACGATTTTGTTTTTGTTTTTAAAGCGAAAAAGGCCTTCTTGAGTCATGAGAAGAACAACTTTGCTGTTTGTCTGCTACAGCAAAACGACTACGATAGTGATGACGATGATGACGATGGAACTGAAGAAAGAAGCTCATGATGAAGATGAACCTATAGAAGCATATAAAGCCAAATTTTTATGTTTAAAATCACAATATATAAATTCAATAATGTCTTTGGCATTGTGGCTGTGCGATGTTCGATTAATGTTCGTTTCTGTTTTTGGGAAAAACATTGAATAGTGATTTGATTACAAACCAATAAATGTTTGTGTATGAGTCGATATTTTAGTGTGAGTGTGAGTGTGAGTGTGTGTCAATGTCTGTTTTAGTTTTTTGCCAGTGTGTTTTTTTAAGTAGCTTACAATTTGGGTGTGTTTCATCACAAATGTTTGTTTGTTTAAGTTTCAATTCAGAAATTTATTAGTTGTTGTAATATGTACCAGTCTTAACACTTAAACGGAATAATAGTTTGTTTGTTACTAATGTTGGTAGTTCCACCCTGAAATATTGTAAGTATAGTTTCACAATCAATACTGATTCCAGTAAAGGTCCAACCACATTATAGTGCTTTTAAATCTGTTAGACATTTTTAAAACTTTTTGGTATATATAGCGACATAACAAATATATAGCGACATAGCAAAGGTTTTCAGATCAAATTTATTATATGGTATAGTCAAAAGTAGGAAATAGTAAAACATTTTAACAAACAACTGTACAAAACTTGAAATAGTTTTTGCCAATATTGTCCCCTTTGGCCATTTTAGGGTTAAACATTTTGTCATTTATTTGTTCTTCAACACATGGGTGACCATTTTTACTTGTGTTTTTTTTGCAATAATCTTTAAAAATTCCTTTCGTTGTAATTTATATGAATTTATTTTAAATGAATAGTACCTCGTTGTTGTTTTAAAATTCATAAGAATTTTTTTTATTGTTTTCTTTTTTTTTTGTATTGAAATGACCAACAATATTTGAGTTTTCAGGCTCAATGTTTTAATTGTTGTTGTTCATTTTATTTTTTTAATTCGCGTTAACAACGATGTAAGTATTTATTTATACGTTCCTTTTTTTGTTTTTCATGTTCGTGTTGTTAACGCAAAAATCCTCAATATTGGCACTTGTTATGTCTGCATTGGTTATGAATTTCTGTGGAAAACTCAAATCCAAAAAAATAAAAAACACAGAGATTGTAAAAGACAGAATCGGCCTAAATTGAAATCTTGCGATTATAAAGAACATTTTTACTGACACTATTCATCAAAATCAAATTTTTTCCAAAATTACATTTTTGGAAATTACAATAAGAATGTGCCAGAGTTGGGAAACTTTAACGCCCCTCAAATGAAATTCAGATGTAAACTTTCAAAACGCCAACACACGTGTCTTTTTTTTTGTCTCCTCTATTCTTCGGATCTTGTAATTTTTTGTTTGTGTTGTACAGTGTAATCATTTTTGAAAATTTTTAAAAGCCTTGAAATCTTGAGGTTATAAATTTTTTTTTTGAAAATTTAAAAAAAATGGCGAATTTCCAAATAAATTCGTATGAAAATTTAAAATGTTTTTTTTTTAAATTCTGAAAAATTCGTTTATTTAACTAAAAAAATTAAATAATAATAAATATATTCAGGCAATTGCAAAAATTAGTTTTCTCTTAAAAGATTTCCTTCATTGTCATCACTGGGTTTTTGGAATAATACTGCTGTTTATTTTGTCTGATATTGACCAATTTACATACACATAGGCTTTTGGGTGACTTTGTATTTTTTTTCGTTTTATTTTTTATTCTGTTCATAAATACATTTTGTATGTATTACGGAAAAAATATGCAGACGTATTCAGACATTACTTTATTTAATACGATTACATGGCGTTTACATATTCTCCATTCTACATACTCGCATTTGAAGTCTGAAACTGTAAGCTTTATGGTTTTATATACAGTAGAATAAAGAATGTTGAAGAAAATGTTAAAATCAATACTTCTATATGTACATACATATGTCTACTAAAGTGCTCCAAGATTGTATGGCCGAATATACTTCGAAATTTTTACTAAAATCACATAAAGTTAACCCTTAAACCATAAGGTCAAAGTTAAAATTTTAAAATATTTGAAATTTATTATAGAAAATACAGAAAATATAGATATATTAAAATTAACCTTAAAACTTATTTATGCTCAAAATGACTCCAAAATTTTAAAAACTTAAAAAAGCTAGTCCTGTTATGGTTAAAATATGTTTTGATTGTCTTAAAATTCTTCTAAAAAATTTTGTAACATCTCTTCAGTATTTATTGAGGATATCTGGTTTCTTGAATAATTTCAAAATTATAGCGAATGAGCCCAAATTTTTTTTAGACATACTTATTATTAAACTACTAATAATAATAAAGCTTTTAAGACATTTTAAGCTTTAGTCATCTTTTTGAAGTCAATGGATTTATCGGTTAGAAAACTACTAATCGTAATACCGCATTTGATTCCTTTCAAGCTTTTGTCTTCTTTTTGAAGTCAAAGCATTTATCGGTAAAACTTATTTTAGATGCTTTTAAATTTTCTAAATTATATGTCCAACAAAGAACAATGTCTAGTTATTCCACTGTTCCATATGTGTAGATATAGCAAACCTTGTAGTTGTTATGCTATTATGGTAAGAACGACGACAACAACAAAAAAAAAAGGGTTTGCGTGTTATGACTGTGGGTTTTTGTAAATAAATATACCAAAAATAAAAAAGAAGCTTTAACGCGTTCGCAACTCTAGCTGCAACATCTACGGCAACAGTTTTCCATATTTATATGAATATATTATATAAATTTTACCTATAAAACCCTTTTGCCTTGCCATATGTCAAGTTCACAAATTATAGTCTCAATAATCATGTTGTACATTACAACATACAACAAAATGTGGCAATGTATTGAATTTAAAACTGAATTGTTTCATACATTACAAGCAAAACACATACACACCTGTTCGTGCCAGCGGATTTTTATTGTATTGGCTTTTTGCTGCAGTTGCTGTTGTTCCTTTTTCATTTATTTTGTATTATTTTATTATAATTTTTTTTTATGAATAAAAAATTGTTTTGTAAGCCCAGCATGGTGTCCCAATGATTTTCAATCCAACTTTCTTTCTTTTTGTATCAGACAAAAAGAGACAATAATAAATGAAAACAACAACTTGACTATAAATGTTGGTAATAATATGCGAGAACAACAACCATTATTGTTGTATGTACATCTGACTGACTCTATGACAATTGTCGCTGTTGCTATAGTTGTGCTATTGATGGTTATTTGTAGCAAACATCAACATTTTGATTGCCAATGTATTGTAAATGTAAGAGAGAAAAAGGGTTTGTTTGTCCCCCTCTCAATTCATACATGCAGTCAAAAATAATTGACATGTTTTCATAATTTTAATTTTGCGCTTCATTATTCATACATTTGTATTAAAATTTATTCTCGCCACTACTAGCCAACCAGTAAATAATGTTTGTCAGGTCGTTAGTGACGCCTATTTGGATATTCTTAAAAAGTGCAAATGATCTGTTGCTGGTGGATATTAGGTTGGCACTTATTTTGCAACTTTCGATTTTCGATGTCGCAAGGTCTAAATGTCAAAAAAAATTTTGAATTACAAATATTTACAATGACTTTGTTTGTCAGTTACAGGAATCTTTTCAAAATTTCAAACGTAGGGCATCTAAAAATTTTGTCTGCATTAAATAGAGTTGAATATATTTCTTTTCATTGAATTTAACAAATACCAGTTATTTATTTAACGTTCTTTTGTATATTTATTTCTTTTTAATTTATATAATGTCATCATTAAATCGAGCCTAAATGCACCACTTTGTACGTATCGGTCTGCCCCAACATATGTTGAGAAAAAGAAGGTATCGTGTCACCTGTAATAAGCGTGACATGTCAAGCAGAACTAACAGCTTTATTTGTCATCAATTGTTCAACTCTAAATGTCTATTGTATGCCATAGTTTAACATTTTATTTCATTCCATTAATGAGTTTTTTTTAGTATTTAGTATTTAGTATTTGGTATTTTATTTCTATTGTACATCATTTAAGTTTAGTTCTTTTTTTATTACATATTATTATTGTAATGATCACTGTTATTAATAGTTATTTACAGAGTATAGTATTTTACATACTAATTAGAAAAATTGACATTTATTACAAATTTATCAAAAATTTACTTCACAAGTGTGGAAAAAAGACATACAGGAAAGTGGATTAAAGTCATAAAAGTCCAAGAGGACAAAAGCCGTGGAGAAAAAATAATGGCCACTTAAGAAGTTTTCTTTTTGTAACATGTCTATGGCCGGGTATAAAAATGTTTCTTTGAAATTTTTAATGAAAGATTTCATTGAGGCTATGACTGCTGGCTGGCACTGTTAAGTCGGTAAAATAATAAAATAATTGTGTATTAAAAGTCAATATGTCATGTTTTAACTGAGACTTGGTTTGTTCACCTCTATTTCTATAAATTTGTTTCTTTTGTGTCGATTTCTTTTCTCGTTTTTTGTGGCATCCATGGGGTAACAAATGAAACTTTCATTTGGATTGTAGAGTTTTCTTATTAAATTTTATTTGTTGAAATTTTGTTACTTTTCAAAACCAAAAATTTTATTGTTTGTTGCTGCATAAATAAGTGTGAGCATCTGTGTGTGAGTGTTTTCTTTTTGTTGCTGTTTGTTTTTATTTGAGGTATGTTTTGATGGTTAACACGAAAAATCAATTTTCGATCTTGTTAAATGCAAATTCCATTTCACGAAAGTTTGTTTATTCGAACATTTTTATTTTTGTGTTGGCTGTGTTTTTTTTTTTAGTTTTTTCGTTTGTGTTGTTTAACAATCATTGCAATAATCGTTACAATATCGAAACAACACATCTGAACATACGCGGTTTTATATGCAACATATTGATGTGTGCATGCACAGATTTGTTGAAGACAATAGCATAGTTTGCTTTATGGCATGAAAAAACCACACAATTATATACAAAATCGGTAGATCATCAAATTAAATTGCATATATACTGGCTTTGGGTACTGATCTATAGATCAATATTATTGTTATTTTAAGCGAACTGATTTGAGATGAAATTATGTTTTATTAATTGAAAAATGTTGGACTGAATTCTGAAAATTTTCCTTACATTCTACCGATAGTTATGATAAACAAAATATATAAGGTAACAATCATTTTAAATCCCAGCCATTTTAAAAAATTCTCTGTCATAATTTTGTCAGTAGTACTTCTGGGTTTATATAAGTTCTCTTTGTAATTTCTATAATTTTAATTTTCTCCCCAAA
Source organism: Calliphora vicina (assembly GCF_958450345.1). NCBI lineage: Eukaryota > Metazoa > Arthropoda > Insecta > Diptera > Calliphoridae > Calliphora > Calliphora vicina. The sequence continues at coordinate 130,743,956 of NC_088782.1, read as the reverse complement.
ACATGTACATACTTATATTTAAAGATCCTTAACGATCTCCGTCTGTCTTTTGAAATCAACTTACTTACATAACCATAATCATAACCAAATCGGTTATGGTCAAATTTTAATTATACCCTTCACCTTCGTGAGAATGGTAATTTCTACATTTTTCATTTCCGACCCTATAAAGTATATATATTCTGGATCCTTATAGATAGCGGAGTCGATTAAGCCATGTCCGTCTGTCTGTTGAAATCAGACAGCCCCCAAATAACTTACATACACGATTCATACATCAATATCTCCGGAATTCTTCCGGGTCGGTTGCTATTTAAAATCGAGAAAATCGGTCAACAAATGGCTTAGATTAGATATAAGGAAAAAACCAGGACAACCTCGATTTTTGACCTATATCTGGATTACTAAGTCATTAATATAGACAATAAGGATATGTAATGATAGATATTTCAAAGACCTTTGCAATGACGTATATAAGACTATAGTAGGTTGGGTAAAATTGGAAAAAAAAAATTTTTGTTTACCAAAAAATATTTAAAATTTTAAATTTGAAACAAAAAATATTAAAAAACAATTCGAAAAATTTTTTTTTCAAAAAAATTAAAAACCTATTTTGGAAAAAAAATAAATTGTTTACCAAAAAATATTTAAAATTTTTATTTTGAAGTATAATTTGGTGAAGGGTATATAAGATTCGGCACAACCGAATAAAGCTCTATTATTTGTTTTTTTTTATAAATAGAGACACAGATCGTACAGATAGAATGTAAATTGAATTAAGAAAAACTAGCCAAATTCGCCCTTCAGCGAAAAACCATACAACTTTCGAATTCTTGGCTAAAAAACCAAAAAATAATTTTGTTGATTATTTTCTTTACTACGCTATATATTTCTCCACCTCTATTGCACTTTGTGTGCATTTGATTCCAATTCAAAACGTTTCTTTAATCTTGCACAAAGAAGAAAAAAAAATAACTAAATTGTAAAAGCCGGTAGAAAACATATAAAATGCATGAAAAGAAAAAAAAACTGAAAGGAAAAGAAAGATTGCAAACATTTTGGGAGTATGAATTGTTATAAATATATGTAGTATCCCAGTAAAAATTTTACCCACTTTGGAATTAACTAAACAAAAAATTATTAACTTCACTTCTAAATAGGAGCTTCTTAGATGCAGAAGTTTAAAGGAATAAACGAAATTGTAAGCGAGAAAGCAAACAGAATAAAACATATGTACATAATTATTTATTCCCTTACACTTCCTCATCTAAGAAGCTACTTTTTCAAAATACATAAAAAACAATGATTTTTTCTTAAGTGCTTCGAAAGGAAGCTAAATTTTTTACTGGGAAATATTGTAGTATACTTTGGGCTCGTTGTTGTGGTGCAATAAATCCACATATGAGCCTGATGATGTTTTCCATTGTGGTTGTTGTTGTTTTCTTTTTTCTTTTATGTATGTATATGGATTTGTCTTGTGCCACACAGCTTGAGGAAGTTTATAAATTGTTTATAAGTCGCAATGTAAGACTTTAGATTTTTGGTAAACCAACATGATATTTTTCAATGTTTTTTAATTTAATGTTTTTTAAGGTGTCAAATGTTGTTGACTATTAAATTAATAGGCACATCAACTTTTTTGTTTATTTTTAGAAACATTTTTCAAGAAAAAATTTATATTTTCAGTTTCCAGATCATCATATAGACAAAAAATTGCTTAAATTCATTAATGCTTTTGGTTTTTATTCATAATTGTAGACAGTGATAGGCACTCATAGCTACCAGGTGTCGAACATATTCGGTTAAGTATCTGTAAACATAAAAAATGTCAACGATGTTCATAAAAATGATCAAATATGAAACAAAATCACAACCAATAGCTGATCAAATTACAACAAATTACTCTTTATTTCGAGCACTGTATTTATTATAGCGCTCCAAAATCTATCCAAATGTGAATATCCTTTAAAATATGGGATTTATAGATGAGATTTTCTTTCACAAGCTTCTAAATACGTTTATTAAATCAAGTTATTTCTGATACTCAGTTTCACTTTTTTCTATTTAAATTTTGAGCATACAAGTATTTTTTTTTTTTATTTTTGACTACTATTCCATAATTCTTATGAACTTGTTAACATTTTTGTGTTTGTTTGTTAAACAATTCAAACCGAGTTTTGCTGATGTTAATGCAACTCTGAATGCCATCTCATATCTGTGAATGGAACTGAGTATTTGTGCAAAAAAAAAAAATGCTTGTATTTTTTATTTCTTCTGGTTGCAACAAGATTGAAAAATAGTTGTTTCTATAGAATACAATACAAAGTCAAAACCTTTTCTGATTTTTGTTTAAACATACAATTGCTTTGTTTTCCTATTTTTTTTATACATAGTTTGTTTCGTTTATTTGAAGTGCGATGCTGATTTATTTCTTTCAGTTGAAAATGTTTTTGCATACAAATCATGGATAAAGCATCAAAGTCAATACACTAAACTATGTTGGACATACTCATCTCAGGCAGACCCTGTAACTCGTCCTCATTGACGACGTCGTCACAGTACTTGTTAATAGTCAAACAAATACTCACTACATATAGACATTTCTATAGATACACTCATACACATATTTGTATGATATTTACTCATATTTACTCTGTAAGAATAGAGTTATGCGATGGATCTCTGTCTGTCTCTCCGCCGGTCCGTCCGTCCGTGTGTCTGTTCATCCATCTATATTTCTATCAATTTAAGCTTATTTTGTTGCTGTTGCTGTTTTTTTAAAGGGTTTTTCTGTTCTGTTCCTTTTTTTTTTGTTTACCAACATGTAAAAATGTACTTGTTTAAATGTAAACGAGTACAAGAGAACAAAAAAAGTTAAAAGTAATGCTTTGATTTTCTTCTTCTTGGTCGTCCAGTTGTTCTTGTTGAGATTCATTATTTTGGATTTCCTTTGAAATTCTACAGAAATTCTAGAAGTTGTATCTGAAAACTACTTGTATGCATAAAAAACAACATAAAAACAAAATTCAGAGTGGGTATTTTTGTGCATTATTTAAGCACTCGACAAAAAATTTATCGTAAAATTAAATTTTCTTAACAAATGTTAATTGAGCAATATTTTTATAGACATATACGAACTCTGGCCGAATTTAAATTAATATCCTAAAACCAGTTGTTTCTTGCCAACAATAATATAACTTCAGCTATATTGAAGTAATATATATCATCGATCGTTTAATAAAGTTGACGATTTTGTCGGAATTTTTAATATTTTCTTTAAAATTCATAAACTCTTATTTGAATTGATATTTTTTCTCTGAGTGTTGTCGCATTTAAAGGTAAAAAACGTAGATGTGTGTAAATTTATACGATTTTTTTCTTTTTACATACGAGTATGTAGATTTTTTTGTTGCAATTTTATTTATTTGTTATATTCCTTACTAACAATTGTAAATTGTAGTATGTTGTTGTCATGTTGACCAATTTTTAACAACACAAATCAAAATAATAAAATGAAAAGGAATAAAACAAATAAAACTTTCTACATACAATGCAATATTACTAGATATTATCCTCATCGTCATCGTCATCAGCATCATCGTCATCCTCTTCGTCAGCTATGGCAATAGTAACAGCATCAACTTCATAGTTGTTATTGTCCTCGTCATCAACAACAAGTTTTTGTTGTTGCTGTATGTATTTGCTTATGTTTATTTGAAACTCTCTAATAGTTGCCAGCAATAAAATAAATTATTGCAACAATTTCTGGCACAAGTTGTTGTCACAACAAAACTTTACATGTTGTTGCAAATTGACATTTAATAATTCATGCCACATAGCTCGTTGTATGATTTTTCAATATACAATACATATTTTTGTGTGTCTGTCTCCATATGTGTTCGTCCGTCTGTTCTAAAAATTTCTAAAACTCAAATAGAGTTTTTAGTTTTAGTTGTTAGCTGCTGTTGTTGCTGCAAATTTTACGTTTCAGCAAATGCAATGAAAATCTTTAATACTCATACCATAAAGAAAACTTTGTCATCAACGTGATTATAGAATCAGGCATCTCAACACTTTTAGTATGGCTTCTGACAGGGTGAAAGACGGTAAAGGAGCGAAAGAGAAGCAATTTAGTTTAGACTGGATATATGTATGTATGAGAATTAGTTGTTGCAACATATCATAAACTGTTACCAAAACGTTTTAGAAAAGTGACCAACTAGAGTTTTGTTTGGACAAGGAATTTGCATTTAGTCTTTTAAAGGTGTTTTAAAAATCAAAATTGTGTGCATTATCCTTTATTTTTATTAATTGATATTTGTGGGTATATAAACAATTCCAGTTGAGAAATGGCTCAATGTTATCTCTCCAAAAGGGAGCATTTTGTCTCTTTTAATACTGTAAGAGGGAGGATTTTGTTTTTACCTAGATTTATGCGGACACTAGCTTAATGGGTTTTAAAGAATTAGAAATGTGGTTTCGTACAAATATATGTAGTATGGGCAATGTGGTTTTATTATACTTTTCAGCATGAGTAAATAAGTTTGTCGTTCTACAATATTTCACAATATTTATTAGTTACCTTATAAAGTATAAATATTCTTGATCCTTTAGGGAAATTCCTTTATCGGTGTCCGTCTGTCTGTTGAAATGGGTTTCCCGAAGCCACCAAATAACCTATAGATCCACATGTGTTATAAATATATAGTTGATATAAAGTTGATTTAAAGTTGTCCATCTATTCGTGTGTTTTTCAAAATTGGGTTTCCAAGGTGTGTTGTGGGTTTCCATGATGGACCCACATATTCTATCAATATATCTAATATTACCATGATCATTTTGGTACTGAAAATCAGCGAAATATGTCCATAAATGGCAAATAAGCAAATTCTCACGATTACCTCGAATTATTGGAAATATTTTTGGCAATATCTCAGATACTAAGTTCTGTAAACATGTATTTCAAATTAAAGACATTTTTAAAAGCTTCTACAATCTTTCAATTAGATTGGTCCCATTAAGTTTATGTAAAACAATAGCGGAGTTCAGTATTAAGTGCGAATGGTATTGCATCATTGCAAATGCAAAATTATAAATGTTTTTGTGTGTATTTTGTTATTGGATTACGGCAGAATTTTGCATTTGCAATGATGCTGACCATTCGCACATAAAAGTGAATACCGCTAATGTATTTGTATAGTTGTGCAATATTTTAGTTATAAAATAATGTTTTAAGTTGTTGTTAATTTGAGGTTTATGTTGCTGTCATTGTTGTTGATGCTTTACAATTTTTGAATACAAATTTCTATAGTACGAAACACAAGTCATTATCATTTTATGACTGACTGAAACTATAAACACATACATATACATATACAGAGAAACATATACCGTGATAATAACACGCACACATATACATACATAGATAATTATACACACAGATATTTAAAATTTATAACAAATTGTACTGAGAGGATGTTGTTGGTTGGTTCGGTTGGGTTGGGTTGAGTTTGGTTGGATTTTAGTCTGAAAAAGTTTTCAATTCAGTTTTACAATTATAAATCACTTAACAAACATTTTGAAGCTTTATATTAGTATTGTTTTCATTATTAATTAAACATTTATGTGAATTGCTCTGCTGTCTGCATAATTTTTTAAACATACATTCTGTTCGAAGAAAATAAATCTTGTGATGTGTGTGATGGTAAGACATTAAAACTGAAAATATCCGTTTCAGTTTATACAAGTGTCTGTCATTATTGACAGACGTGTGGCCAAATTAACAGATATTTAAGAGCAGCATGAATGGTAAGAAAAAACGCAAGTGCGAAATTTCTGTAAATGGTCTAACAATCCGTTACATATTCAGCAAGCATTGGCATAAAGGCAGGAATAAATTGCTTAAAGATCAGCACACATCCATCATCATACAGGCACACAAGGTATGATCATTAATTCAACAGCAGCAACAAAATCATCATGATGTTTGGTATTCAAGTTGCAATTATCACCCCTGTAATGCACAATTTACACTTCTTTTTTTTATAAACTCGTACGTATAAACGTACCAAAGTGCAGATTTACCTACAAACATACATAGTTATACTCCTGCACACTTAAATACATACATTTATTTCAGTATTGTATGCATTTTTTTTCCTTTCAAAGGCAATTTCTTCCTTGGCTTTGCAAAGTTTTTCTTAACGCATATTTTTTTTTAAAAAAAAACAGACAACTTTTCTTCAAATACATTGTTGCAAGTTTGACGTCTCTCTCGTTTTTTTGCCAGTCGTTTTTTTATTGTATCCCATTTTTTTGCAAGCAGCTCTTTTGTGATCGTTTTTATAAGTATCTTTTAACGTAATTATCTTGTCAACACTTTATATACAGAATGTTTCATTTCATTGCATTCGTGTCTGTCTTCATCTGTCAAAGAATTTCCTTTCGTTCTTTTTGTTGCTAAATTAGTTAAAATACTGCTTAAAAGGATGTTTAGAATTTTAACTCTTAACATTTTCCTTGTGGTATTTTTCAGTATTGAAAATAAAATTGTAGAGAAATACTAAAATTTTTTTTATTTTATGAAAAATTATTAAAAAAAAGTCTTATGTTATTTTAATTAAAAATATGATTATAAAACCAGGAGGATATAAAGAACTTAAATAGTAAAATACTTACAAACTGCACCACGAGTGGTCATTCCGTTTGTAATTTTCACATTTTTAATTTGTATGTTGAAATCAACTATCCGAAGCCCCCCATCTAACTTACAGACATGTTTAATACATCAATATATAGAGTATAGTCCTATTTCGGTTGTTATTTAAAATTGGGTAAACGGCATAGAAATTGGAGTCATAAATTTGTTCAATCTTTATCCTAAATATAATTTTTTGAAGTGTATAAAATTAGCAATTAGCAGGTAATCAGGCGTAAAGTCGAATGTCACTTTAGTGTATCTAGGTAATCTAGAGTGTAGTCACTTTAAACTTTTATTTTACATAGTAGTTATTTTACCCACGAGAAGTAATTAATTCAAGGAGAGTCAATTGTCACTTAGTGTATTTCTGTAATTTGGTGTTTAGTCTTTGTAATCTATGTAGGGTTAATTGATTTTCAGATTAACTTATTATTTTATCGATCTGATAATATCCTGGTGAGTTATATCATAACTAAGAGATAAAGGCCTAATACTATTTATTTCAAACGACTCTATTTATGTATTTTTTGTATTTATGTGCTGATATCACTTCTTCAAAACTGTCTCAGAACCAGCATCTTTGTATCACTTCTAAATTGAGTTCTATTTTGTCTTCAGAATCTATTTAATAGTACTCAGAACCCTGTCAATTTTCAAATACGGAATTCAAAACCCACGCTGAATAAAACTACTTGTAGCCCAACCAACTGAACATAATTTGTTTTGCAAATTTCCAGCTGGGATTATGTTATAAATTGAAAAATTTGTTATATTAACTTCTTTTGAATCGTCTTCAATAAAATGTTTTAACAAATAAAGTATATCCTCATCCACATGTCCAACTGAGATGTAGAAAAAGAGAGTCTACAACATGATGTCCAATGTATCTAAACAATAAACACTTGTACTTGTATTCCGCTGATATATTGTCAACAGAATCAACACACCATCATGCCACAACAGCCAGTCAGTCAGCCAGCCACCTCCATTGTCCAGTGGACAGTGAGTTTTGTTATAATAAAAATTATACTTGATAAATACATTTGATATCGCTGCGAGTGAGGAGCAAGGGTGGACATCCACAGTGGAGAAACTAGGGATTTCTACAGAGAAACATAAAAATTATCGTATGCCAAAGTATGAACAACAATCACAAATAAATTTTGTAAAAAAAAACAGAAAGAAAAACTAAAGTTTTGTTAACCATTTACGAACATGAAAACGTATTCGTCAAAAAGCAAATCATGCACAAGAATCACACATTATTATCGCGATTGAGCTGAATTATATGAACAACATACAACATGGTTGCTTCACACTGACATGCAACAAACACACATAGAATTTGCAACAACAAACAACAATTCATTGTAGACACAATTGTAAGAAAGTTTAAGTAAGAATTGCGTTTGTTGTTGCTGCATACAAGTTGTTTGTTTGTTTGTTTGTCCATTGCTGAATGAATTTGGATTTATTTATCAAGAGTTTGGATTTTGATTCTGTTTTTAGTTGTTGCATTTTGTTTTGTACGGGTACAAGTTTGAATACAAGCCGAATTCGTAAAGTTTATAGTGGTTTGTCAAGATAAATGTATGTATGATCGTTTGTTCGAGTGCCTATGTGTGTATGGGATTTAGCTCTTTACAACTCCAGCGTCATCCATCCATAATCATGAGTCAACATCATCTCACAGTGCACACTTGAGTTGTGTCAGTAAGAATATTTGTAGTTTAGATGTGTGTAGTAGACCCACAGCCAAGTTGAAAAGTCAATATAAAATGCATACACTGCACTGCTAAACTACACTGCAACAAAATCTTTTTTTTTAAATAATTCATAAAGGAATTTTAGGTGTTGTCATAATCCTAAAGTGATATTTCGTAACTAAGAGTCTTACTTTTTTTGATTGCCTTTAATGCTATTTCAAGTACAATTGACAGCACATTTTTTTCAGTGTATTTTCCAAATAACTCAAACTATAACTGCTGCCATTGCCCAGCAAGTAAGCGACCAACCAAACAACCAACCAACCACTCATATGCTTAACAAGAATGCAAACTTTTTTTTAAATTGGCCACGAGCATTAATCGTTTTCATCTTGTTTTCGAATACGACAAGTTAATAACAGGCCACATTCAAAGGCAGCTGGATTTGAAAGAACAGAAACGACGAATGCAAGGCAAATAAGGAAAAAAAAAACGCAAATCAAAAACACGCGAAAAAAAAATCAGAACAATCTCAAAGTAACTAAAAATAAAAATAAATAGTTCAGACCAATAGCTAAAACCTTCAGGGTCCTAGGTAGAAATAAAATGCCTAAAAGCCATTCACAAATACTATGGGCGTAAACTGCTTCAATAGCAAATTTGAACAACGAAATGTTGGAGGAAATATAAAGTAATGCCACCGTCATGTCCTTATCACAGCACTGACAGACGTCCTTGCATCAGTCAAAACATACATTATTGTTGGCAGATTCTAAAAGTCACACAGCAACAAACTTAAATTCACAAAATACTCGTAGTTTGCCAACAAACTAGAGAACACTAGCACCAGCTCCCTTTAAGCCAGCAACCTTTAAACTTGGTTTGTAAGTCATCAAATGATGTTTTGATTTCTAAACACTGCACTGTGGTTTCAATCCCAAATCTAGCTGGACAAAATTATAAAAATTGTGTGTCAGCAGACTAAAGCGAAATATAATTGATAACAACTTGATCACATACAACAGATGCTAAGTTTTCACAAGAAAAAAGCCTGTAGTTCAACAAATATTGGTTCATATTTTTGTTAAAAAAATGTTTATTAAATGCTAAACTAAATAACCAATAGTTCACGTATTTTATCACATAGAAGCCCATACTGTAAATCGTATATAGATATTGAAATTAGCTTTTATTTACATTTTATTTTATTGGGTCTAAAATACAAAATATTTTTTTTTTTTTTTTTTTTTTTTTTTTTTTTCAATGTATCTTTATTTACAATCTATTTTACAATATTAAGTAAATTATATAAAAAGAAAATAATTAACTTACATTATTAGATTTCAGTAAACCTAATAATCTTATGTAATATAAACTATTTACATTATTTACATATTTACAATATATAATATTATTATTTTCTATATGGTAAGTCTAATACATGAAATCTTTTTAGTCTTTTAATCTCTTCTGAATCATCTAATAATGAAATAGCTAGAGTATTTGGATGGTTACTGAGCCTTTCTAGGTAACGAGAACTAAATCTGTTTATTTCATTTTTTATGGTTGGAATCTGAAGATCCTCATGAATGCGGTGATTTGTTACATACCAAGGTGCTTTAACAATTTGTCTTAATGTTTTTGATTGGTATCGTTGTAGGATTTCTACGTTAGAGTTACTTGTAGTTCCCCATAACTGTATACCATATGTCCAAACAGGTTTAAGTATAGCCTTATAGATTGTGATTTTGTTTTCAAGACTGAGTTCAGATTTTGGTCCTAATAGCCAATACAACTTTTTTGTTTTTATATTTAAATGTTCTCTTTTTTTTTTGATGTGATCTTTCCAAGTTAGTCTTCTATCCAGATACATTCCTAAGTATTTGACACTATTGGATTTAGGTATTTGGGATCCATTGATATAAACCGGTGTACAATCGTTTTTTCTCAAAGTAAATGTAATATGTACTGATTTTTCAGTATTAATAAAAATTTTCCATTTTTTCAGCCATATATCTAGCATATCTAGTTCTCTTTGTATTTTTGTTGAAGCTATAATAGGAGATTCATCTGACGATATTATTGCGGTGTCATCAGCATATGTTGCAATGGTTACATCTTCAATTAGTGGCATATCTGATGTAAAAATTGTATATAGGATAGGACCTAGAACACTGCCCTGAGGTACACCTGATTTTATATGACAAATTTTAGAAGATTCATCATTTACCTTTACATAAAACGTTCTTTTATATAAATAAGATTTAAGTATTAAATACATTGGTGTTGGTAAAAAAGATTTAAGTTTAAACAAGAGACCGTGATGCCATACCCTATCAAAAGCCTGTTTAACATCTAAAAAGACAGCGGAGCTATACAACCTTCTTTCAAAAGAGTCTGTAATTATATCAACTACTCTATGGATTTGTTCTGGAGTCCCATGTTGATGGCGAAATCCAAACTGGTGTTCCGGAATTATGGTTTCTTTTTCCAAAAGTGGCAACAATCGATATGACAATAAACGTTCAAATAATTTTGAAAAGGTAGGCAGCAAACTAATAGGCCGGTACGAATTTATTTCATTTTCTGGTTTATTAGGCTTATGAATCATAATGATTTCCGCACATTTCCATTGTGTAGGGAAATAAGATAATCTCAATATGGAATTAAAAATGATAGTCAAAAACAGTATGGACTTTTTGGATAAATTCTTAGCTACAATTGAGTTGATTCCGTCATATCCTGGAGATTTCGTATTATTCAGCTTGAAAATTTCTTTTTTCACTTCAGATGGAGAATATGATTTGATTGGGAAATTCATTTGACAAGGGGAATCCAAGAAGTTTACTATATGCCTCTCACTGTCTGAGTTTGTAACTGCAAATTCTTGAAAAGTTTTTTCCAAATGCTCAGAAAATGCATCAGCCTTTCTTTTATTAGTTTTACACCAAGAACCATTTACGTCTTTTATTGGAATATTTCTTTTAGTTGGCCTTTTCAAATATCTTGTAGCTTTCCATAGACTGTGTTCACTATTGTTGTTATTTGTGTTGAGTTTTCTTAAGTAGTTTGCAATTTCTTCATTTTTGTGCTCTGCTATACGCTTTTTTAGATAATTTGCAGCACAATTGTAGTTAGTTTTGTCTAATGGGTTTCTACTTGATTGCCAAATTCTTCGTAGCCGTCTTTTGTTTCTTATTAGATTTCTAATTTCGGCTGATACAAACAACTGTTGTCCTTTTGTTTGTATAATTTTAGGTGTAGAAAGAAATGCAGCCTCATGAATAAGATGTGTGAACTTTTCTACTTCAAAATCAATTTCTTCACCAGATTTGATGGATATATTTAAATTTAAATTGTTGTCACACCAATTTTGAAACGATTTAATGTCCGTTTTATGTGAGAACCAATTCGAATTTTTGCAAAAGGTTTTTAGCGAGGTATTATAGTTTAAAATAATAGGGGTGTGGTCTGAATTTAAATCATTACTATCCATTATGTCAAGTAGATGATATGAAATGCCAGAGTAGACGAAAAAATCAAGTAGATCAGGAATTTTGTTGGGATCACTTGGCCAATAAGTGGGTCTACCTGTAGATAAGGTTTTATAATTATTTACATTAATACATTTGTATAACTCTCTTCCTTTTGGATTAACAAGCCTGGAGCCCCACCATGGATGCTTTGCATTGAAGTCGCCTCCTACAATAAATCGGCTTCCTAAGTTTTTGAAAAAATTAGTATATTCCTGCTGTGTTAAGTTATGTCTTGGTGGAAAGTATATAGAGTAAATTGATACATCGATGTTATTACAGCTGATTTGAATTCCACTTGCTTGAATTGACGGTTTCTTTACTGCATCTAAAATAATGTATTTAATACTCGATTTTACTAGCACTGCTGATCCTGCATGAGCTTTCCCATCAGGATGGTTTGCTTTAATGAGATCATATCCATGAATTTTAAAATAACTTTTTTCAGTAAAATGAGTTTCTGAGATCAAAAATATATCTATAAAATTTAATTTAAGAAAAATTTCAATTTCTTTTACATGACTGGAAGCACCATTAGCATTCCATGTTGAAATTCTTAAATTTATTTGCATAACTTAGTAATTAGAACTGTTATAAGATTCATTAGCTTATCTAGCATAGCTTCTAGTCTTACCATAACATCATTATTGTTATTATTGGTATTGTTGGTGTTGGTGTTGTTGTTGGTGTTGTTGTTGGTGTTGTTGCTGGTGTTGTTGTTGGTATTGTTGTGATTGCCAGTAACAGCTTGTGAGTATGAGATGTTTCCAAATTCATTATTGTTTGTGGGATTTCCTTGGGAAAAATTCAGATTTTGGCTATTTTGTTGATTACGGAATCTAAAATTAATATTTCTTTTCTTATGAATAAGTTCCTGATATATTCTACATCCTTTATAGCTTGCTGTGTGGTTTTCTAAGCAATGCACACATTTTGGGGGTGTATTAACATCCTTGGTACATGATGATGTCAGATGATCACTTCCACACTTTACGCATTTATAAGGCCTTTTGCAATATGTTTTAGAGTGTCCATATTCCTGACAACGATAGCATTGAACAATATCATCCGTTTGTTTTGGTGGTTCAATAGATACAATAGCATTGCTTAAGTGTTTTATTTTATAAACATCTTTATTATTGGTATTTGGGTCTAAGTCTACAAAGAATATAGAAAGTGGTTGCTTTGTAATTCGGCTTTTGATGTTAAACACATTTCTCACTTGATGACCTAACGACAATAGCTCAGCTTTTATATCCACAACTGGAGTTGTATGATGAATACCCTTAATCACAATTCTATAAGCTCGTTCCTGTTTTAGTTGATAAGTATGATAGCAAATATTTGTTGATTCTAAATGTTTAACTACTTTTCTATAAGACTCAGTGTTTTTAACCATTAACCTAATCTGGCTATCTCTCATTGACTTATAATTAAATTCATTACTAGATATGACCTTAGATATACACTTAATCATACTATTTATATTTTCCACAAAAGGGATGTATATAGGCGGAGGTTTAGGTGTTCTTTCTTCATTTTCTTCTTGAGTTTGATTTGTATTATCAACATCATCATTAAGTAATGCAAACTGATTTGCATTAGATGTACTAGGCTCACTAGACAGGTTTGGTTTTTTGCATAAATGCATATTGGGTGATTTTGTCAACCGTCGCTTGTTGTTGTTTTCTGGTACTTGCTGCCAAATACCATCACTTTCTTCACTGTCGTCTTCACTTAATGTAGGCATGTTGTTGCTTTTTATTGTTTTTTAAATGCTTTGGAATTTCTTGTTTTCTTTTTTTTTTTTTTTTTTGTTAAGGAATGTTAATCCCTTTGTTTTTAAAGATTGAATTCAATTGAATTTGTTGTTATATTTTTAAGAAAATAATATAATTTGCGCTCAATATATTTTGTGTCTATTCACTGCCACGGTCAAATAGAGACTGACAAAATATTTGAAAACATTTACTAATAGCTTACCAAAAAACCCTTTAGGGCAACTTATTGGGAATGTGTCGCTACAAAAATTTCATATGTAACCCTACTGTAACTCGCAAAATACGTAATACAGAGCTTTTTAAACAAATAATTTGATCCAGGTATATTTGAATTTGGAACCACAGTGCTCTGGTTCTATTTTTGGGTAAACATTTGTAGCTTCTTTTGTTGTAGTCAGGCCACATTCAACCCTTTTTAATAACGTTGTTTGTAGAAGTATTATGTATTTTGTTGGGCCACCTTTACCAATGGAGGAACACCATCATCCATTCCCTGCCACTTAGCCACTTCGTCAGTTATTTTAGTTTTACTTCTTTTTTTTGTTGCTTTGAGTTTTCTAAAGCATGCGATTTCAAAAGAGTTGCATGATTTGACTTTTCGGTTAATTTGTTATCATCAACAAGTCATCTCGTCCCATTACCATCATCATCATCCACTACAGCATCATCATCGTCATCATGGTTAACGTGTCTTTTGTTTTTGGGCTTTTTGTTTTGTGTCTCTTTTGTTGTTGTAGTTGTTGGTTTAAATGATTTTATTTGCAGTTGTTGTTGTTTCGTGATTTCTTTTCGAGATGTTGCTCACTTCTCCCCCAAAATTTTCTGGATTCTGTTTCAACATTATCAATAATTTTGTGGAATATTTATACCCTACACCACCATAGTGGGGAGGGTATTATGCGTTTGTGCAGATGTTTGTAACGCCCAAAAATATTAGTCTAACACCCACCTTAAAGTATACCGATCGACTTAGAATCACTTTCTGAGTCGATTAAGCGATGTCCGTCCGTCCGTCTGGTCGGCTGGCTGGCTGGCTGTCCATGTAAACCTTGTGCGCAAAGTACAGGTCGCAATTTTGAAGATATTTCGATCAAATATTTCGGCTCAAGGACCAAGCCTATTGAAACTGGCTGAAATCGGTCCACTATTTCACCTAGCCCCCATACAAATGTCCTCTCGAAATTGGACTTTATCGGTCATAAATGTTTAATTTATATATGTATCTCCACAAATTCCGCTCCAAATAAGTTTTATATACACAAAATTCATGTCACCAAATTTTGTTAGTCATAGCTCCCATATAGTCCTGCTTCCGAAAATCACTTTAACGTGCATAAATCGCTTAAAAATGTTGGTAAACACACAAAATTCAACATAGTTAACTTTAATATAGACATAAATCACACGACCTAATTTCGTGGTGATCGGTCCATAATTGGTCATAGCCCCCATATAACCCCACTTCCGAAAATAACTGAAAAATATAAATTATTGAAATTTTAAAAGAAAAATTTTTTTTGCTCTTTTACTTAGTGTAGGGTATTATATGGTCGGGCTTGACCAATCATACTTTCTTGCTTGTTTTATATTACTATAGGTATATATATACACTTTTTGTATTTGTTCTGTTTTTCGCAAAATAATGTAGAAAGAAACACCAACAAGAAATAAAAGAGGATCATAGTTAAATCTGAATATTAAATATGGGTTTGAATGATTTTAATAGAGATATTTTGCAGCCAAGACACGACGACAAATGAAACAATGATGATTTTTAACAAGGTTTATAAAGTTGTTGTTCAAGGGAATACAATACATTAGGGATATTCACAGTATGTTTTGTTGTGGTAGAAAAATTTCATTAAATAAATGTGTGCTCTCGCCAATGCTTTTTAATGTTGTCCTTGACTGTATTCTACAATAGCCAGAAGAATAACCTGAGGCCTTGATTATGTAGAATATTAATGTCTCCTATCACACAGAATCGATGTGATCACGCAAAATAAACGATATACAGATAGAAGAATCCAAAGCAAATATCAAGATAAGCATAGCCAAAACGATGATCGTGCGAAACAAACAACAGAATCCAATTGTATTCATATTAACCACCAATATCTGGAAAACGTGATATAATTTTGCTACTTCAGAAGTATTTTATTTTCATCCGGTTGTTCGAAATATAATAAATGCTGGACACCATGGGGGCAAGTGACAATGTCGTCATATCATACAAGGCATAAATTGGAACCAACTGAAAGCGCTAGCATCAGATAAATCCAAATTGAAAGAAATTGTAATGTCCCTATGATCCTTATAATACCTAAAGGTAATAATAATGACAACTGCATACCGTCTGCATTACTTAGAAGTAGTCGAGTAACGAATTTGTTTACAGGAGCACATTCTAAGTTTGTTTCGTAATCATTCAGTTTACATAACGAGATCGCAACAATACACAATCGAATAAAATATTTTATAGTGATTTACATGCAAGATTGCTTACTGAGAATATAGAACCATTTTGTTTCATCGAAATATATTCCTAGTATGATTGTTAATGTAAACTCCACTTTTACTCCCTGTAAAATCCATGAACTATATATTCCATTGTTACATTTTACAGATCATCATCAGTAGTTGCCTCCTATTAACATTCTTATACGAGTATTTCCTTTATATTTTCTATGTTAAAGACCCTTTTAACGCAAATTTTATCTAGCATTATTGAGATCCCTCTAAAGTCATTGAGAAAAAGAACACCTTTCTTAAAATTTGTGGCCACTGCCTAAAGAAAAACTAATACAAATTATAGTCAGACAGTAAAAAATAATTCTAGCGTTACCAAAATAAAAGGAACAACTTTTTGAATGGGGATTCTTTTTTTTTTTGCAATTGTCAGTAGTTTGGCCAACCAGAGAAGTTTGTCTGTCTGACAGCCTGTTCGTTTGTTGCAACGTATGTTTGTCTGTCTGTCAGTCCATCTATGCTCTTTATTTAAGCAAATGTGCGCAATTATGCGAGCATATCAGATTTTTAACTCACGCATACGTGAAAAAAAAACTTCTAGACAGTAGTAACTTTTTTCAACTTGTAGCACTTGAATACAGTTTCAACATAATAGTGCATCTTAGCATTGTGGCAAGTACATAGTTGCTAAACTTACTGCTGAACCATGTTGCACTCGGTTGGTTTGTTGTTTAGGAATTGTTGTTGTTGTTTTTGTTGCGTTGCTGTTGTTTTCTAAAGGTTATTTAACATATTTTTTGCGTTTTCAAATTGTTTGTTAAATAAAGTAAAGTTAAGTTCAGTTTAGTGCATAAAATACACAACTAATGATGCCATTGTTTAAAATCATGGTGTAAAAACAAAAAATTTCAAATTTTTTACATTCGTTTTCGTTGTAATTCTTTACTTTATTGTTCATGGAACGCTGGAATTTGTCGCAAAATTTATGATGCCCTAAAGGCGGCATCTAATAAAAGTCACTTACACCAAAGTAAATAAAAAGGGGACACAATTTTAATAATAATGTTGCCTTTTCTTTTTTTGTGTGATTGTGAGGGAAATAAAGACTCATTAGTAAATTAACACTTGTGTTAAAATTTATCATAAATTCGTTTATCTAAAGAGTAAATATGATTTTTTTCTTCAAACAAGGATTGAAACAAAATTAAGTGGGATTTAATGCTTTTTAGTCCCTAGGTAGGATAGGACCTAAGTTTGGTGAATAAATGTAATTTCTTAAGAAATTGAAATTACTTAACAATTGATTTGTTAACAAAATAAATTAATTATAATATGTTAAATCTTTAATTTTTTTAAGGAATGAATTTAAAATTCTTATTTTAGGAACTAAATCTGACTACATTTCTGCTTCCTTATATAAATTTTAACTATTCCCTCTAAGATTTGTACACAAACAAGTGACAGCATAAAGCAAAATCTATTAGAAAATATGAGGATTTATTGTGTGCTTTCAATTTTATTTAAGGCTTAACAATTCAAGCAATTCATTCGTCTACTCATACATGCTGCTGCATGCTGTAAATTCATAAACACCAACAACAAAAACTGCAAATTGGCAGCAACCACAACTGCAGATGAAAACAGATGCTGCATCAAAATGCATAAACATTGAATTTTCTACTAAAATGCAGCTTAACACATCAGTTATAGATACAGTATCAGTGCAAGATTTGACAGCAGTAAGCAGGCATCTTAAATGTGGCTTTACAATGCCATGCTTTTTCACTACGCTTGTCTATTTCTAAACCTCACAACCCCCCTCCTTAAGGCATTGTCTTTCCCTTCGCCCACTTTTGTTGAAGTTTCATTTCATTATTTTGTAGCTGACACCATGGGATTTTTTTTAGTTGTACTTGTAGGGCAGAGAAGAGGCCTTGCTCTACTCTACTCTTATAAGTTCTGATAGGCAATCTGTCAAAATAAAATATTTGCAATGCGTAAAATTTCAACTTTAAGAGGTCATGATCTTTATAGCACCATGGCAAAACGTATTGGTGGGATATAAATTCTTTATCTTTTACTGCACTACATTTTCATCTGTGTGGAGTTTTTATTAATAACCTTCATCTCAAAAGGGTATTATGTGTTTGAGTTGATGTTTGTAACGCTCTGAATTACTTTTAACTAGTCTACAATTGATTATAGACTCCAAAAAAGACAAACATTTGAAAATCATGTCAGTTTGCATAAATCTCAGCAAAACTGAAAAATATTTCACACCGAGAAATCTTGTGAGAGCAGATATATAACATAATATCCATTGATGTTATGACACACCAAAAAGTCTCATAACGTCCGTTGAATTTTAATATTACAATATTTGAGAAAGGTTTCAGGCCTTGGCTTCCGGGTTCACTTAAAAAACTATGGTATATATAATGCCTTCAGACTGTGTACAACCCCTTACCTTTATGACACTGTTATCATGCACATAGTCTTTGTGTAATTGGACATTATGACACTGTCTGGAATAACCACAGTTTTCCACTTCCGCATATCCTTCAACTTTGAGATCACTATGAAATATAGTGAGGACCGTTCCATAACTTTCCATAGGTGTGATAGCAGAACCAGAAAAATCACTTTTAATCGTCAAAGTTGTAGGGATTATTGAGTTCAGATTGCCTGACTATACTTTATTTCATGTTTATTTGTGGTTTATTAAAGGAAATCTAAACAAGATGTCTTACCTTAAGATTTATTAAAATTTATAACTTAACCCTAAAAATGGCCAGGTTTTTTAAATTAAATTACAAAACGAAACAGTAACATTCTTAATTCTATTATCATTCATCTCTCTCTCGTTTAAGGGTTAAATTATAATCCCACACTTATTAAACGATGTCTTTGTCGAGTTGACTCTTCGTATAGTGTGGGATCTTTCAAATCCTTTTTCGTTGCATTTAAATGTTCACAATTTTTACATTTAAATTGATCTTTTTACAAATTAAAAATTCATTTAATTGTATGTCATTTGTTAGAGCAATGTTGATCATGCCAAGGATTTATCTCTGGCTAAGCAACATTGAGTAAGCTTTGCAGCATGTGGCACATATGGTTGACTATTTGTCTTGCCTAACTCCACACATGGAGTACGTTGTGATCACACCCTTTAAGGGAAATATGAAACCATCATCAAATTCGTTTCTTTTTTTTTTGCTTTTTGTTCTTTAAGAGTACTACGAGTACAAATGTTAACATTTGCATACATAGTCATACTTAGCTGTAGATACAAGATGTTGTTTGCTGGTTGTTTGTTGTTCATTTGTTCGTTTAAGATATTGAAACAAATTGCTGTAGTTATTACTGTGACTGTGACTTAGTCGTTTTTCTTTTAAAGCTTAGCTCTGGCTTATAGCTTTGGTTTGCTGTTTTTTTTGTTTCGCTTAGCTTTACCCCACACATATTTTCCTAACTATTCTCATTGCTCCTTTACATGTAACATATGCTTCGCTTATGGGAGTAGTAAATGTAAATCTTTATTCGCCATAAATTGTTTCTAGCGATATAAATCTCTAAGATCGAATGTTATATTGCAGTACTTTTTTTTGGTTTAGCTTCGTCTTCTTTCCTATCTACCAACATGGTTTTAAATGAAGTCATTAGGAAACTTTACAAATCTATTAATCTTCTAAATATATTTTGCTTTAGATGAAGATACAAATATATTTATACTTTTTTCTTCTTTAATTTTTGTATTTCCTTGCCATATTTGAGAGCAGCTTAAATGTAGTAGATTCTTTTCATTTGGTCATCATGTGAATCGGCTGAGTTACAGGGTTTTTGGTGGTAGTGACTCATTTAAGTAGTTTGGTTATGTATTGAAGAGGAAAACTTGATTTCAAGGTATTGATATTTTGTTTAATGTTGCAAGTAAGATATACAATTTCTTAATTTGTTTGTGTTCATAAATCGATGGCTTAATTTCAGAGAATTTTTTTTTAAATGTTTCTATTTGCACCCATGTGAAAGAGAGATAGTAATGTACAATTAAAATATGCAAACAATTTTGAACTTTACACATTTATAGAGATCTTCTCTCTGAAATGAGTTGTTTGTATTTCATAAATCATGAACCTGTTTCCCTTTCGTTTACTAAAAAAAATCGTAAAAAATTGCATGTTTTGAGTTGCATACATTTTTTTTGATAGATATCGAACTTGCATCCCACTAAGCGACCAAATAGTTCCTCAAGGAACATATCTAAGCTTTATTTAAAAAAAGGGCCCATTTTGAAAAGAAATCAAAAAGTTTTTGATTTCGAAAAAAAAATTTAATTTTTTTTTTTAAATATTTTTTTTTTCGAAATATTGAAGAAATATAGGTATCTAACTATTTGGGACACATTTTGCTAAGATCAATAGGTAATAAGTTACATGGATGAGAAAAATCACATGTTTGGCCAAAATGTCAAATTTTGACCCCTCTCACTCCGTTCTTGACCGATCTTGTTGAAAAATTGTGTCTGAATTACTATCCAATAGGTCTAACCATGGTGTTAATTTCATTCCGATTGGAAAACAATGATTTTAAAAGTTGGTTCGCTTGACGTGAAATCCCCCATATACTATTAAAAAAAAATTTAGTGGTAAAAAAACGCTGATATACCCTTAGCTCTCATGGTGATGGGTACAATATTCGATTTGTTTATATAATGGTTGCAATACATTTATTAGCTAATATTTTGTTTTCTAAAAATATTTAATTGTCTATCAAAAACAATCATAAACATGTCTTAAATTCCAAAAATCTTTATTTGCGGGTGTTATGGAAAATCAAATATTCATGTTATTAAAAACAGATTTTCAATCAACTGGCCCGCAGCACATATTATCGACCAACAACTCTCTTCCATACACCTCTGACAGTAATAATAACAACAATTAAAATAAAAGATAATTTTTAAAATTATAGCGGAAGATGAAGTATGTAAATTCTAATAAATATCAGACACATGCAATACGAACAACGACCAATAATTTCAAACTATGTATTGAACAACATTAAAACTAATTTCCAAACATTTCCTTAGCCAAAGGCAACAAACGACCGCAACATGAATATCGTCTAGCTGGTGAATACGACTATGTGTACTGCTAAGTGAAAAATAATGAAAGCTAGTAATAGTAACTCTGTCTTAGATTAGGATTAGTATAATAATTCATTTTCAACAAACAAACAAAAAAAATATGTCAAATCTAATTTGTACGAACACATACTAACTTAACACCAGCAATAACCCATACAATCAATAAACAACAGCAATAATCATTCTTTCATTCATTCTTTCGTTCAATAAAATAGACAATAGCAGGGATTCTTAACATGTGTAATCCATATATACATATGGCCGTCGAACTTCTTAAATGTATATCTGATATTTTAATGCGGGTCCGAGGTTAAAATAAGATCGGGTAGTTGATTTCAACCAATTTGTATATAATATTTCGAACCAATACATGAAATTTTTCTCTGTTGAACATAAATTTTCATTTTTTCCTTAGAATCGAATTTAATGTTTATCATAATTTTAAGCATTTTTGACAAGAACTTGGGAAAAAGTCCATTGCATTATTAGCATTTTTGAGAATTCCTGACCTAGAACAGACAGACATAAAGAGCGAAAAGAACACACAAAGACACTTTAAACACGAAACTTACATGTGTTGGCATTTATGTTAAGAACCAAAAAACAGCAACAACAACAACAAAAAAGAGAAGACTTTATCATCATCTTCATCAGATGTTGGATCATTTAACATCGCTAGTTGAGTTTGTTGGTTGGTTGGCTGGGTGGATGACTTGTTGGTTGGATGGTTAGATGAGTTTTTGAATGTAATATAAAAAGGTTCAGAGTGGAGTAGAGAGTGTAATGGGAAACCCATTAAAAATCGAAAGCAAGTAGCTAAACACTATCGCTATAAAATCATCTCAGATACTTGCCAATGCAGTTAGTTGTTGGCTCTGCTGTTGCTGCTCCACAATAATTCTAACAACTATTGCAGGCTAAAAGAATACATACATACATACATACATACATACATACATACATACATACATACATACATACATACATACATACATACATACATACATACATACATACATACATACATACATACATACATACATACATACATACATACATACATACATACATACATACATACATACATACATACATACATACATACATACATACATACATACATACATACATACATACATACATACATACATACATACATACATACATACATACATACATACATACATACATACATACATACATACATACATACATACATACATACATACATACATACATACATACATACATACATACATACATACATACATACATACATACATACATACATACATACATACATACATACATACATACATACATACATACATACATACATACATACATACATACATACATACATACATACATACATACATACATACATACATACATACATACATACATACATACATACATACATACATACATACATACATACATACATACATACATACATACATACATACATACATACATACATACATACATACATACATACATACATACATACATACATACATACATACATACATACATACATACATACATACATACATACATACATACATACATACATACATACATACATACATACATACATACATACATACATACATACATACATACATACATACATACATACATACATACATACATACATACATACATACATACATACATACATACATACATACATACATACATACATACATACATACATACATACATACATACATACATACATACATACATACATACATACATACATACATACATACATACATACATACATACATACATACATACATACATACATACATACATACATACATACATACATACATACATACATACATACATACATACATACATACATACATACATACATACATACATACATACATACATACATACATACATACATACATACATACATACATACATACATACATACATACATACATACATACATACATACATACATACATACATACATACATACATACATACATACATACATACATACATACATACATACATACATACATACATACATACATACATACATACATACATACATACATACATACATACATACATACATACATACATACATACATACATACATACATACATACATACATACATACATACATACATACATACATACATACATACATACATACATACATACATACATACATACATACATACATACATACATACATACATACATACATACATACATACATACATACATACATACATACATACATACATACATACATACATACATACATACATACATACATACATACATACATACATACATACATACATACATACATACATACATACATACATACATACATACATACATACATACATACATACATACATACATACATACATACATACATACATACATACATACATACATACATACATACATACATACATACATACATACATACATACATACATACATACATACATACATACATACATACATACATACATACATACATACATACATACATACATACATACATACATACATACATACATACATACATACATACATACATACATACATACATACATACATACATACATACATACATACATACATACATACATACATACATACATACATACATACATACATACATACATACATACATACATACATACATACATACATACATACATACATACATACATACATACATACATACATACATACATACATACATACATACATACATACATACATACATACATACATACATACATACATACATACATACATACATACATACATACATACATACATACATACATACATACATACATACATACATACATACATACATACATACATACATACATACATACATACATACATACATACATACATACATACATACATACATACATACATACATACATACATACATACATACATACATACATACATACATACATACATACATACATACATACATACATACATACATACATACATACATACATACATACATACATACATACATACATACATACATACATACATACATACATACATACATACATACATACATACATACATACATACATACATACATACATACATACATACATACATACATACATACATACATACATACATACATACATACATACATACATACATACATACATACATACATACATACATACATACATACATACATACATACATACATACATACATACATACATACATACATACATACATACATACATACATACATACATACATACATACATACATACATACATACATACATACATACATACATACATACATACATACATACATACATACATACATACATACATACATACATACATACATACATACATACATACATACATACATACATACATACATACATACATACATACATACATACATACATACATACATACATACATACATACATACATACATACATACATACATACATACATACATACATACATACATACATACATACATACATACATACATACATACATACATACATACATACATACATACATACATACATACATACATACATACATACATACATACATACATACATACATACATACATACATACATACATACATACATACATACATACATACATACATACATACATACATACATACATACATACATACATACATACATACATACATACATACATACATACATACATACATACATACATACATACATACATACATACATACATACATACATACATACATACATACATACATACATACATACATACATACATACATACATACATACATACATACATACATACATACATACATACATACATACATACATACATACATACATACATACATACATACATACATACATACATACATACATACATACATACATACATACATACATACATACATACATACATACATACATACATACATACATACATACATACATACATACATACATACATACATACATACATACATACATACATACATACATACATACATACATACATACATACATACATACATACATACATACATACATACATACATACATACATACATACATACATACATACATACATACATACATACATACATACATACATACATACATACATACATACATACATACATACATACATACATACATACATACATACATACATACATACATACATACATACATACATACATACATACATACATACATACATACATACATACATACATACATACATACATACATACATACATACATACATACATACATACATACATACATACATACATACATACATACATACATACATACATACATACATACATACATACATACATACATACATACATACATACATACATACATACATACATACATACATACATACATACATACATACATACATACATACATACATACATACATACATACATACATACATACATACATACATACATACATACATACATACATACATACATACATACATACATACATACATACATACATACATACATACATACATACATACATACATACATACATACATACATACATACATACATACATACATACATACATACATACATACATACATACATACATACATACATACATACATACATACATACATACATACATACATACATACATACATACATACATACATACATACATACATACATACATACATACATACATACATACATACATACATACATACATACATACATACATACATACATACATACATACATACATACATACATACATACATACATACATACATACATACATACATACATACATACATACATACATACATACATACATACATACATACATACATACATACATACATACATACATACATACATACATACATACATACATACATACATACATACATACATACATACATACATACATACATACATACATACATACATACATACATACATACATACATACATACATACATACATACATACATACATACATACATACATACATACATACATACATACATACATACATACATACATACATACATACATACATACATACATACATACATACATACATACATACATACATACATACATACATACATACATACATACATACATACATACATACATACATACATACATACATACATACATACATACATACATACATACATACATACATACATACATACATACATACATACATACATACATACATACATACATACATACATACATACATACATACATACATACATACATACATACATACATACATACATACATACATACATACATACATACATACATACATACATACATACATACATACATACATACATACATACATACATACATACATACATACATACATACATACATACATACATACATACATACATACATACATACATACATACATACATACATACATACATACATACATACATACATACATACATACATACATACATACATACATACATACATACATACATACATACATACATACATACATACATACATACATACATACATACATACATACATACATACATACATACATACATACATACATACATACATACATACATACATACATACATACATACATACATACATACATACATACATACATACATACATACATACATACATACATACATACATACATACATACATACATACATACATACATACATACATACATACATACATACATACATACATACATACATACATACATACATACATACATACATACATACATACATACATACATACATACATACATACATACATACATACATACATACATACATACATACATACATACATACATACATACATACATACATACATACATACATACATACATACATACATACATACATACATACATACATACATACATACATACATACATACATACATACATACATACATACATACATACATACATACATACATACATACATACATACATACATACATACATACATACATACATACATACATACATACATACATACATACATACATACATACATACATACATACATACATACATACATACATACATACATACATACATACATACATACATACATACATACATACATACATACATACATACATACATACATACATACATACATACATACATACATACATACATACATACATACATACATACATACATACATACATACATACATACATACATACATACATACATACATACATACATACATACATACATACATACATACATACATACATACATACATACATACATACATACATACATACATACATACATACATACATACATACATACATACATACATACATACATACATACATACATACATACATACATACATACATACATACATACATACATACATACATACATACATACATACATACATACATACATACATACATACATACATACATACATACATACATACATACATACATACATACATACATACATACATACATACATACATACATACATACATACATACATACATACATACATACATACATACATACATACATACATACATACATACATACATACATACATACATACATACATACATACATACATACATACATACATACATACATACATACATACATACATACATACATACATACATACATACATACATACATACATACATACATACATACATACATACATACATACATACATACATACATACATACATACATACATACATACATACATACATACATACATACATACATACATACATACATACATACATACATACATACATACATACATACATACATACATACATACATACATACATACATACATACATACATACATACATACATCATACATACATATACACGTAACATGATTTAAGCAAAGCTTTAACAACATTTTTGTTTCTTATTTATAAATTTCTTTTCTTTTTCACAATTTTGTTTGCTTAAATACTTGTAAAATACGATACTATACGTAAACTTGATAGATTAATGTAACATAAAGTATAGAACAGTACAGTGCACTGCAGTGTAGTGTTATACAGGCTTCTTAAACAAGTAAGTATTATACTCGTAATCGTATAGAACAGAGAACTAAAGCGCCTGTAGCCATAACGACGTGTGCACAAGAAGGTGGCATGAGCTGTCAGCCAAAGGCTAAAGAGAAGCACTCACTAACAGAGTAAACTAGAGCACAACAGGATGCACTGAACGAACGACCATCCAACCAACCAGTCAACTCAACTTTAAATGTCTGTATTGATTGTAGCAGCAACAACAGCAACTAAATTCTTGTAAGTTGTGCCAAGAGAATTACACTGATCGAACTATTTGGTTGTCATTAATTAATTTTCTATTTATGTTTTGCCTATAAAAAACAATCACAAATGTGTGCCCTGATTGATGGCAACAAATTCGAGTGTCTTTCAATGACACATACTCAAATTCAATTTGTTTGTGGAAAATTAAATCAAGCACCTGGATGCCATTGAAATACATCCAAGTTATTTTTTCAGTGTAGTGCAACTAACACTACTACATACGCGATTAACATTTAACTTAAATGAAATCTAATGCTACAAATTGTGTCTACATGTGTATGTTTGGACAAGGGGCAAGGTGCGGACTGTTGCAGCCAGACTTTAAGCCAAAGTATCAATGAATGTACTCGTATTAGAGTGTTTTGTATTATGTATGTGAATATGTATTGCTTTAGATACATATTGGCAACCATTCTCAACTTAACGAACTTATATGCTATAACTACACTTGTTACACGCGCTTCGACATAACAATAACAAGATTGTGTGTCAATTGCAGGTGGAATCGCTTAAGTGGTCTGTCAATTTGAGACCTCCCCAAATAAAGTGGAGTGCTGGCTATTTTAACTGCTGCACAATTCAAGTAAATTCTATTTACTCTGTTTTCTACTAATCTTTACAATAGCAACACAACTTGTGCAACTAGTATTGTTGCATCACGTTCTAATCCAACCATTTACAAAATGTTGCAAGCTAAATAATGCTTGAAATTTACCGCAATAACTGCAGGTTATATTTAAAGAATCAATATTATTAAAGGCGCACTGAGCGTATTCCGTCTCCATGCTGCAGATTCTTAACAACAACAGCAATATATTTGTGAATTTGTTAAAACATGTTTGCATTAATGCTAGAGTTAAGCTTTTAAATTTAGTTTTTCTAATTCACTTTAATCCTTTAAGTAGGAGGGTTATACTAATAAAATCAGCAGATCATGTTGCAACAGAAATTAAAGGCAATTGACTGGAGTATTTTTTATGACTTGTTCCATTGATTATACCCACACCACCATAGTGGGGAGGGTATTATGCGTTTGTGCAGATGTTTGTAACGCCCAAAAATATTGGTCTAACACCCACCTTAAAGTATACCGATCGACTTATAATCACTTTCTGAGTCGATTAAACGATGTCCGTCCGTCCGTCCGTCTGGTTGGCTGGCTGGCCGGCTGGCTGTCCATGTAAACCTTGTGCGCAGAGTACAGGTCGCAATTTTGAAGATATTTCGATAAAATTTGGTACATATTACTTCTTCGGCCCAAGGACCAAGCCTATTGAAACTGGCTGAAATCGGTCCATTATTTCACCTAGCCCCCATACAAATGTCCCCTAGAAATTGGACTTTATTGGTCATAAATGTTTAATTTATATATGTATCTCCACAAATTTCGCTCCAAATAAGTTTTATATATGCAAAATTCATGTCACCAAATTTTGTTACGATCGGTCCATAATTAGTCATAGCTCCCATATAGACCCACTTCCGAAAATCACTTTAACGTGCATAAATCGCTTAATAATGTTGGTATACACACAAAATTCAACATGGTTAACTTTAATATAGACATAAATCACACGACCTAATTTTATGGTGATCGGTCCATAATTGGTCATAGCTCCCATATAAGGCCCACTTCCGAAAATCACTCACGAATATAAATTATTGATATTTTAAAAGAAAAATATTTTTACTCATTTACTTGGTGTAGGGTATTATATGGTCGGGCTTGACCGACCATACTTTCTTACTTGTTTTGTTTTGCGTTTGTAGCATATTGAAATGTTGGTCGTAAACTCCATTAATTTTATATATTTTTAAGTCGGGATCTAAGAAAGATCTAGCAATATAAAATTTGTTGTTAATATTATTTGGCCCAATTGGTTCAATAAAACATATCTTTTTCGCTTTAGGACCAGACTTGTGTACTAGAAAACTTGGTTTTCCAAAGACTGTTTAATTGATAAACATTTTAATCAAAATGAGGATAAATCACACGTTTTGGAGTCATGTAAAAGGCATGTTTAAGCTCCCATTACCAAGTAATGAGTTATAGTGCCAATATAATTACTCTTTACTACATATTCATTGGTATTTTAACACAGGGCTGTTTTTGGAGTCTTACCATCAGTACTAACCACAATGATATTCTGAAAGTGTAGCAAATTATAAAATACATATGTATGTTTTTCCCGCTGTTGTAGAAAGCTGACATTTATGACATCCTCCTGGATGTATTGTAGTACATGAAATCGTTTAAAATTATATGGAGTTGAAGTGCTACTTTTTTCCATTGCTTGTCGCATTAGTGGGTCTGCTCCACAAAAGGTTAAAGTCTCCCTGAAGTCTGTTTCTTTGTCTCTTGTTCGGCCACATTTTTCAACATTTTCAATTTGCAATTAAAGGAGATTTATCTATTTATTTACAAGCGTGAGATATTTTTGTGAAATTATCAATGGATTGTTTTTAATTTTTCTTAAAAGTAAATTATTTTAAATTGTTTTCGTGTTTTAACAATTCTCTTTTTTTTTTTGTTTTAAATTTGACCATTTTTTCAATGCGTTTTTTTATTTGGTAAAAGAAAAAAGAAAAAATGTTTGAAAAAAGAAAAGTTTCTTGTGATTAAATTTAAAAAAATATTAATGACTAAAAAATAGACTAATAATTGCATTGCATGTTAATAATTGGTCTTCGAATGTCAGACAGCTCACGGATTGTGTTTGAATGTTGGAATTTGTTTTAAAGATAAAAAAATAATATAAATATTTTGAACGCCTCGCGTTTAACATTTTGAATAATTGTACGTTTTTATTTAAAATTTGGAACATTTTAATTGATTTGGAAGGTTATTTTGTTGACTGTGCGTGCACTTAATTGTTCTATTTAGGTTTGTGTCATTTTCAACTCTCTTCAGTGATAAACATCTATTTTGTTTTAACTTTTCCAAAGTTAGAAGTTATAATTGTTGTGTTTAGTATGCTTTTTTCGGCAAGATAATTGATTTAATTGAGACTTAAAGTGTGATGGCATTGATATGCCTGAATATCAGGGACTCACACAAGATGTCATTTTTTTTTAATTTTATGGGAGTGTTTATTCACATCCTAGTATATGTTTAGCTTGACAACGTCATGTAATGTCACTATTAGAATTTTTCAAAAAATTATAATGAATGTGAACTCTATAGAAATTGTTTTTCATTTTTCCTCATTATCTAGGTTCATGATCGTTTACAGCATTTTGGCATGAAGTTATTGAGTGTATGTCTGTAGTGTTCCAGTGTATAAACACCCAGCATGAAACATAATGAACATGCAAAAAATATCAAGCATACGGTCGCATACAATGACAGTTGTAAAACTTGTAAAATAGGTTCTTAAAGGAATCAATTCTTGCAGCGGAAATAATTTTAGCAACTTAATAAGTTACACTTAGAGATAGAATATAGTTGTACATGATCACCACAAGCATTTTAACTTGATTATATGTTTTGTTTCCTATATTATGGTCACTGTATTGATTTCGGAAACCATAATATGTTACAGTTAGGATTGACGTAATTGTGGCAATCATAATGATTGAAGTAATTAAGTTGTGTGTGGCAATAATGTTTATGATGAACCATTACATCAGATTATGTTATCGTGCAACTATATTTTTACTCTCTCATAATCAACAATGCTTTTGAACAAAATTCTTTTTTAAAACTTCTTCTATTTCCTAAGAGATTTTAAATTCAAATTGATTATATGCATTTGCATTATTAAGTAATAATTTAATTAAC
Source organism: Calliphora vicina (assembly GCF_958450345.1). Lineage (NCBI taxonomy): Eukaryota > Metazoa > Arthropoda > Insecta > Diptera > Calliphoridae > Calliphora > Calliphora vicina. Next base: position 130,711,401 of record NC_088782.1, on the reverse strand, counting down.
TTTTGATTAAGGAGATTTAATTATTTTAATCTCTGGACAATATTACCGCCAACACAGCATAAATGGTAGGTGCCAGTTTTTGTTGTTGGTTTAAACCAACAAATAGTTATGTAGGCTGTTTTAATCACAAATATTACATGAGAGCAAATTCAGCAAACAACTAAAAGCGCCTTCAAATACGAACAGTCACAGAGACAGAATGTTGTAAAGACACATTCCGAGTATAAATTAAATGCTGTAATCTTTATTAGGCGATCGTGTGTAAACGATTATGCGTATTTTTTTCCTCTCTTGTTTAAGCATCGAATAGAGTTGCACATGCGTTGTTTTCCGTATGACTTTTATGAATTTGTTCACACTGTTTTGTATGCCAGCAAAGCATTGGTGTGGGAGAAAAATAATTTCTTTATACGTTTATATCATCATATGCATCATTATAGTCGATATAGCGATACATATGTTGGTTGAAATAATCTTTCTCCGGAAACAGATCAATATATCAGATATACGTTTGAGAATTTTGGAATTGAATATAAACAAAAGCTATTCATAAATGTCTGTATATTAGGGATTTCGATGCTCCCAAGGTCATCTTGTTGAAACCACAAGTTTGGATGGTCTTCCAAAGCTGGTCTAACAAAATTTCCTTCTACATACAAATTATATAAACTAAAGCGGTAGCCGCCAGCTGAATACTGATGACATTCAAGAAATAACATGTGCCCGTAACTAATATTATGACAATGCATTTATTATTTAAATTAGTAAATTTAGGCGGCATTTTTTTCAGTTACAATGAAATATTTTGTTTATGTATTTGCATTTTTCAGAAAGAATGAGAACTTTTCTGTTTTTTTCCAACATTCATTCTTTTATTTCTGGTTAATTATTTTTGTGAGGGAAAATATTTTTGTTTTTCGCAAAGTCATGTTTGATCATTTCACAATGAAGTTATGAAAATGAATATTAGTCAATGTTTGGTTTTGGGTTGGTTTGCAATGGTTCTGGTTTAATTTTTTTGTCCATCTAGTGTTTGAGTAACTAGATATCAGAATAATTTATGAGCTAAATTTATTTATATTTTGTGTTGTTTGGTAATAAGAATGGCTGGCCATTGTGCGCTGTGTTGTGTTGTGTTTGGAGTTGTTACTATTTTGTGGGGAAACCAATCTAAATTAGTTTTGAAATGAAATCTTCGGTTAAACCCTCTTTTTTACACTACTTTTTATGCCGCAGAGCTACGGGAAAATATTACAAAAGTTCTGTTTTGTTCTGTGGGCTTTTATTGTGGTTAAAGTTTTCTTAAATGCTGATCTCATCTAGGAATGTTTGTAATGTTTAGCCAGAGCAACAAACACATTGAGCAAAACTATGGGAAGTCAGGGGTAACTTGACTTGAAACCATAATTGCCACTATAAAAGGGCTTCGATTTTTGTTGTTGTAAAACCAAAATACTTGCCTCATCATTTCATCTGAGAATATACATCATTTTTATTTTCATCATCATCATCATCATCGTCGTGGTCATGTTTTATAAGAGGAGTTTTGCAGAAAACAAATCATCATCTACTGTAAGATGTAGAAGAAAAACAAAAATAATTAAACTGATCAGAAATATTGTTGCAGCAACAACAACTACAACTTTAACATCGGCTATAATCATCATATTTTTCGTAAATAGCAAACTAGCCACAGCAACAACAACTGCAGAAAATAAACAACAACAATCAGTAAGCAACCACCACATATATTAATGCAACACTAGTCTGTCTGATGCTGTTGTTGCTGCCAGTACATCATCAACGTGAGGTCGTGAGCTCAATATTTTTTCTTCTTGAATTTTTTTGCAGTTATTTTGGTCGTCTTTGATTTGAGGTTTCTATACCTCTCATCTATAGCTTACAAACGTTATGGTGTTCATGTTCAACACCACCAGAGTGTTTCTGTTTCTTTATTTTCAATATTTCTTTTTCGTTTGTTAATTTTGATCAACTATTTTTAGACAAGATTTTAGATTATTGAATACAGGGAAAAATTCAGAAACATTTCATATTATTATTATAACATAATCATTTTCATGGAATTTATTATAAATATATTTATGTATACCCTATATTATCAGCCGTGTCACAGGCTTTGTATGAAAAGGGAATGATTTTTACTGGTTATTCACCAGTACGAATTCGTAAAAACAAAATGAGAACTACAAAACCACTTTTTTTTTTGGTTAAATGTCGGGTTTTTGGCGAAATATCGCTTTTGTTGGTGATTTTTTTTGGGTAAAAAAGATTTTAGTAAAAAAAGTGGCTTGTGAGCCACCGAATAAGGAATATACCCGATATATTGATGTATCTATCATGCCTGTAAGTACATACCTACAGACAGACAATCAGACATGGGTATATCTAATCCGATAACTATAACGATTTAGAATATATTATTTATGGGGTCTCAAATGAAAAAAACTTACCACACATGATGAAGGATATAACAAGTAAAAGTTCTGAGAGCTTCAGAAATCCTACTCCAATCAAAATACATACGGACATTGCTAAATCGACTCCACTATCTATTACAATCCGTAATATTTTGTTCAAATAACAAACGAAATGACAAAGTCTTTGTTTTTAATACATTTTCACTCATATCTCTGTCATGTATTGACCGGTTTGATCAGTTTATCGAAACAGCTTTTTAAAAACTTTTTAAAGTTATTTGAAATGTTGAACCGATTCTATTGGTTGTAATATAAATAAAATTTTAGTCTTTCTTCTGCAATAAAATTGTCCTGATATGTAACATTGTCTGTACAAGTAAATTAGCATTATCGTAACATGTGTCTGTTGCATATAAACATGTTTATAACAAGTTTCAATTTATTAAGTCAATTATTAAGTTAACAGAAATTAAATTGATATTAAGGACTGAAAATGCCAAAACAAAAATTGTAAATTTTTTGACCATATTTGAACAGATGATGGACAGCTTTCTTGCCATTTACCTCGAAACAAGTTAAGTAATTGAAAATTTATTTGGAAAAGAAAAATAAAAAGCAAATGCAAAATGTTATGTCCTGTTTAGCCATTCACTGCAATTGCAGATGAAGCGACAAAGTGATGTTGTCTAATCAATCACCAAAAAACCACAGACAAACACTCGGCAATTTGCATGTCACAAAACATGGAACATGTGAATTGAAACTCGTGTAATGACTTGGGCATTGCTATTTAGGAATGACCATAATTGTTGAAAAGTTCTTATAATTTCAAAATTGTTTACTGGTTGAAAAAAAGAACAACAATTTAAATTTTCTCAAGAATTTTGTAGAAATGGATTACATAAATTATCATTTTTAACATGAACATGCAATTTTTGTTCTTTCTTTTTTGGATTAAGTTAGAAGTATGTACTTTTACAAATAAAATTAAATAAAAATGTTTTACCAGATGTACTCTTACTTATTGTTTTTACCAAGAAATTCGTATTTGGGATTTTCTTTAACCTTTATCAATCTCAAGTTGGAACAAATTAAAGGTCACTTTGTATACGAAATAACTGATAAAACATCATCATGTATTAACCATGTTTTCCTTACCACTTGTCCATTTGTCTCTCGCTCCCCGTCCTCAGAAAGGACTCTACCTTCTGCTCTGTACTTGTATTTGCACCTGTAAACTTGTTTATACTGTGTGCATTTGTAGTGTCAAAACATTATCATAGTTAAGTTGAGCTGATATCTTCATCTACCTTTTCAACCGTACCAACCCGGCCAATACAACAAACCAACCCAAACGACCATCCATCCATCCTACCATCCATCTAGTGGTACAACCATTCTGTCAGTGAGTCATTCATTTATTTTCAATCCAACCATCCACACAAATACAAACGAGCTCATTCACAGTCAGATATCCTTTACCCATACTTCTGTATATACTATATAGTGTTTATGGGAGAGTATATAGGATATATAGCTGCATCTGCATGCACACACATATACAATTTGTTTATCCTTTATTCTCTTTAATGTTACCAAGTGCCAAGGTAATGTCGTCTTTGACATATAGAGTGACAGTTAAAGGCATCACAAACAACAACACTATCAACAGCAAACTACAGTTAAATTAACAACAAAAAAGCAGGACAACATTTACATTACTATCAAAGTTTACACGATGAAAAAAACAAATCATTAAGCCCTAATATGTCTTTTATGTTTTTAATTTAATTGAAAAGCTATTGCAATTTTGATCATGTTTGTGTGGTTGACAAAATCTATCTATTCAGGTATGTTCTGTAATCCACGTGATTTCAAATCACATACCGTTTTAAAATCACACATGTGATTTGTGCCTGTTCTGTAAATCACACTGTTATTATATTTTTCGGTGTGATTTTAAATTTTCGAAAGCACAAGAAAACAGCTGATTCGTTTATTTTAAATGTTTTGTTTTGCTAATAATTTTGTAGAAATATTAAAGTGAAAATAAAAAAATGCCTGGAGCTTCTGTTATATCTTTAATGGAATTAAAAAGAATGGAACTACATTTTATAAAAATTTTGCTAAAACTATGGCGCAAGCTCAACCACTATGTCAAAAAGAAAACAAAACAGTAAAGCTGCCACAGTACACAATTGCTTTTGGTTACCACTTGCTTCAACTTTGTTGCATTTTTTTTTCCAATTTGCGCAAAAAACTTAACGCATATTGATAACTTATAATATAATCTAACAAATATTATAAATTTTATGACGAATTCTATAATTAATTTAAAGATATTGAACATATTTTAGACAAACATTAAAAAATTTTAGTCCGGCAAGCTTCCATGTATTTTCGAAAATCATAAACAGCTGACAACTGAAAACAAACCTGAAACCACAAAAGAAATCACAAAAGCAAATAAACTTATTACAGCAGAAAAGGTGTCTCTAGATTTTTATTAAATTATAGGTTTTTTTTTTAATAAAACAAGTAATTCTATAAGAAAATTAATAAAGGACATATTGTTTAATTTATTTAAATAATTTATTTTAATATTTTCCATTCAATAGCCGCAGAAATAACCAAGTGATTTGAAAACATTAGTGACTTTGTTGAACGTTTTAAAATCACAAAATTATGTGCTCAGAACACCATTTATGTGATTTCAAACCACTTTTATAAAATGTGATTTGCAGAACATACCTGATTGTTATGAATACAAAAATTGTTAATCTCTCTTTACAGAAAATATATAAAACTAAACATATCAGGTGAAAATGGTGCTACATTTAATACTTACACTTATTTCTCAGTGTAAATTTCACTTGCTTAACTTTAGCTTCACCTGTACGTTATTTTATTTACATATATTTAACTTTTTTGCTAATGTCTAAAAAAGGGACAAAACTTTCACTTTTCCTAATAGCAAATCTAGTGTTTATAAAAAACCGACTTTTTAAAAAACCGGTTTGTCGGTTAACCGAAAATTGGCCTTTTTAAAAAACCGGTTTTTCGGTTAACCGACATCGAAAAAACCGGTTAAACCGGTTAACCGTCATATATATGTAGAAAACATAAAATGTAAAATAAAGTATATACAGCTTTAAAATTTGTAGTTTTTAGTAGTTAGGAATGGTTAATATTAAATAACTATAAATATATAAAAGTGCTAAGTCCATTTTATTCTGTAAATATTTCAAAATTATTATATCTGTCAAATGGAATTGAGTATAAATAACTAAATATTTAATACTAAATATATAATACTTGTTTTAATTATTGGTAAAAAAATAATTTTGAAATTTATTATCGCCTCGACTTTCTCATATGAAACAGAAAATGTAACAAGTCCACTTCTTCTTTGCTGTGATTATTTTTCATTATAAATCATACCAAATAATTAATAAAACTACATTATCAGATTTCAAAAATATTTCAAATCATGGATTTTAGAACGTTTTTTGTCTCTCCTGTAATATTTCTGAAAAGCTAACGAAATGATTAATAAGCTAAAATTTTAAGGTATGTACATCGAATTCAATTTAACGTTTTGTAAAATCATCACTAAGTTTTTAATGAATCATTAGTAAGATTTAGCCTAAACTTATAGAATTATGCGGAATTTAATTTTTAATAGTTTCATTATGTGCAATTTATTCTATTAAAGTTTTTAAGACAACTCATCGTCCTCTACTATTTAGAATCATTGTAATTCTTAAAAATATTAATCTAAAGAGGTTTGTATTGTAAATCAGCAGTTTAGGTTTCAAATCAGACCAATAATGTACAATATACAATGAATATTAAAAATGCACAAAAACATGAGATTTATTAATTTTAGTACCAAATTTTAAAAACCGGTTAACCGAGTGATAAAAACCGGATATACCGGTTAACCGAAAATCAACATTTTAAATTACCGGTTCGCAAAAAACCGAGATTTCGAAGTAAAACCGGTTTTTCGGTTAACCGGTTTATAAACGCTAAACAAAACTAAAAGACTTTTGAATGCTTGAAGAAATGAGAGGAAAGCGACACGAAAAATATGCAAAATAAAACATTTCAAGTTTTAATTTTGTAACAAAGACAAGTCTGTCCAGGCAAAAAGCAACACAGGCAGGCACACAAATGGAAATCCATTAAATGAAAATCTTGGCCACCAAAGTGAAATAGTTAACTGACTGCATGTTTGTGTGACTGAATGTCATCTAAATGAATGACCTACTAGAGTCACAGCCACACAGACCCACTGAGACAAAAACGACAGCTGAGTATGATAAAACGTACCGCTACGAATTAAATGAACTAAACAGGACTAAAGAATTTTACGCATTAAAACAAGAAAAATAAATTGAAAATGGAGGAAAAAAATTAATATAAATGAAAATTATAATTAAAATAAAAAAAAAAAAAAAAGAAAATAATAAAACAGAAATAGAGGAAAAGGAAAATAAAATTATAATAAATGCAAGTTACAGTTGCAAAATGAAAATTACTTAAAAGGAAAATGGTTAAGGAAAAGATTTTTAATTATTTTATATGACGACTACACAGTTCTGCAGTTGTGTTTTGGATTTTATTACTCAAAGTTGTATAAATAAATGTTTTAGGAAAATTAAATTAAGTTTATTGCTACTTAAAGACAGTAAATTCAGTATTTATGTTCACAGTGGGTCCCTATTTAGGAAATGTTGCATTTATTATATTTATTGTGCAATATTTTTCATTTGTATAGCATCAGTAGAAATTCATATTTGGCTGATTCCGAATTCCCCCCGTATTCTAGACTTTATTAAAATTTCAAAATTATTTAAAAATAAGTAAGAGAACTATATTCGGCTGTGCCGAATTTTATATACACTTCACCAAATTATACTTTAAAATACAAATTTTAATTAATTTTAGGTAAACAAAATTAAAAAATAAATATTTTAATATATTACTGAAAAATTTTTATGACAAAAAAATGTTAAACTTCTTTTAAATTTAAATTTCAAATTTGATTTTCTATTTAAAAAAATGTTTTACCAAAGAAAACAATTTATTTATATTTTTGGAAAAAAATCCGTTGGTAAACACTTTTTTTTGTGAAGTTAACATTTTTGGAAAAGTGGTAATAACAAATTTTATTGTTAAAATTTTTTTTTGCCGAAAATTAGTCCAAAAATCAGTTTTATTCAAATGCAATGTAACACCCGTTTTCTCATATTTCTCAGCTTCATTACAAACTTTGAGGTAGAAAATATTTTTTTTTAATTTTTACTTCCATTTTCATTTAATTGTGTTTCTGTTTCAGTTTTTCGCCTTAAAATTGTTGTCACAATTTGTTTGGCTCTGTTAATGTAGCTTTTTAATATTATTTCCTTTTTACTTCTATTATTGTAGATATTTAAAACACAGGTGCACTTGAATGGTTATTACAAAATATTTAAATTTTCATTTCTTTTGCTTTTTGCAGTCACTGACTGGCTTTAAATGAAAATCAGTGCGTATGGTGGTGAATGGAGTTTTAATTAAATTTTTTGCTAGGCAGTCAAATGATTTTAGGCGAAAAGAGGTCATAGTAACAGAACAAGTAAAACAGAAACGAAATACAATTGAATTGAGTTTTGGCAACAGCTGTTTAAGGCAAAAAAGAGGAATTTATTAAAAATTATTCTGACAATTTAAAAATATAAATAAAAGAAAAAATACATGCATACATATATACATTATTTTCTATTAAAAATCATTTAATCTTTTATATAATTTTGAATTGAAAACACTTGACTGTCCAACATTTAACTGTCATGTTTTTCCTCATCAATCTTTAAGTTTTTTGAAGTATTGTATTATTAACGTTTAATTAATTTAATGATGTATAAAAAATATTTATTTAAGAGATTCTTAGTTCGATTTAAATTTAAAATAATGTTGATGGCATTAGGAATGTTTGAATTTCATTGTGTTAAGGGATATATTTGATATTATTAAGTACATATTTTCAAATCTCTGATATTGCGCATTCTTTTTAATATTTTAAAGTACGTCTTAACATGACATTCTTCATTTGGTAGTAACTCATTTGAATTAACCCTTTAAAGGTGTTCAAATTAGCTAATGCATTTATTATATTATTAATTTTATATTGAATTTATCTTTAAAATATTGAACACAGTTTAAAAGCCATTGAATTTGGCATAATGTTAATTACTGGATAAAAATAACATTGTAACTTGTCATTTATAAAGCTTTTTTATGTCATTTAAATTTGCCCAATTTGTTAAAACCGAACCTTCACGATAAGGTGTTAGTTTTAAGAAAACTTACTTATATTTCTACTTCAAAAAGGTGAGCATCTCTTGCTTAATAAAAACATTGAATTTTGTAATCCTTACATATTTCTTTTATTTCCCACCGCTAATATAATTCTCGTTACATGAGAAATTATAAAATCTTAAGGAACACATAACAACAACTAACTTAATAGTTTATTGTTGTTAGTACCTTTATTACCGAATCTACAAAGGTTAATCTTGTGGTCACCTTAGAAATATTTCTTCCCTTACTCTATCAGAGCAAATATCATCAACTTTATCTTTATCAACTTTATACATATGTAATCATCTTTAAACATCTCTGTTGATGCTAAATATACAACAACCACATAAAGCTAATATATTCATTTAAATATACAAATGGCTTGTGGTTTACCATAAAACGGTCTTTGCATTAACTGTTTTGAACAACTGAGACTGGTTCAGACATTCATAAATACCTGTTCATACTCAGCCGATTTAGAAAAGTTATCAGATATATGTATCTATAGTGAAGAATTTCATTCTCTTTTGTTTACAAAATACCCAAATAATGTAGTCTATTCAATTATATACAATTGATTTGCCTTCATATTTCAAATTAAATAAATTTTGAAGAATTATTTTCTGCAGTTGACTCGCTTAAAGGGTTAAAACGATCAGCGTCACTTTGACGCTTAAAAAAGACTATCTGTAACTGTAAAAGTCCTCAATATGGTTTGCCAACAGCAAAAAAGACTCAAAATGAAAATTATTGCCAACATAATTGTATTTTAAGTCAAATTTTATTGACACTGGCTGTTGAATTCGTGTGGAGTTCGTTTCTTTTTTTTTTCGTTGTTATCCTCTTTTAGCCGGCATTGTTTCCTTACTGCCAAAATTTAAAGCTTTAGCAAAAAAAAAAACAAGTAAGAAAGTATGGTCGGTCAAGCCCGACGATATAATACCCTACACCAAGTAAATGAGTAAAAATATTTTTCTTTTAAAATATCAATAATTTATATTCGCCTTATATGGGAGCTATGACCAATTATGGACCCATCACCATAAAATTAAGCGGGTCTATATGGGAGCTATGACTAATTATGGACCGATCGTAACAAAATTTGGTGACATGAATTTTGTATATATAAAACTTAATTGGAGCGAAATTTGTGTAGATACATATATAAATTAAACATTTATGACCGATAAAGTCCAATTTCGGGACGACATTTGTATGGGGGCTAGGTGAAATAATGGACCGATTTCAGCCAGTTTCAACAGGCTTCGTCCTTGGGCCGAAAAAATTATATGTACCAAATTTTATCGAAATATCTTCAAAATTGCGACCTGTACTCTGCGCACAAGGTTTACATGGACAGCCAACCAACCAGCCAGCCAGACGGACGGACATCGTTTAATCGACTCAGAAAGTGATTCTAAGTCGATCGGTATACTTTAAGGTGGGTGTTAGACCAATATTTTACACACATCTGCACAAACGCATTTACCCTCCCCACTATGGTGGTGTAGGGTATAAAAAAAAGAAAACCGTTTGCATGTTATTGGTCTGATGTGTTGTAGTTCTTTTTTCTTATTTTTTTTTAATTTCCGAAGAATTTTAGTAGTGTCTCCATCTCTCTAAAAGTATGTGTTTTGCCGTTGTTTTGAAAATGCGTCTATATCAATTTATTTATGAATATTTTTTTTTACCTACAGAACAGAAAAAAACCACCACTCACTTTGAATTCATTCAACTGAATTGCATTTTTATTACTTTTGGCCAAATAAAATAATAATAAAAAATCGACCAAAATACACAAAAACTGTATTGAGCTGTCATTAAATTTTTTGTGATTTGTATGAAACTCTCGTTTAGCGGGAAAAATCTTTTTCAACAAAATCCATAACCCAGCTAAAACAACATCATGGCACAAACACGCACACAGTGTTTAGAGCCCGACCAAGAAGAATCGACGTAACACGATTAAAAGCTCTACACTTATGCAGTTTTGGGTGAAAGAAGCTTAAGCAGCAACAACGACAACTGGAATAAAATAAAAGATGTATCAATGTTATAGTCGGTTTAAGGCGGTATTGTACACTACACCTGTGATATTTTGAATATTTTTTCTTAGTAAATAGATTTTCTTACTGTCAAGCTGAATTTAATAGAGTAGTTAATGAATTCAAAGAATAAAAAGTACCATTAGAAGAAAGAAATGTTCTCCTTTCCTTGATTTTTTTATATATGTTAACTAGAACTGTACGTTCTGGTTTTTATATAGCCTAGAACAAGTTTATTAATTAGGAAAGTAAAAGAAAAATATAACATTTTTAAAAAAGTGTTCGTGTTTGTCTTAAATATATAGTTTTTTGTAAATTTGTATAGATGAAACAAATGAACGATTCAAAAGTTTCTATTTTAGCCATTTTCTCTCCCTAATTTTTTGAATTTCCAAAAACTCCCAGGGTATTTACCTACATCAGCACAAACTGATGATATCCTCCTATCCGCTGTAGTAGTGTAGGGTATATAAAAACGAAAAAGAAGAAAGAGACATGTTTCATGTTCCGTTGGCTTCATTTATCCGCTTTTTGCAGCAAAAGTTGTTCGAAAAGTCAAGGAAAAATCCATTTCTTTGCAACAGCAACAACAACGACAACATAAGCAGCAGCAACAACAACAACTGCAACGACAACAACAATCAATAATGTCAGAATTCCTCTTTTAAAGAGAAATTATTAAGTGGCAGTTATGGGTTATATTATTCTTCTTCAGCCTCATCCTCCTTTTGGTTGTTGTTGCTGATGCTGCTGCTGCTTTTGTGATGTTGTCGTTGTGGTTGATGTTGTTGTATTGTTTATTTTGTTTATATCTTGTACCAGATTAAAATTTAATGATGACAAATATGAACATTTTTATGAGATTATTAAAAGGTATTTAAAATTCAAAAAATTACAACAGCCACAACAAAAACAAAAACAGAAAGAAGATTTTATAAATCGCTAGCACTCACTTGTCGCAGTAGTGACAATAAAACTAATTTCATATGCATAAAGGAAAATTTTATTCATCATAAATGTAATACAAGTGCTAATTTAGGGCAACATGCTGATTTGCTCAAAGTCATGATCCATGCAACTTTTTCATTAAATTGAAGAAATTTTAATCTCAGAAATCGATTTAAAATCAAGTTAGCTTTTAAATAACAAACTTTTGAAGGTATTTATGTACTCACATACAAAAATATATATTTAAAATATTTCAGACTCGCAGACAGTTCAGAAATCTTGCAACACAATCTGTTTATAAAAGAGATTGATCTGCAAATTTAGATCAGTAGATAGATGATTATTGATTTATGTATGTATTTATCTTGAACTTGGCTTTAAAACTTAACTCTCTAGCTTGCTGTCAATGATCACTATAATTCCATTGTTTTTCTTTAATCGATGGTTGCAACTTTGTTCAAAAAAAAAAAAACACATTCAATTGCTGAACAAGAAAACTAAAAAATTGTAAAGTTCATTCTCTGTCCATCACGTATTCAATCATCTTTTGTGTAAAATCATAATTCCCTTGAACTTTTACCACTACTTACAATTATCGTATTGAATTCCCTTTTATTGGCAACAATGACAATTATATAGGTTACAACAACAAACTCACAACTCTAAATTGTTGGTTAGCGTTTTTTGCAGGGTTTACAATTGCTACTATATTAGCCGTCAATTGCAGTAAATATACATTTTTATCAATCTGCATACTAAAAATATAGTTACTATTATAATTTTGTATAACTCTGCTAATATAAATTGCTGTTACTATTCATATATTACTATACAAATTGCAAAGTTAGTTTGCAATTTCTAGTAGCAGATACAACCAGTTGTCAACTCGTTATTGTAGCACAACAACCAAAATATATGTTCGTGCTATAGCAGCATACACACTTTTTTGCCGAACTAATATTGCGCGTCAGCATTCGTTTTTGTTTTGTTGTGCTATCAATTTTCTCTGGCAGCAATTTACATTTCTTTGGTTGCTTTGCTATGGTTGCATTGATATTTCTTGTTTTTTGGCTATTTGGATGCTGCTAGTTATTTTATTGTCAAGTATGTAATACGAAATAACGATTATTCATTAGTGTAAATATTTTTGAATCTAACTGAGATATTGACTTGCATTTTTTTTGTAAGACCAAAAATTAAAATATCTAAACAAGAAAAAAAAATGTTCGGAATAAATGTGGATCAAATTGTTCCTAATATGTATTTGCAATCCTATTAAAATTTTGATAAAAATTTTAGTTTTAGAAACTCAATAAATATGTAATCTGTAATAAAATCTTTATTTATTCAATGAAATTTTCAACGTTTTTTAAATTTGTCATTCCAAATTACAAAGTGTAAAAAAACTTTTCAAAAGGTTAAAAGGAATCCCACAATTCCTAAAAATTTAAGCGAAAATCCCGAAAATGGTATTTTTTACAATTTTAACCATATGGTCTACATTTCCTTCGGGGCTGGGAAAATACTTTGGGGATAAATAGGGAACAAATCAAGGTTTCTAAAGCTGCTTTCCGTTTTTTGATCCCAACTTTGGGATTTTAGAACATGTGGCCCAAAGTTGAAATTTTTATCAAAAAATAGGTCAAATTCCGAAGGACGAAAGGGCAACATGTTCAAAAAATAGGACATGTTTTTTATATCAAAATGTTCTCTGTAAAGCTACCTTACAGAAAAACATAAAATTGTTATATGTTCTTAAAGAAAGTTTTTTTTTTAATAAAAAAGATTTAAGTCACCTTTTCATCCAAAAAACAGCAAAAATCTACTATTTTTTGAATTCTTAAATTGAAAATCGTTTATTTTTGGATCTATAATCGATATTACTCCGAAATATTTTGTATATTACTGATAATTTAGTTGTCTAACTAACAAAAAAAAATCGAGCCCGTTCGGTACAAAAGTACGAACTACATTTTTAAAAAAGCGGACCAAGGTATGGCAAAATTTTAAAATTTCAATTTTGAAATGCCTATAACTCGAAAAGTATAAGAGATAAATAGCACACACAAGCATATTTTTTCAAGACATAGGCGAGCGCTTTCTAAACATATAAAACTCTTTGAAATCGAATGGGAAACAAAAAAATGGCACGTGTTTAAAAATTTTGCATGACGAAGGTACCCTATTCTGAGCCCCCATAGCGCCGCCCCTGAGGCATTTGTAGGTCCCATTTCAATAATTTAAACTCGAATACTCCTTGGCTATGCCCAGATCAGATCAGCCGTTTAGAAATGCCAGATATATTTCAAAAAAATTTTGATTCTGCCCAACTGTACATTGGGTGTGTTTACTGATATGTTGTTATGCACTTATCAAGAACAGCAACTGATAGCATCAATTGCAGAAATGTCAATTGTGCTATAGCACAACTACAGAAGTGTGTATTTTTGCTAGAAAAGTTTGCCAGCACAACAAAATAAAACGAATGGAGTGCAATATTAGCACGACAGAAAAACTGTGTGTGGTACTAAAGCACGAACATATATTTTGGTGGATATGCAATGGATTGTGTTTGCTACTAAAAATTGCAGACTAGCATTGCAATTTTAATAGTAATACGAACGAACAGTATGAATATTTATATTAGCTGATTGCGATGAAATGAGATAATTTCATATTTATTGCATAGTCAAATGTAAGAAATATGTTGCTAGAGCTGAATATCGAAACCCTGGTTTTTTGCTTGTTTTTAATTTTTTTTATTTAAATGTAGTTCTTGTTGTTACTGGTGATTCACAGAAAAATAAATAAAAAACCGTTTTCTGATTGGTTTTGTGAGTTGTGTATGTTCAATTTGGAAACGATTTATTTCGATTTTTTCTTTTTTTTTTGGCGAAAGTCTACCAAAAATCAATATTTGCATTGAGGTTCTCTTTTTTTTCGCTTCTTTGTTGACTTGGCAAGAGTTTTTGCTTAAACTATTGTTTGTTGTTTGTAGTTTTTTGGGTTGCAAGTATTTATGCATTTCTTTTGGTAAAAAAAAACTTAACTTTTGTAAGGAAACTCGTATAAAAACACTACGCAAAAATTGCATGTCACTACGCACTAAATAAATGTGCTTTTTTTCTGATTAACCTATGGAAATTCGAAGTGTTGCCTGAGTTTTACTGTGTGCTTGCGGTTGTTTGCCATGTTGCTCCAATTTTAAGTGTAAACGAATGGCAGAAAAATTAAAAAGGCTTTTACACTGCCAGAAATTTGGTAGAAGAATTATGCTAACTAACATTTAACCAGCTACTCTGTGAGCTTTATTGTGCTTTCAGAATTATATGAGCATAATATCATACAAATTCAAAACGTTTCATTAGAAGAAAAAAGGTACCATAACATGGCCATATATGCTTAATCTTAAGTTTCTATGTTTCTTATTATTGCAAATTATAAAGTACCATTACTTTAGGACGAGCATTAACATTTTAAATAAAAGAAAGTACTAAAAATAGTACATTTTTTAAAAGTACTAAAAATGGTAACATTTTTTAGAAAGTCCTGAAAGTATTAGTTTTTTTTAAAAGTACAAAAAATAGTAGCTTTTTAAAGAAGGTACCATTTTCAGTCCTTTTTTAAAAAGCTACTATTTTTAGTAGTTTTTACAAAAAAGCTAATACTTAACGGAATAAGATATCAGAACTTTTGCCATAATCTTTTAAATATCGAAATTCCTAAAACGGGGAAAATATGTTCCAATTTTTTATACCCTTCACCTTCGTGAGAAGGGTATATATAAGTTTGTCATTCCGTTTGTAATTTCTACATTTTTCATTTCCGACCCTATAAAGTCCTTATAGATAGCGGAGTCGATTAAGCCATGTCCGTCTGTCTGTCTGTTGAAATCAGTTTTCTGAAGACCCCAGATATCTTCGGGATCCAAATCTTCAATAATTCTGTCAGACATGCTTTCGAGAATTTTGCTATTTAAAATCAGCAAAATCGGTCCACAAATGGCTGAGATATGAGGAAAAAACCAAGACAACCTCGACTTTTGACCTATTTTTTTACCTATATCTGGATTACTAAGACATTAATATAGACAATATGGATATCTAATGATAGATATTTCAAAGACATTTGCAACGACGTATATAAGACCATAGTAAGTTGGACCTACAATGGGTCAAAATCGGGAAAAAAATTTTTTAAAAAAAAAAAAAATTAAAAAACAAAAAAAAATTTAAAATAACAAACGAAACATTTTTTTTTCCCAAAAAATAAAAAAACAACTTTTTTTGAGAAATCATTTGTTGTACGAATTGCACGATGGTGGAATCTTTTACCTTTTTTATTACGCATATTTTCTCATTCTAATAATGCATTTCGATTGAAACTTTTGCAATTATTTCAGTACCTTTAATGTTTGTTAAGTTAATTTTATCATGTTTTACGATTTTAACTCATGGTTTCGCATTGCTACTGAATGGGACTAATACTTTGTTAGTCTTTAATATATATATTTTTTTGGCTGGGGAGCCGATGAATTTTATGAATTATTTAAATCTTTTTAATGAATTTATTATAATATTATTTTTATAATAATTTTATATATACTAATGTATTAATAGTGTATATTTCAGGTATTACTGTTACTGCTATGTAATATTGTTATTTTGGCCTGTATGGCTTTATATTACATGATTTGAAATAAATAAATAAAAATAAATAAAATAAATAATTTGGTGAAGGGTATATAAGATTCGGCACAGCCGAATATAGTACTCTTACTTGTTTTTAATCTGTTTTTTGCTTTTGTGTATTTCTTTTTAATTCGGAAGTTTGTCATAAAAATTGCCAAGTTTGGATAGGTCAGATAGGGATCTGTTCCTTAAATGAGACAATGTTTACTTTAAACGAATTTACGTTAAGTTTTCATTCAAAAACATATACGAGCCGTAACAAATTTTTTTATAAGACAAATAATATGAAGATTTCACTTCAAATGTTCCTAATTTGGATGCGTATAAGTTTTAAATGTTCTCATGTGAAAACTTTTTATTCAAACAAATTAAAACTTTCCATTTCATTGAGTTTGTATGTAAATGTCTGTTGGTGTATACTCATTAAGTTGTGTTGCTGCTTATGTTGTTTGTGCAGCAGTGTTGCAATTATTTATTGGTAAATAATTTGTACTTTCTGCAAGTGTATATTAATAATACGATCTAAAAATGATGTGTTGACGAGGTCGATAAGCATGCGCTTGTTTAAGCAATTGCAACAAAAAAACACTAAAAGCAACAAATGGTTACAGTGCGTAGCCTTTTGTTATTGTTGTTGTCCTGCAATTGTGGTGTAAAGAAGACGTTGCTCGATCATACCATCAGTTCTTTGTTTTCTTTTTTTGGTATTTTTAAGACTCACTTTTTTTGGGGTTTTGGCTTCTCTTAGTACCTTATTTCGGTATATAAATTGTTTTGTGCATCGTTAACGACAAACAATATAAGATCGAGTCACAATAACAGTCCGTTCCTTATGTCAGTCAGTCAGTCATTCATTCATTTCATATCGTATCATAAGCCAACGAACAACAACAGCAGCCACAAAACAGCAAAACTTATTGCAACTCATTATGATGCTTGTTGACTGTGGATGATGTTGCTGATGTTGTATGTTTGAATGCTGAGTGAAGTAACATGTACGAAAAACTGCAAAATGTTTACGAACTGATTACAAAGTGGTGCAACAAAAGCTTTTCACAATTCCAACTCTATCCATGTTGGCATACTGTGCATACTCGTACTTACTTACATACCTGTTGCAAACTTTTTATTTTAGTTTTTTGTTTCTCCAGCTTATTTGTTTTGTTTGAAAGAAAGTCTGTCTTTTGATACCACAGACACGCAATGCCATTTTCAATGATATTAGAGGGTCGTTAAGAAGATACGTGTTTCCTTTAAAAGCAACCATAACGCTACAAAAAAATATATTTGTGCAACAGAAAAGAACACACTCTGCTTTTTTATTATACATACATATTTATTTTTAAAATATTAAAAAGTCAAAACTTTTTCAATGTTCACTTTAATTTATTGGTTTTTTATGCATTGCATTTTTTTTGGAGGTTTTGTGTGTGGCTGAAAATGAGTTTTTCTTCATCATATTGATGACCCAATTTGTAAACTTATTTTTTGTTTATCATATATTTTTTGCTTTTTTATTGTATTGTATTGTAACTGTAGAAACTGCAACATTCTGCGTTAAAAGAAAAACTTCATTGCGAGAGCCAGCAGATATCGATAAAAATCAGAAATTTAATTTTTTATTATCATGAAAGCGTTGAAAATCTTTCAAAGAAATTTTTGTAATAAAATACCGTTTGCTTTTTTTTCCTCAAAATATTTTTGATTTTTGCCCTTATCAAGTGTAAAAAGAGCAGAAAAGGTGATTCAAAAAAGAAGATGTAGTAGAGTTTTTTTTATGTATTTTAAATTAAAATATATTTCATCGTAACATGCACGCAATAACGATCAACTAAAAATCAAAACATGATTTTAAATTTTACTCGCACTCACAGACATCCATCCCATCAGTTTGTTGGATGGACCGACCATTCATTCACAATCTGAATCTGTTTCAACAAAATAAAATTTCAATTACTATTCAGGTCAGTTAAAAAATAAATTTATTACAAATCCGTTTAGTTTGGTTATTTTCAAAACCTTAATGATGTTTAATTAAAAATACTTAAATGTTTGAAGAAAAAAACTTATGATTAATTTTGTTAAATATTTAAGAATAATAGCAGTAATTTCAAACGTTGTTCAAATTTACAAAAAGCTAAAAAAAAGAGAAGGAGTGTTAGTTCAATTCCTTAATCAAAACAAGTCGGCTTTTCAAAGCAAATACCTATACACATTTTAATAATTTTGATTGAAACAAAACTTATTTATAAAGCTTTTAATGTTATGATCTATGAAATGTAATGATATTTAATTTCAAGAGAAGGTAAGGTTTGTGTGTGTCCTGAAGAGTAGATATTAACATTTTAAAGAATTCAATTCTATATCAATTTTCAGTACAACATTTTTATTATAAAAACCTGAAACCTGAAAATGTTTCTAAACCACTGTTCGTGGTTCTAAGTACCATATTAGTGAGATGCGTCAAACAAGCATTTTTTACAAATTCCTTTACCAGCATTCCCAGGAATGTGATTTGATTTGCAAACGAGTAAATTACAAAGATATGCAAAGCAATCAAAACTCATCAAATGTTTATGGATTTATGAGAATTGCAGCAATTAGATTGTTTTCGTTCGAATTTGTACATGTGCTTGTGTTCATTTAAAACCATAAAGACCAATCAACTAACAAATGCCAAAGAACCAAAAAAAAATTTACTAGAAAAAAACAAATTAATGCAGAAATTCAATAAAAAAAACTCCAATCGATACAAAACTTGAAAACAAATATTTAGCAAGCAAGAAAGACACTTGAATGAAAAGATATAAAGAATCCAAACTAATGATTTGTTAATTTGATTGGCAAACATTTGTTGGCAAATCAAAGAAAAATACAGAAAATAAAAAAGTAAACAATACGAAACCTTTTGGGTGGAAAGTTTAGATAAAAGACAATGACGAAATAATATAAATTTTTTCTGAAGTTTCAATTTTAATTGTTCTTTTTTTTTGTGCAGTATTCAAAAAGCAAACTGAATTTGTTATTGTTGTTTAGTATTGGCCAGATTTGTTTTTTTTAGAATAATTTAAAAAAATCCATAAAAAATCTTAACATTTTGTTGAGCGATGTAAACAAATCGTACATAAATCTTTTGAATTTTTTTTATTTATACTTTTGGTTGCGTCAACATGAAGTGGCTGGCCTTGGGCTTATTCATGAAACGATCTACAATACTTTGCAACAACTACGACTACAACATCAACATCAATAGCAATAGCAAAAACCAAAAAAAGGCAGCATAAACAATTGTTAACAAAAATAACCATGCCATAAATGAAAAGAACGTACGAATGTATACACAGTGAGTGAGTGAGTAAGTGAGAAGTGATTGCAATTGTACCCACAATACCAAAAAATGTTATACGAGCTGTTGTTGTATCTACGACTACGAGTACAATGGCAGCAACAACAAATAATAATAATAATAAAAACAAATCCCAACAAAACGAATAAAATAATGTCTGTTGATCTTTTGCTACATGGAGACACAAACATCGAAACCTCGAAAACACCAAACACCGCCACTAGCGAACAGCCAGTCTGCCAAAGTTGGCAAAACCAAAACAAGAAACAATTCCACAAATGCTACAACCATCTAGCCATCCAGTCCGCCAAACAGCCACTGTAATACCAATTTTGTTCACATATTTTTTTTTTATATTTTATAATATGTTGCAACATATTTATAGAAACAAAAACAAATAATCGTCAGCCACTATCAGCAACAATACAACAACAGAATAAATATCAGCAACAATAAAATAAAGAAACAAAATAAAAAACAGATACAACATCACCAAAAACAGCGGGTGAAATATTTGTTAAAACGAACACTTTAACACTTACATGTTGCAACAATTGTGGCAAAAAGAACAAACAGACGAACTTAAACACTTTTTTTGCTTCTCTCAAAAACAAATCTAAGAAACAACCAAAACACAATAACTACTGTTATGGATTTGAAAATGAAATATTTTCAATACCCTACACTTTATGGAGATGGAAATTGTGAATTGCTTGTCATTGATAAACAAGTCAAACCATAACGGGGTTTTTAAATTTTTTCAGACCTCCATCATAATTCCTAAAAAACTTCCCAACGCCTTCATTCTAAATAGTTCTAAACAGGTATTGCAACAGGCCGATCATTGTCATGATGTAATATTACGGTTTCATGTCTGGTCAATACTAGCTTCAAACGAATCATTTGCATTTGGTAGAGGTTCTCTGCGATCTTCTGGTCAGATTTCAGCAGCTCATAATAGACAGGACCCTTTTGCTCCCACCAAATACAGACAATTACCTTAGCGCCATGAATATTTGGCTGGTTGGCCAAATAATATTACACATAATATTTCCAGGATACGGTAGAAAATCCGATTTGTTGCCTAATCCGTAAGTTCTGTAAGTTCTTGCAATCAATGAGTTATTATGGTCATTACATGTAATTAGTTATTTTAGAGTTGCCAAAGTAATGACTTATTATTAAATCCCTATTTGTAAGCATTTGTGGTATTTTTTTGGATTTACGAAAACCGAAATCGATTTTCGATTTAATGCCTTACTATTTGCTTTAACCTTAGAATTTTAGAATTAAGGAGTGAGATCGAAAAATTCTTAACATACATATATGTTTATAAAAAAGAAACCACTAAACTTACAGCTTTAATTTTTTTTTTATTTGATTGAAATTATTATTACAATTTACAAAAAAAATTATTTTTATAGTTTTAATCACTAGTGATGAAATTTTGAACCTTTTTCGGAAACCCTTCCATTAACGTTTTTATAGTGCTTTCTGTCACTTTGCTCGAACATGTAGTCCATCTCCGTTTAAAATCTACCACACTTTTGGACACCTTTTTTGTACTCTTCAATTCTCTTTTAACAAGAGCCCAATATCTCTCCACTGGCCTTAGCTCCGGGCAGTTTGGAGGATTTGCCTCTCTTGGTACAAATACCACATTATTGTTCTTGTACCACTCAAGGGCTTGTTTGCCATAGTGACAGGATGCCAAGTCAGGCCAAAAATAAGTGGACACATTATGAAGTCTTATGAATGGAAGCAGCCTTTTTTGTAAACATTCCTTGATGTAAATTTCGGTATTTATAGAGCCCGTTGTAACAAATGAGTGGCTTCTTTTGCCGCAACTGCATATTGCTTGCCATACCAAGAACTTTCTGGGAAATTTTGTCTGCTTTTGGGTCCTAAACTTTTCTTCAACATTCCCTCGAGCATCAGCAACATAAAATTTTTGACCTGGAAGTTGCGAAAAATCTGCCAGAACATACGTTTCGTCATCCATTATGCAGCAAGAATATTTTTTTATAAAACTTGACTTCAATTTCCGTGCTCTGTTTTTGGCCTCTAAATTTTTAGTAGCGTTCCTGTCAGGAACTTTTTGAGCCTTGTATGTTTTTAAACCTGCATTAGCTTTAACTTTTCGTACCAAATAGTCCGAGCACTGAGCTAACCGGGCTGCTTTCCTACCGGATGTGTTGGGAGCTCTTTTGAAAATGCGTTCTATTTTTTTGGCTTTAGAAACATCATGTGGACCATTCCTTCTACCTGAACCAGGTTTTCTATCAACTGACAAGTTCTCCCGGTACTGTTTAATAACATTGGAAACAGTTTGACGGCAGACCTTTGTATGCTTGGCCAACTTTTTGTAAGACCAAGTTGGGTTTTGTTGAAAATATTTAATAATTTCAGTACGCACTTTTTTCTGGTCACTCATTTTAATCAGATTAACAAAAAAATTAATATAATTGACATTACACATAATAACTGACATGTTTTTCAAAGGTAACTTGATCAAAAAAAAATTCAAATAATACTTGGGTTAAAAAATGTAATGAAAAACGTGTGTTAAGAATTTTTCGATCTCACTCCTTATATGGAAAACATTTTTGGGCTTAAGGATGAAACGTGTTTTTTTAAATCTTCTAGGGACTTTTCAATAACTCTACTGGTTTCCTGAAACGATTATTGTCAAAAATTAGTTTCACGATGAACTCAGTCAAGATGCATGGTATTAAATATTCGTGGCTCTTACAAGAATGTGTTTTTTTTCTTAATTTTGTTTAATGTAAAAGGTTTCCGTTCTGGAAAACTGAAGAGAAAAAAAACGTTAACAGTTAAACAACTATAAAGTAACAACTATGACTGTTTTGTTGCTGCTGCTGTCTTGTCAGTTAAATTGTGCCAAGGAGCGATAACAATCATTTTGGCGTTTTTTTTGTTTTCGTTGTTGTTTTGTTACTCTTTGAAACTTTACTTTTTTGAATTAACGAATTGTTTTTATTTAGCTTGTTTTGAAATACTAAAAAATGTAGAATTTTTAGGATTTATTTGTTACGTTTCGTGTTTTTTTTTGTTTTGTTTGGATTTATTTCGTTTGATTTGAAATCCATTGTATGATTGTGTTGGACAAAACATCATTATTTTCCAAACAGCTTAAATGAAACAACGACAAAAAAGCAGCTAAATAAAATGAAACAGAAAACACCAACTAGTAATGGGTATAACGTATGGAGATCCGTCTCTTTTAAAAATGATCCGATCGTCATCTACTCTTCATCTGGTATGCCTTTGTTGTGATTTTGTTTGCATAATTTCGTAAATTGCAATCGATTTGCATATCCGTTCAACATCATTGTCGTCGTTGTCTTTGTTTTCGTCCCAACCAAGTTGTTAAATAAACCACAACAACATTAAAACAGCAACAACAGAAGCTAAAGAAAAAACTGCACTTTAAACAAGAGTTGCTTGGAATACCGACTAAGTAATGCTCTTGTACAAAGTGGTCTCGTTCGTACCTTGTTTCTTACAACTCCATGAAAGACATACAAGCTGTTGGAAGGACGGACCAACGAAGAGACATTCATTTGTTTGACAATAATGTCGTACATCAAGCTAGTGGCCTCGTATGTCTTCCATACCTTTGGCTAAAACAATGTCAGTCTTGACATTTGCTTGTTTATTGTTAAAACTTGATGTCATCACAATTTTCGTATTTTTTTTCGTTTTGTTCGCTGAGCTTTTTAGTTCTTGGTGCAGCATGTTCTTAAATTGTTGCTAATGCTCTTATTTGTATACATTCTTCTAAAAGGCAGGGTAATTCCAATTCACACTGCTTTACTTATTAGTTTTGGTACGAGGATGTGGTATGGCAAAACTTGGTAGCAACCAACAAAATTATATTATCTGCTAGATAATACGTATTTTAGATTTTTTTTATAAATTAATTACGTCCTAATATATTTTTAAAATGAAATTCTAAATTATTTAAAAACAGTTCCAAGCACGAACAAAAAATATAGCATTGAATATACTTATTTTCGATTCCTATTCACTGAATCAGAAGTTGTGATTTTATTGTAATGAAAGTGCGATTTCTTTGATGTTGTAGAAAATAATTTTAAGTATTATGATAGATTTATATTGACTTTTTGTGCTTCACTAGGAAGTCCTTTAATATTTGTGGCAGCTGTATATCAGCCACAAATAAATTAATTTGTCACAACTTAATGTAGCAAGCAATTAAAATTATTGCTAAATTTTCGACATGGTGGCTCAACTAAATTTAATTGTACTGTTAAGCCAACTGTTGTAGCCACCTTAATCAACTGTGGCAAATGAATTTAGTCATTTACACAGGCTAACAAAAAAAAAAAGATCAACGTTTTGTTGGCGATAACGATGGATAAATCCAAATGCAATGCAGCTAACAGAGTGCTGCACAAAATTGTAGCACATCAACTTTAGCTTTGCGGAATGACTGTCATGTAATAAACCTCTGTTGTTACTGACATCCATCCAAACATACATTTATACCATATTTTATCGACCATTCAAATTTAAATTAACTGTAACATTGCAAAGTTGTAACAAAATCCACTCGATTCGCTTGGAAAACTCATGTGGTTGGTTGGCTGGTGTTTGCTAGAAAAGAAATACAAAAACTAAGCTGCAACACAATGCTGCAATGTCTGATTGTTATGAAGTTGTTTGCCAGATTATGACAATGATGACTTTAAACTACGTACTCCAAGAGCTCCAAGAGCATTTATTGTAGATGGATCATGGCTGTGGTTTGACATTTGTTAAGCAATTTAATCATCATCTCCAAATTGTAGGAAAACTACAAATTTAATACAAATTGTAAATGAATTTCAAACAAATTGTATCTATCTATTTTCTAGTTTATTTTACCTCAACCAACCAACCACCAATTATTTGTACGAATATACATATGTAAAGTTGCAGCTAAATATTATTTATGGAAATAAAGAAAATTTTCATAACTAAATAATTCAATTAATTTTGAGAAAAAAAAATGATTTTGTGGTTTTTAACTTTTTTTTTTGAGATAGAAAAATTCATTTATTTATTTATTTATTTATTTATTTATTTATGTTTTTTTTTGTGAAAACACGTGGTAACGCCTTCAACCAAATTCATGTAAAAAACCGAAACCAAAACCAGAAACCCAACAAATTTTTAATTTGTTTGTTAGAAAATAGAAGCAACAAAAAACAAACTAACTACCGGCGACCCTAACGACCCATAATTATAGGTTAGAGAGCGTTGGGCATATGAAACGAGAACAAATAATCACCAAAAGGCTTTAAAGTTATGTATGTTTGTTTATTTGTTTCTACACATACACTCGTGTAACGACATATATTCTCTTAAATTTTGGTTTTTGAAATTGTCTGTTGTTGTTGTTTTTATTGTAATTTTCTGAATTTCTATTATTAATGTTTTAAGGTTTTCTTATTGTTTTTATTTGTCTGTTTGTGAAAATAAAATCATTAACTAAACTAAAAATTGACTATAACTATATTTTTCAAAATACTCAAAGAATTTTTGAGAGATTGAACTAAAAATTGAACATTTCGTTAGCTTAGTGAGCAAATGAGCTAAGTCCAGTTTTTATGGAAATTTGGATTTTAAAATAAGTAAAAATGCAATGTTTTACTAAAAAGTGTTAAAAATTATTTAGATTTTTCACTTTGCTAAATCCTTTATTTGCCAAATGGAATTAACCTTGTTATTAAATATGAGGGTGGGTCAAACTGGCAAACAATTGAAAAAAAAAATCACGATATGGTGTTAGCCGATCGGAGATTGAAAGTGCGAGAGATCGCGAAAGCCATATGCATCTCACATGGCTCAGTGGTTTCAATTTTGAATGATCACTTGGGTATGAGAAAGTTTTCCTCCGCAACATGGCTGCCGCACAAAAGGGTACACACATGTTCAGTTTCCATGGCAAAACTCCGTGAATTAGGCTACGAAAAGCTTGCTCTTCCGCCCTATTCACCTGATAGAGCCCCGATTGACTATTTCTTGTTTCATCTCACAAAAAATACCTATTCTGATGGGCCCGAAAAATTTTATTTTTTGAAAGGGATACAAAAATTGGAGAACAATATTCTAAAAAGTCGTGTACACAAAAGTAATGAAATGTCTATTGACTTTTCAAATCATGCGATAGGTCCAGACTAGAATGGAAAATTCTGAAATATTATTAGAAATTTACGAAATATAATTAGAAACATCTGAAATACTTGGAAATGGTGTTGTACTTGGAAAAAATCTTATAAAAAGCAAACGAAATAATGGGAGTGCTCAAGTCCAATAGAAATCGTTTAAAGGGAGATATAGGATGTAGTATTGTTAGTGACTGGGAGTTAATTTCCCATACGAATGTTATTACTGAATATTTCTGAAATACAATTGGAAATTGTGTAGATACAATATTTTGTAGACCTGAACAAATTTGTTTTAATATTTAATTATGTTTTATTTTTCTTCGAGTGTATTGTCTTGCAGCGTCTATTTGTTTTTGGTTTTATTTGAGGAAAAATTAGTTTTGAGTTATATTCTGGGTTGGTATTTAGATTTGGCTGTTTGATGTATTTGTTTTTATCATAGCTGTTGTGTTATTGTTGTTGTTTGTAAGCACGTTTAACATTAGTTTCTAGAGCAATCACTTTATAATTATAGTATCGCTAATGTTAGTTGGATTTTATTTGGATGATGATAATGACGATGAAGTCAGTCTATGGCACACATGAACCAAACAACAAGCACAACATACGTTACAACAATAATTGTGGAAAAAAGGTTTTTTTTTTGGTATGTAATTTTATTACAGCTAGACAGACACAACATTATGTTAAATACTCGTACTTCTAAGAATAAACAAATACTCTACACACATTTTCAAATTGTAATTTCACTGTAGTTTATGGCTGTTTTATAGTTTTATTCTTCTGTTTTTGCTTGAAAAAAAAAAAACGCGTAGAATTTTTCAGCTGATGCGTTAAATGTGCTGGCAGCATTTCCGTGGTTTTTATAGCCCCTATAAATATAATTGTGTGTAGCTGAGAGTGGCTGTGTATATTGCATGAACATTAAATACAGTAACAACACGAAGCAAATAAAGAGCTAGTTAAAGTAAGAAAAGGATACGCTTAAATACGTTACCAAAAAAATACATACATATGTATATGCATGATAAAAATAAAAAAAATATATATACATGTATCTTTAAAAAATAACAACATGCGGACTTACGTGGGTTAGTTTAGAAGTCCTTTTAAATACATATGCAACTTTAAGTTTAAAGTTTTTTTTCTGATCTCTTGCAATTTGTTCGAAATTTATGTTGTCTCTAGAGCAATTTTTGGAGCATTCGATGTAAATTGGAATCTGATTTATTCTTCAAATTTATTGGTTTAAACATTCTTTAAACTAGTCTGTATTGCATTGCTAAACACTACTTTAAAGTTGTCACATGATCGAGTTTACGATCACTTTTGAGTCATCTATCTTAGAATATTCCCGAATCAATATTAAAAGATTATTTTATTTAATTTTTTAACAAACACAAACTGCGAAATCATTTAGCTTGTCTGCAAAAACACCCAGTATCTTTTGCAGGAATCGAAATGGCAAATCTCAGACTCATAGTCCAGCTAAAACTATCTTCTAGTCTATCGGGGCCACCTTAAAGTTATTTGACCGACATTTTAAAGCAATCCAAGCGCCAGCTCTTTGGTTTTGAAAGATCTCTTCAGATTAGCCCTCGTATGTAGTACATGTTTTTTTATATATGGAAGTGTGCATTTGTGTATCGTGTAATTTAAGCGTATAATTTGGCTGTCATTGGCTAATTAGCTGTGTATGCAAGTGCGTAAATGTGTTGGTGTAGTACATGTTTGTCTGCAAATGTGTATGTTTGCTCTATCTAAGGCTGGTTAAAAAGGATCAACATCTTGATGTTGTTTAGGTTGTTGTTGTTGTTATTGTGTTTTTGTTTTAGCTTGTAGTCAGTCATTAAATTGTAATTAAAAATAACAACATTTGTTTGTTGATTTTTCTACAGTTTTTGTTTGTTTTATTAACATTTTTTTTGTTATTGTTGTTGGTGGTTCCCTTGTATTTAATTTAATTTCGTTTTTTTATTTAATGTTTTTTTGATACATGCATTTTTTTTAGATGTGTGTGTTTAGTTATGCATGCATGCATGTATGTTGTGTTGTGCTGTTTTGTGGAGTGTATTAAATTCGTATATTTATTCCATAATTTCTTTTCTATTACGCATCTTGTGGAAAAATGTTAATTTTAACCAAACAAAAAAAACTACATACATACAATCTTTTTTGCATATTTTGTTACGCCTCCTGTTTTTTCTAACTTTAGTTAGTTTTGTTTGTTTCTGTGGTTTTTGTGTTTTTTTTTTTGTTAAAGTTGTTATTTAGCGCTTAACTAATGGGAAAATAATAAACCTGTGTAACAAACGGAAATGAGTAGGCGTATTTTTTCTTCTACGTTTGTGCTTTGGAATCGCGTTTAACTGAAAATAAAACCCTTTTTAATTCAATTTATCATTCATTGTTTGCTTCAGTTGAAGTTGAATTTTTGTTAAACTAAGAAGCTGATAAACTGAAAGAAAAAAATGCAAAATAGTTTTGTTTTTGTGCCCATCAGAAAAAAGTACTCGTAAATGCACGCATTACGCATTAAAATAAAACTAAATAAAATAAAATAAAAGGTGTATGATTACAGCTGCTTAACCCTTTAAAAGTACAAATTATCACCTAGGAGTAAAATCAGTTTGTGAATGAAAAATATTTATATGTGCGAGGTACTCGAAAGCAGTGGTCGGCATAATGACAATATGGTTGTATGTTTAAAGTTGACCAGATATTTATTGTAATTTCTTTTACTTATTTCCCATTCGTTTTGCCGACCAATGAATAAGAAGTGTATTCCATTTGAAAAAGAACCACTGAAGTTTTTTTTGGATATGAATGAACTATACACTGTATTTAGGAGTTTTTCAAATATATATATATATATATATATCCGATAAGAGGTCCAAACAACTTATAATATTTTTGATTTTGTTTAACTATTCGAAAAATGATAAGCGAATAATGTTCAGTAGCCTATAACCCTATGTCTATAGATGATAAAGTTTTGTCATGATAAACGTCAAAATGGCTGTCAGGATAAAAAGTTATTAGTATACGTCAAAGAACTAAAGTCTCATATAGTAAATTATGAGACTTTAATTCTCATAACTACCGTTTTGGTTAAACAAATAATTAGTTTGGAAATCCTTTACACTTTATACATACATTTAAGTGTAAGATATAACTCGCTCTACATTACTTCACCTCCATGGGTTAAAGTATTTAATTAATCCCCGATTTTGTTGTAAAAATAAAAAACATTTTCATGGATTTTCTTTTGTATTTTTTTGTTCCAAACAAAATAAATTCAAAGCATATTTACGTCTGACAACTGCCATTATTTTCGTTCAAAAGTTAAATTATTATTTTATTTAGTTGTTTTGTGCCATGCAAGAAGATTCTCAGATTTTTGAGCACTTGGTCAGCAACAACAACAGCAACATGTTATTTCTTGTTGTTGTTTGTGGGAAAATTAATTAACCAAACCACAGATATAATTTACATACATATGGACTTTCTTTTAACCGGGGTTTTTTATAAATAATCGTTTTTTTCTGTTGTTGTTGCTGTTTTTTTGTTGAAATATTTGTTTAAGGTTTTTTTTTTGTTTTTTGGTAGAAGTTTGAGTTTGGTATAACTTGTCTTGAGGACTAAAGGTTTCAACACGTATTGTTTATTAGTTGGTAATTGGAGATCGACAGGGTGACCAGTGGAAATTAATATCTTAAATGTAGAAGCAGATTATACAAAAGATATTGGTCTGAATTTATCAAACAAAGTTTTTTTGTGGAAAATCTGAGTTTGGAGGAGAAATTGAAATATGTAGTAATAAAAAGCGTAGCTATATCCGTCCAAAATACACAACCGAATATAGATTTCTCTAAAAATGTTTACCATCACCAGCCTAATTTGCCCTGAGGCTAATAGTTCGACAACTAATTAACAATTTTAGATTATGTATTGATAACATCCGCGGTTGTTATTTTTGTGAATTTCTTAAACTCTATGACTATTAAATTATCTTGTCAAGGAGTAGTTTTACGATTTCTTGAACATTTTCGGAAAAATTATTGTAGAACGAAATTTCAAACTCGTGCCTTCATAAATAGTGAAAATCCCGATAAGTAAATAAAAATACACAAGTTATGGCGATGAGGTTTATTTTAGAAATTTTTAAATTGTATTGAACAAAATAAATGGCCACCTCAATTATGTTAAAGGCATGTTAAAGGAGAATTCCGTTTTTAGGAATAATAAAGAAAAATGACAAAATATAAAATAAAATATTTTATAAGGCTTCCAACATGTTGCTGTTTTACGTACCAGATTTACCAAAAAACTTATGGTTCGACTGAGCTTGATTTGGTTGGAATCTGTTAATATTTTCCCCTTTTGTTGTTGTTGCTGTTTGTTTTACTCGTACATACATATATAAATACATAGTCATATAAGACTATAATATTTTGAAATTTGATATTTTGATGATGGTTTTAGTATTTTGCATTTAAAGCGATATATATTTAATTTTATTTAAAAAAAAGAAACGTAGTATGTGTTAGTTTTGCTTTGTTTTTCTGTGTACTTAATCAAAAATGCCTTGATATGGATGAATGAAGTATCAGTTACACACTGAATATAAAGAATATGGAGAAAAAAACTTAAATAAAATGATGATAAAAAAACATTGTGATTAAGGCGTGATGGTTTTTTAAATGGAATTTAAAACCGCTAATTGATTTTTTTCCACACCATAATGTTTTATTAAATCTGAAAATCTTATTCTGTTTATAGTTTTCAAAGCAAATAACAACAAAAAATGAGGTATGTATTATGAAAAACCGATATTGTGTATAGACACCTGAACACCTGATCGTTCAAAAAATCAATTGATTAAATTTTTATAACATGTGCATAAAAGTGAATGAAAGAGTGAGTGGGTTAAAATCAGTGATAGTTTTTAGAAAGATTTTGATTGGGAATATGTACATATGTATTAAAACCAATGTTTAACTGATTGGAAAATTGTTTTAAACAAATGAGTTATTTTTTAACAGCTGTAAATTTTATGAACAAAATTAAAGTTTATTTACTTTTAAGACTGCATTTTATGAACATATACATACGTTTTTATTTTACTTATTTAATACTTAACGTATAAAAACAATGACAGTTCTTTAATATTTTTTAAATTCGCTTATCCAGGATGATTTCTTAAACCCATCAAACAATTCATTTTCATTTCACTTAAAACAGACATAGGTACCTATTAGGGGTGCCAATAGGGACTGGGGATTTTAGTTAAACGTCAAAAAACATCAAATTCAACAATAAGAATTATTTATTTTAAATATTTCATATTTATACCCGTATTCTTAAAATTATAACAGTGAGAAATCAATAACAAAACTGAAAATTTTATAACTTTTGTATTGAGTTAGTTCATAGTAAATCGTGTAAAAATTGGTAAGGCAGTTTAAAAGTCATTTACAATTGAAACTGCACAATTTTTGTCGAAAATGTTTGTTTTCTCCCCCTATATTAATATTTAAAACAATGATGTTCATTTCATTGTGCTTTCGCGCTGAGTAACAACACACATATTCCTATTCTCTTTAAAAGAGTATAACAAATGTCTCATTTTTCAGAAATTCATTAAGCATTGTTGTTGGTTGGTCTTTAGACGAAGCATAGCAAACACACGCGTTTCAATTACAATTGAACAAAAAACAACAATGTCAGAAATAAATAAAAAAATTGAGAGAATTTCGGCCGTATAATGTATATTCTTTTATTTCCTTAAAATTTAAATTACATTCATTTAATAAATTGGTTATATCTGGCAAAAATTCTAAATCTAAACATTCTTTATTTATTTCTTATTTTAAGGGTTTGACATTTTGTTTGCTGGGTAGCTCTCTCACCAATACATCTTCATTTTTATTTTTGAACATCACTGATTTAAAATAAAATAACTATAAAAGTATTGTTGTGTTTAAAACACGGAACAAACGAAAGCAGACAGCTGGCTTACATTTTTCGCATATACTCTCAGTTGATAAGGTTTGTTTGGTATTGAAAAGGGTCCATGATTTCCCCTAGCTCCATAGAACTGTCCCCCGGAATATTGTTTGAACAGTCATAAAATTTTGCACAAATTAGTTCTAATATTCCGAAATTAAACTGTAAAGTATGGCGGAAATTGGGCTACATTTGGGTGTGTTCGTAAATTCAGTATGATTGCATCACTGCAGCAATTTAAAAGTTTAGCGTTCGAAAAAGCATATTTGCGATTATTGCTTTACGTCAAACGTTTTTTAATGCAAATTGTTGGCAGTGATGCCGCAAATTTGTGCAACCAATGCATCATTAAGTTATATGTTGCAAAGGTTTGCAGGTCGTGGCATCAGTGATGCACAAATTTACTGCATTGACGAACACACCCTTTGTCCCTAGTCCTCATACATGGTCCCCTTCAGAAAATGACTGAAACATACAGTAGTATTTTAAGGTAGAAAATGAAACGGACAACACTAAAGCACGCCTTCAAGGATATACTATAAAAAAAAAATTTTAGTTAATTTTTTGTTGCAAATCCTTTGTTTTGGATGGCACAAGAACATCCTTTGGCATAGAAGATAATATGTTTTTATGGCGTTTTTCGATATTCCTTCCCAGGCTATTTTAACGGCATGAAATAAATCGTGAAAATTTCCGATCCTTATTTCAACAATTTTCACGATTTATTTTCATGTTAACAATGTGCCACAAGTTCTCAATAGGATTGAGATCGGGAGATTGACCAGGCCAATGAAGAACTTGAATCTTATTGCTGTGTAGCCAAGTCTTACAAACTTTGGAGGGGAGCTTAGGATCGTTATCCTGTTGGAAGCTCCCTATAATTGGCATCTCTTCTTCAGCTTTCAATACATCACAGTACATGAACCGATCCATAATCCCATAAATTTTATGATTTGCCCCAAATCCTTTAATTGTTCCTTTGCAATACTTAGGATTCAGTCTTCCTCCTTTTGGTCAGCGTACACGCCTTATTCCAGCGGAACTTTTTAAGTTGTATTTGGATTCGGCAGGAAACAGTACTGTCTTTAATTTTTGGATACTCCAGTCGATGTGGGCTTTGGCAAATTTCAGTCTAGCTTTCTTGTTCTTAGCTGAGTGAAATGTTTTTTTCTCAGCTGAATAATCGGGCTTCTACTACTCTTCTACGAATTGTTCTTTCGCTAACGCATAATCTTAAACTTGTTCGTACTTGAATAGCTGATGCTATAAGATCTCTTTGTATTGCTCTTTTGATCAAGGAATCATAATATCGTGTTTTTTTTTTGGCGAACGACCTCCAGAATGCACCGGAGATTTTCGACCAGTTTTAAAAAAATTTGAAACGAGCCTGGAAATAACTGATCTGTTAATTGAATATTTTTTACTAAATTCATGTAGTGATAAGCCCGTCTTCCAGTCTTCAATAACTTTAATTTTAAATTTACTGGAGTACTTGTTCCTTGTTCCTTGTCATTGTTTTTTTCACAATAAACTGTATAAAACATAAATTTTGCACACTACGTCTTCCTATATTTTTATATTTTGGAATTTTTAAGTCCATTCATTGTGATTCCCAATAATTCATATTGCAAATATGCAGTACCGAGTCAAATTTTTAAACATCTTATAAGAGGGTGCTTTTGTGTTGTCCGTTGCGTTTTGAGTTTTTATATGATTTATCATTTTAAATTAATTTTTAATAAAATTATCTTTTACTAAATGAATATTAAATGAACATTAACAATTGGAAATAAACAAGTATATATGAAAATAAATCCTACCAACTTTTGTGAGGACCAGTCCATAATAATATAATTCTTATATCAGAGAAATATATACATACAATTTATAAATTTTGGATCCGTTCGTTGCAAAAGTACCTAACACATTAGAGTTTTAAAGAGACTTAGTGGTATATAAATGTTTAATTGTTTAAAAAAATTTTAAAAAGGGCCAAAAAAAGTCGAAAATTATATGTCTTGAGTTACATTTATTACATTTACATTTATTTGCTATATCCCACTTGCATCCCACTAAGCGACAAAAAACCTCTTAAAGGAAAAGACTTAAGCTTTCTTTGAAGCAAAAAAAATTAAAAAAAGGGTCCATTTTGAATAAAAGTCAACAAAGTACTAATAATAAAAAAAACATATAGTAGGAAACCTTTTCCCGAAGACTTTAGGTAAGCTAAGGGTGTAATACAAATAAATCTACATATAAAGATAATAAGAATTACATACACTCAAGTTTTACTTGTAAAATTAAGTGTGGTTGTAAACCATATTTACATTGAGACATTATAAATGTCTAAGACCCCTTTCACACTAGGCAATTTAGTTGCGCAAGTCTCTTGTGTTTGCTGATGCCAGAGGTAATGTCGGGTTAAGGAGACGACAATTTTGCATGCTATTTTGTTGTTGGGCAAGAGACTTGCGCAACTAAATTGCCTAGTGTGAAAGGGGTCTTAGACATTTATAATGTCTCAATGTAAATATGGTTTACAACCACACTTAACAACACATTATTAAGCCCCTTACTTGTGTCTAATTCTTACCACATCCAGAAAATAACTGCATTTTTAACTATTTAAACATTAACTACACTTATAAATAATTATCTACATTATAGACCAATTCCCACATAGAACAAATTCCCCTGTTGTTATACCACATTTTAATTTTTTTTGCAAATAAAATGAACATTGGCAACTCTTCTTATATTAAAGAAAGTAGTAAAATGAATTAGAGTAGAAAATAAACTTGTCACTCACTAATAATATTGTTGTTGTTATTATTGCTACTTGCATTTTATTAAGCTTATTGTTGTTGTTTAACATTTATGCATTACTTAAGCTCTACTCTCACTCTCCCACTTATATTATGTATGTATGTTTTTTTTTCTTCCACTTTCGTTTATTTGCTTGTTTGCTTTATGATTATCAGTTTTTTATTGCAATTATTACGGTACGCGTCGGTTCCTTGCAAAATAATACAAAGTTATAGTTAATTGTGAAAATATTATAAACAAATCAAGAACTTTTGTTTAATATTAGTTAAATTATAGTGTCTAGTGTTAATAATGTTGTTTAAAGAAGTGTTTAATAAATGTCCAAATTTTATTTGCCGGTGTGTTGTTGCTTTTAGTGGCAATCGAAATCATAGAATGTGTTTAAAATAATAGTGCCTACATATGTATAATTGATGTTGGTATGTTTGTTAAGCACAATAATAATTGCATATTAATGTTAATAATTATTCAAATAATAAAAAGAAATGTATGTAATTAATATTGTGTGTTTGACAAAAGTGCATAAAAAAAGTGTATGGAAGTTTTCCTGGTCGTGCATGTCTTTCGCTACGTTTCGTTGTCCGTTGTTGTTGTAAGTCTTCTAAAAACGAATCGCGGAGTGTTTTACAATAACACTAATAAATAGACTTAAAACATTTGTGCAAAATTACGCATTTTGATGCACATACCGTAAAGTGTTGCCAGTTATTGAAATTTGTTTTCTTTCTAGGGATTAAGCTTATTTTTAGAAAGGGAAATTGATAATGTAACAATAATACATTTTATTTAAATAAAAAGCAACTTTGTTTTAAATGATATTTCTTATTGAAAGTTTCATAAAATATAGTGATAAAATATATGCAGAACTAAAACTTATTCGATGTTATTTCAAAATTGAGAAACATAATTTGTTTTTAAAAATTCTCTTATATAAGTATAACAGTATTTTTAAATAATAAAATTTAATAACTTAAAGCATTAATGAAACTAAATAGAAATTTCATAATCGAATGATAAGTTTATTGAATATTTTGTTATAAATGCATATCTATCCATATTTACTTTTATTTGTATACAATTTGCATATCATTATTATGGCATATTCGAATATACATATGTACATATTTTATAATTTTTTATTGTGAACAAAAACTATAATTAAAAAATATTTGTATACAAATATATGTAAGTGTAATAAAAATTTGCATTTAAAATTTTTTTTTCCTACTTTTCATAATTCTTCAATTGTATTAGAACGTAAATGTTTTTTAATTAATAGTTAAAAAGTAACAAAAATGCATATTTGCTATTTTCAGAGCACAATTCTCCATAAATGCATACAAATTTGTTGTTTGTAAATAATTTTTATTTCATATTAAATTTTTCCTGTTTTGGTGCATATAGCATAAATATAACCCTTTGAATTAAGCTAAATAATTAGTTTATTTGGGAACGGATTTACGGAGTTTCATTTTAAATTTTAATGAATTAAGCACATATTTAATTAGTGCATTTGAATCAGAATTCACTTCATATTCATTTATTTTTTTCTTCTTGTAATTTCATTATTTGCTAGAAATTAGCGAAATAATATAATATATATATTTGAATAATAAAATGTAGGTATTTCTAATTTACTTAAAATATACATATACAATTAGTTATTTAAGTAATTGTAACAACAAATTCTAAACAATTATCAAGAATTATAGTAGTATACAATAAATATATTTTAAAGTGTTGAAAAATTACCTAAATACATCTAATAATTAATTATCTACATTAGAGACCATTTCCAACAGTGAAAAATATTCCCTTGTTCTTATACCACATTTTGCATTTTTTATTACAAATAAAATGAACATTGGTAACTCTTCTTATATTAAAGCAAGTAGTAACATGAATTAGAGTAGAAAATAAATTTGTCACTTACTAATAATATTGTTGTTGTTATTATTGCTACTTGTATTTTATTAAGCTTATTGTTGTTGTTGTTTAACATTTATGCATTACTTAAGCTCTCCTCTCACTCTCCCACTAATGTTATGTGTGTACATACATATGTATGTTTTTTTTTTCTTCCACTTTCGTTTATTTGCTTGTTTGCTTTATGATTATCAGTTTTTTATTACAATTATTACGGTACGCGTCGGTTCCTTGCAAAATAATACAAAGTTATAGTTAATTGTGAAAATATTATAAACAAATCAAGAACTTTTGTTTAATATTAGTTAAATTTAGTGTCTAGTGTTAATAATGTTGTTTAAAGAAGTGTTTAATAAATGTCCAAATTTTATTTGCCGGTGTGTTGTTGCTTTTAGTAGCAATCGAAATCATAGAATGTGTTTAAAATAATAGTGCCTACCTATGTATAATTGATGTTGGTATGTTTGTTAAGCACAATAATAATTGCATATTAATGTTAATAATTATTCAAATAATAAAAAGAAATGTATGTAATTAATATTGTGTGTTTGACAAAAGTGCATAAAAAAAGTGTATGGAAGTTTTCCGGGTCGTGCATGTCTTTCGCTACGTTTCGTTGTCCGTTGTTGTTGTAAGTCTTCTAAAAACGAATCGCGGAGTGTTTTACAATAACACTAATAAATGACTTAAAACATTTGTGCAAAATTACGCATTTTGATGCACATACCGTA
Organism: Calliphora vicina; assembly: GCF_958450345.1. NCBI lineage: Eukaryota > Metazoa > Arthropoda > Insecta > Diptera > Calliphoridae > Calliphora > Calliphora vicina. Next base: position 130,673,896 of record NC_088782.1, on the reverse strand, counting down.
AAGTGTTGCCAGTTATTGAAATTTGTTTTCTTTCTAGGGATTAAGCTTACTTTTAGAAAGGGAAATTGATAATGTAACAATAATACATTTTATTTAAATAAAAAGCAACTTTGTTTTAAATGATATTGAAAGTTTCATAAAATATAGTGCAGAACTAAAATTTATTCGATGTTATTTTAAAATTGAGAAACATAATTTGTTTTAAAAATTCTCTTATATATAACAGTATTTTTAAATAACAAAAAATTTAATAACTTAAATAATTAATGAAACTAAATAGAAATTTTATAATCGAATGATAAGTTTATTGAATATTTTGTTATAAATGCATATCTATCCATATTTACTTTTATTTGTATACAATTTGCATGCATTATTATGGCATATTTGAATATACATATGTACATATTTTATAATTTTTTATTGTGAATAAAAACTATAATTAAAAAATATTTGTATACAAATATATGTAAGTGTATAAAAATTTGCATTTAAAATTTTTAAATTAGAACTTAAATGTTTTTTAATTAATAGTTAAAAAGTAACAAAAAATGCATATAGGAACATTGGCAACTCTTCTTATATTAAAGCAAGTAGTAAAATTAATTAGAGTAGAAAATAAACTTGTCACTCACTAATAATATTGCTGTTGTTACTATTGATACTTGCATTTTACTAAGCTTATTGTTGTTGTTATTTTACTTTTATGCTTTACATAAGCTCTCCCTCCTCTCAATCTCCTACTTGTGTTGTTGTTTTTTCCGCTATTTCACTTTCTTTAATTTGTGTGTTTGCTTTATGATTTTCAGTTTTTTAATGCAATTATTACGGTACGTGTCGGGTTCTCGTAAAATAATAAGAAGTGGTTGTGAAAATGTTAAATAAAATTAAATAAATTAAGAAATATTGTTAATATCAGTTAAATTATTGTGTGCTAGTTTCAATAATATTTAAAGAAGTGTTTAATAAATATCCACTTTTTATTTGCCGGTGTATGTTTTTGTTTTTAGTGGCAAATAATAAAAAGCAATTCAATTATTATTGTGTAATAAAAAAAGTGTATGGAAGTTTTCCGTGTCGTGCATGTCGTTCGCTACGTTTCGTTGTCCGTTGTTGTAAGTCTTCTAAAGACGAATCGCGGAGTGTTTTACAACAACACTAGTAAATAGACTTAAAAAAAATTGCAAAATTACGCATTTTGATGTACATACCGTGAAGTGTTGCCAGTTATTGAAATTATTTTTCTTGTTAGGGATTGAGTTTATTTATTGAAAGGGAAATAGATTTAATACTTTTTATTTAATTTAAATAACAAACAACATTTCCTATTAAAAGGTTTACAAAATATAGTGCTAGAATATATTCAGAAATTAATTAACATTTCATTTTATTTAAAAATTGAGAAACTTACTAGGTACATATTTTGTTTTTAAAAATTTTCTTAAATATGTATTTTTAAATTTTCAAAATTAATAATGTAAATAATTAATGAAACTAAATAGGTATTTCATATACGAAAGATACGTTTATTTCGCGTAATAAACTTGAATTCGATATTTCTCTAGAACATTTATGCCCTTATATAAATGCATATTTGTAGCTAAGAACAGTTTTGATAAATTTTATGAATGAAATGATTTGTCTCAATAAATGTAGGTATTTACTTTATTTGTATACAATTTGCATAAGATTATTATGGGATATTAGAATAAACCTACATATTTTACAATTTTTTATTGTGAATAAATATGGTTTAGTAGAAATTTAAAAAAAAAAAAATAATTGTATACAAATACAGTAGTTTTGACTTACCTGCCTTTTACTTCAGAGCATTTTGCATATAAGTGCACAAAACTTGTTCTTTGTATATTTATTTACCAAACTCCATATAAATTCGTTAATTTAAGTGCATTGTTCATTTAAGATAAGTGCATAATACTTTTGGAAGCTATAATTGGTTTTCATGAAAAAAATTTAATTTAGCTGCCTAATACAAAATTAAATCAAAACAAATAAGAAAAATACGATTTTGAATGAAAAAATATGTTGTAAACTTCTTAATAATTTTAAAAGTAGCTAAAATATCAATTTGACGTTATTTTAAGACGGAAAATCACAAAGCTTCATGTAAATTATTTGCCGTTAGCTGCTTTTTTGGACAGTAAACTGTAAATGCACTTACCAGCATCAATGAGCAGGTAAGTGCATTGAGGTTAACTGCATTTTTAACTTACCTGCACAAAATATCGTGAAAACTTGATTGTGCAGGTAAGTCAAAATTACTGTATATGTATGTTTAATATAAATTTGTAATTCTTAACTAGGATTTATGTTTTTTTACTTTTTAAACTTGTACTGGAATATACATGTTTTGTTTTTTAATAAATAGTTAAATGTATATTTGTATTTTCAGAGCATAACTCTCCATAAATGCATATTTTTTGTTTGTATAGGTATAATTTTTATTTCATATTGCTTTTTTCGTGTTTTTGGTATCTTTATAAATTCATATTTTGGATATATTTATTTTAACAACTAGAGCACAAAGTTTTGACTTTTTGAACTAGTTTTTGTCTAAGTCAAAATGTATAGTTGGCTACATAGATTTTGGTATTTTTAGAAAGTATCTGGCAACACTGAAGGTAATATATCATTTTGTGCAATATTTCATTGAAAGGAATCATTTGACTTGTAAAAGGTAAGCCATATTTATTGTTAAAAATATAATTAAAATAAATATCTTTGTATAGAAAAATATTTATTCAAGTATTTGTATTAATTTTTCAGAATAAATAAATTAAATTTTTACTTAATAATTAACTTGAGCCGGAATAATAAATTTACTGAATGGTTTCATTGAATTAATTTTCAATTGAGTTTTTCCATTAAAGCATTCATAATGAATATTATATTATTTTCGTTCAATTTGGATTGTATTTGAATTAATATAAATTGTATATATTAAGGAACGAGTTCTATTATAAATTAGTTCATCACTGAATGAATTCTTTTAAAAAAAGTCTTTGAATGATTCGAATCAGAATTCACTTCATATTATTTTATTTGTTTCTTTTTGCTAAGTAATAAAATGTATTTGAAAAATTTAAGGGACTACTCCGGATTTTTTAAAAAATTGTTCATGTATTTTAAGAGATATTTATGGTTTTTGATATTTGGGAATGTAAATATGTTCCAAAGTCTTTTACTAATATATACTTGGCTGTTGTGTTGGTGAAGGGTACTTTACCAATTCGTTGTGACCGCATATAAACAAGAAAAATGCTTATTTAATTATCATAAAAATATTTCAGTTATAATTTATGATGTTCTAACTTAAAATATTCTCTTTTTCTTGTTATTGTGGTATTGTTTTTGGGTTCTTTGAAGCTGTATCTTTGAAAAAATCAAGCGCAAAAAAATGTATTATTGCTAAGGCTAAAACAGTAAATATTTGTCATATTCATGGTGTCATTAATTTTGTTTTAACGCCATTATGGCAAAATTCAGTTTTCATCTAACATTATTGCCAAACGACTTTGAATGTTTAAAACTATGTATACGAGTTGTAATGTATATTGGCTGTATTCGAACCTTTGAATATTTACTTTAGCAGATACACAACAAAGTATCTGGATTTTGTTGCATTGTAGTACATTTAAACACAAACACACACACGGTTCTCATATGGGAGAAATACAATAGTTTAGTATGTATTTTTTATATTTTTTTAAAGCTAAAATCTAAAAGTTGGGATTTGAAATATATTTTTTAGGTTTTTGTTTTTGTTTCTGTTTGTTTTTTTCATTTAGTTCTTTATTACGAAAACATGCCAAAAGAATTATTTTGCAAATGTGAGAACATAATGCCAATAATATATTTTTGCTGTTTTTGTATGCTTTTCAAAGTGTTCTTTGTTCATTTTGAATTTGATGGCTTTTTAGGAAACTTTTTTCTGTTTATTTTTCGTCTTTTGTAGACACAATCCTCTCGCATAGACAGGCACGTTTGGTTGGCAAATTACACTTGAAAAAACGATTTGCTAAAACTTAGCTTGTTATCTTTAAACAAATGTTGTAGTATAATTATAACTGGAGCTATTTATTTTGTTCTCACTGCATACAGACTTTTTATGAGTGTATTTAACAAAAATAAATAGTTTTATTTGCTTAAAAACAAATTCACAATTTCAACATTTGGTTTAGTTTATTTTTCTACACTTTTTCCGTTTTGCAGAATTTTAATTAATTTTAATGAATTTGCGTCTGGTTTAAAGTACAAAAAAGGCAACACAAATTATTTATTAATAGATTTTTGCTTTGTTAAATTAGTTTGAAATAGAAATGAAAAAAGGCAGCTAAGAGTACTCGCAACTAATGGCAAAAATAAAGAAACATACAAGTGCCATAAATAAATCTAATTTGAAAACTTTAACAGAAATTTAATTGTAATAATGCCCGCATTTCTTTGGGAATTTAAACAGTTTTTCTTCAAATTTCATACTCTCACTCATTTTCAAACAAAAATCATTCATTTCGATTTATTATTTATTACCTGCAACATTAAATTTCATGTTAATTTGTTGGATTCTTTTTATATTTTTTTTATTTTTTCTTGGGTCATTGTAACACCTCAGCATTGAAAGCAAACACATGTAAATCTCTCTATTTAAAATCCAATTTTTATTTGATTTAATCATAAATACAGTCAAATTTGTTGTTTTCATTGTATGTAGATGATGTCTTAAGAAATCTTATTTCTTGCTGAGGCCTCTCTCTGAACATGAAAGATTAACGCTTTTAGACACAACAACTTTACATGTTTAAAAATATGTAGAAAAAATCATCGGATGATTGATGATTTAAGGTAAATAATCGTACAAGAATTCATATGAAATGAAAATTATGTAGGCAGAAACACACGGAAGAGGTACGGGAAGTTAATAAGGGTATAGGGTTATGAAAGGTTACACGATATACCAGTTTACAGGTAGTTTTTAAAACCAACGTAACTGTCCAAATGTTGAGCAATATTTCATTTTAAACATATGTACATACATATAAAAGTTGTTTGATTGGAAAGTCATTTATGTTGTATTATAAAACTATATTTTAAATATGGTTGATGTTGGAAAATATTTATTTTATATATGTAAATTATTACTTTGTCTATGTGTAATATTAATATCTGACAGGTAAAAAACTGCATTAAAGTTATAATTAAATGAATGTATTTTTAGCTTTTAGTGCTTATATTAATGTCTACAACTCTAAGTTTGACTTATCTAAGAGTAATTTTTTAATTAATCTAAATATAATGATTGCTTTAAATCACACATACTTTTCCAATAGATTTATAACTTTTCTCTTGAAAATAATTATTATTGATTTTCAAATTAATTCCTTTTGCAAATTCAAACTCGCATAAAAATGCAACATTGCGTGTTCAGTTTCTGAAAATGTTCTTGCTTTCAAGCACAAGCAACATTTTGTTGTCTGCTCCAGTTCATACAACGTTTTCATTAATAAATCCTCTTCTATCATACCAATGAATAGATTTTCTTAACACACACATAATGATGATGATTTCTATTCCATACCAGATGAAACGAAAAAAGCAGTAAGAACCAACAAAAAAAATTGGACATTTATTATGACATTAAGTGTATACTCGCACACATTTGTAGTTTAATCATCAAGTCTACTCAAGTTGGTTGGAGAGGGGTAGACTTGAATTATTATTTAACTGAAAAACAGGATGTTTCCCTGACATACCACATGTTGAATCAGTCTTCATCTCTCTATTCCTTTCGTTGTGTATTTGAACATACTTAAACAAACAATTTGTGTATGTTGATAAATTAATCAATTTATACTTAAGCTTTCTAACTAAATTGATTAAAAATGACTTTGGAAGTTGAATAAGAGTGAAACAAACCATGGAAAACAAGCCAAGAATGAAAAAGTGTTTTTTTTGGTGTACACAACATAGTGGAGTACATTGCGTACTATGGGGATTCTCAATCATTGAAATTTCGAAATTGTTTATGGAGTTTTAAAAACCCTGAACATAGATTTAAAACACTTAGAATTATGTTTGAAGTTCTTAATTCATTTCAACCAGTGATCGGCACTTAAAGACACCAGGGTCTTCATAATGACAACATCAAAAAATTAAAATTTTTTTGTAAAATTTTGAAATCGATTATTTCAATATTTTGAATATGTGTGTCTCCACAGAGAAACACACATAAAGCGGAAACTAGAAAAAAAACTCAAACAAAGAAATTACTCAAAATAATACGAGTGTTGTTTATTTTTTCACGTAGTTTTTTTACTAATTACATTCCCACAACTTAGGTTTTTGACAACTGAGTTAGGTCTTTGACAGGAGAGTATATTTCTCTATGTATGATTCTTAACAACTTATTTCTCTTCTTTTTATAAATTCCCCTCCATTTTTTGTTCGTTCAATAAATATGACTTGGGAATCCCTGATCCAAAGAAAACATATGAAGTGTTCAAAAAAAAAAAACACACCAAACAGATACTGGAAAAAATTCATAGTATGCGTATCAAAAAATGATTTGTGCTTCTGAGTTTGACAGACTGACATTTTAATGCAATAGTAATGGCCCAACATACAGGCAGCCAGCCATCCACTCTTTTTACACCACAAGGCAAATGTTTCATCTCAAAAAAAATTAAAGAATGAAAAAATTAAAAAAATATCAATGATTCGTATTGAGTAAAGGAATTGATATCGGCAGATTGCACTCCTTAGTGTGTGGAAGAGTAGGTAGAGGGAATAAGCTCAACTTGTGCACGTGCTTTTGCTTGGTGTTATTGTCGTTTTCCTGCTAAGTACCCATGGCCAATTGTGGACATGAAGTGGTGGCCGATAATAGAACAACTAAGTGAAAACGAACGAGAATTAAGTCATTTAAATAAGTGCATCTTAAAGTTCGAACTGTTTTTCTATTCATATACCAACATTTTTATTTGAAAGGAGTTAATTTTCTTGGTTATATATAAACTCAACAAATCCAAATTCTATATATACCAGCCTTTAGTCAGATAAAACTGAAGGATGTACACCTAAACCCTGGTATTTTAAGATCCAAGTTTTCCCACAAGATAAAAATTTGGCTTTAATTATTCCTATATTGAATCCATTAACATATGAAAACATTATTAGTTAATCAGATAACAATTTTTGTATTTTAATAATCATATAATTTCATCCAAATATTTTGAAATGTGTGTGAATTGTTTCTTTATCAATTTATTGCTATTTGAATGACTTAAAGAAACCAATCTTGGCATCATTTCAGTTAAACTGTAAACAATATATAGCTACTCGTACATTAGGTAGGCTCCATTTGGAACCAAAAACAAGACATTATTCAAATTAAATTTTGTTTATTTAAATGATATTTCTAAAAAGATAATTTTTTGTTTTGTAGTGGTTGTGCATTTTTCACAAAATATTGGAATCATAGTGATTTCGTAAACTTTATCATTTTATAAATTGCTTAAAAATATGTACTTATTATTCTTTATGAAAAATGACTTTGGAATTATCTTATTATTTTTATTCCATCGCTTACGCCTAACTCTCCCAGTAATAAATTAAAATTTAAAATTCAGGCACTTCACTTAGCAATTTAAATAATTATTATCTTGTCATTGGTGACAAATACCTATCACAACCAGTCAATACTTTAATACCGCTGAAACTAGTTACAAGTTATGTCTTAAATAAGTCATTGATAGTTACATCTCACAGAAAGTAGGCAGTTGTATAACAGACAATAAATATGTCATTATACGACTACTACTAAGTAGTGCAAACGGTATGTAGTAGTCATTCAAAAGTGAGTTATTGTGTAAATTCAAGTCATTTCTATAATTTTGCTGGGCTTGAACATAAATGTTTTTGAAGGCCCATCCTAATATACATGCCACTGAAAGAGTATGAAACCTATACTACGAATACATCTACCATCCATCCATTTGGCTTGACACTTAATACCTGGACGGATGTATGCGCATCAACTATTGATGTAGATTGACATACAAACTGACAAAGCGATAATCATAAACGCTAATAAAGTTCATTAAATCTACTTTGATTTTGAAATGGGAATTGGTGGTCACAGATGATGATGATGGTCACATTTTTTAATGGGATTTAAGAAAATGTTTCAAAACATCACAGATTTGCTTATAAATATGTATGTATTTACACATATTTATGTAGTTAATAAACAAAATATAGCTATATGTACTTCTTTTGATTTTCCTTTGTTTCCTTTTGTTATTTTTTGCAATTACTTAATTTGTTTGGTATTTGTACAACAAATTGTCTGCTTTGCCAAATCAATAAATCCATTAAATCTTGCGCGTTATGGGGATTTTTAGTGTTTTTTTCGTTGGTTTATTTGTGTCGCTTTTGAAGCGGCATGTTTCTACTCATACAAAGTAACCCACATGACTTGACTTTGAAATGTTGACAACTTGTCTGCCAAAAATATAAATCCGTTAATATAAAATGTATTATTTTTGTAGTTGGTTATTATTGGAAAGCCGGCGATTACAATTGTAGCGTTGATCGAATGTGATGCAATATGAAAGTAAATATGGGACATTAAATTATTTTTGAAAGACTTTGTTTTTTAATATCGAAGGCCTTTCTTGTTCTACAAATTAAGCTGAATTTTAAGCTACTAATATGAGAAGCAACATGCTGACTATAATTCTGAAATTTGCAATTTATATTAGATTTTTGTGTAGAACTTGTTTAATTTTTCTATATTTATGGAATTCCTCTGCTGTTTACTGTTTGTTGAATCAGGGAATGCACTACAAGTATGTGGTTTGTTGCCCCATCGTTTCTATTGCAATTTGTAATTGTTATACTTGTGTTTGTTGCTATTGTTGTCGTTAGGTTGATATTGTTTCTGTGTCTTGTCTAAATTTACTTTCTTGATAGTCTTGGCATTTTCATTTTTGTTTTTGGCCATGTTGTTGTTGCTGTTGTCGTTGGTATCCAATGTACAATATTTTGATAAATTACGTATCAATGAAATGTTTATTGAATTAATTTCTCAGACATGGCAGCACGTAAAACCAAAGAACAAACATTGAACACATTGTACCACACACAAATTTCAAGTTGAACAACATACATACATTCATTTTATAACATAATCATTAACCCTTTAAATGTTAAGGAGTTGGTAAATCATTAAGGTTTTAAATTTGAACTTTATAAACAATTTATTCTAAAATTTTGTGAATGGTTAAAGTTAAATTATCTTATTTCTTGTAGACATATGTTTGTATTTAGCAACTTATTTTAGACCCCTTAAGGGGTTTATTTTATTATTGAACATGCTAAATCAGTCTATTGTTACTGCTGGTTTGCTGGCTGTCTGTCCTATGCTTGCAGTATTGTAATGTTTAAATTTATGACTCACATAGATTACCAATCAAAAAATCAAACAAAAATAATAAAAAAGATTGCATGAATTTATAAAGTTATATACCAGATACAAACTCTATAAACTGACATACAGATATTCATACACATGATAGATAGAGTCGATAATTTTTCTACATTAGGTGGAGTTTGTTTCTGGCGAACTGAACCCAACCATATGAAATCGTTCATTCATTCATTCCACAACTATTTGTCATAATAAAGAAGCCAAGAATTTAAACAATAAAGTACATATAGCAAAGATTTTGAAATATTTATTACAACCACTAAAAGTTATAAATTTTTATTAGAAAATTAAGTTGTTTCGGTAGGGATTTAAGCATTTCTTTCTGGTGATGTTGAAATCGGGGGTCAATTTTTATTATTGGTTCTTTTTCTTTTTAGGGAGATTATTTGGTATTTAGCTGTAAAATTTAAATAAAGAAATTAATGTATTTAAATCAATAATCAATAAATTTTAATGTGATCTTTTTTTATTTTTCTATTTACAAGGAGTTGAGTGTGTACTATTAGCATCAGGTAATTTTAAAAATTAATTAAAATGTTTTATAAATTCTTAAGTTCGTTTTAAATTATATACAAAAAATGTTTTCTTGTTATTGTTTCCTTTTATATAAATTTCCTTTTATATTAAATTTGAGCGCATATTCATCTTAGCTTCCCAGCAAAAACTTTAATTACAAAGTAATGGGTTAACATTATTTTACTACTGCTATTTCATTGCCACAAATGCTTACAAATAGGGAGTTTAATAAAATTCATTACTTTTATGTAACTATTAACTTATTGATTGTAAAGACTTAAAGAAACCATTATAAGTAACAAATACGGAACGATGCGGTAACGGATCAGGTGACTTTACAGGGGGATCTGTAACAAAAATAGAAGTACTTATGCGAATTATATTGATTGATAGCTTTTATGATACATCAATGTTTATACAATTATTTAGTAAATGTAAAAATAAAGCAGTTAATACAAAAGGTGCCTACAAAACTATAAATAAGTCATTATATGACTACTTCTTAGCAATACAGATGGTATATAGTAACCATTGAAATGTATATTATTCAGTAATTGCAAGGCATTTCCAAGCTTTTGCTGGGTTTCTTTAGTTTGTTTTGTTTTTATTAATATTTAAATAGTTTTTAATAATATTTCGTATGAAAGCTCACAACAACAACATATTGTTTTTGTTTAAAGAAAAAACACACACGCATGTAGATTTTTTGCATGATAAAACTTTGCAAAATATTTGAGCATAATTTTTGTGTTGGCTTCGAGCAACAGCTGTTGCAAATTCTCAGGCATCACTCAACCACACTAATAACTCATTTAATACTTTGCAGCATTTTGTTGCATTTTATAAGTATTCTACTGCATACACTCGCATGCATGCACAACATACATACATACATACTTATAGTCATTAGGAAGGCTCAACAGAAATGCTTTCAACTATAACTAAAGTTAAATTAATTTAAAGATGATAATTAAAAACATGTTCGTTCTTGTCTTAGCCTTGACTGTGGTGGATTAATGGTCAAAATAGTTTATTTAAACTTATATTTGTTCGTCAACTTTTTCAAGGGCCACCTTAATGCGAAAGTATTTAGAATAATAATAATAATTTAACGCTGCTGTTTGCTTACACATTCATGCATGCATGCATTAAACAATCAAAAAGTTAATCATAACAATAACAAAATAAGTTGTAAACATTTTTCATACTACTCTGCATATGTAACATAGTTTTGGACACCGTTATTTGCTTGCAATTAATACCACCGACTTAAAACGACAACAATTATATAGAAAATTACGCATAGTAATGTAATATTTATTGCAACCTTTTCTATTGATCCTGTGGCTTGTGGTTGGCCGTTGAAAATGTGTTACTCTTCAAAATATGTTAATTTTTGAAAACTACGTTCAATCAATTAATTATTACAAAAAAGAGAAAATTTGCAATATTAAAAACGAAAATCGATAGCTTAGTCAGTAAATGTGCTAAGTCTATTTTTATAAATTATCCATGATAAATTAAAAATGCTCCAAATATTTTTTTTTATATTTTTTAAATCTGTTAATGTAGTTTTTCCTTTTTTGAAAAGGCTTTAAATGACAAATTATGCATAGTTTATATGCGACTTATAAGTTCTTTGATGGGACTTAGCACATTTTATTTTACTTTAACACAATTTATTAAGCATTTAATTATGAAAATTGCTCTAAAAGGTAAATTTTGACATCAATAAATTTTAAAAATGTTCCAACATTTTCTACAGCTTTTTTTAAATCTCTATTTTCGTAAGAAGTGGACTTAGCTTGTTTTCGCCCTAAGCTAACAATATGTAAATGTTTATAGTTTATAATGTTGTCCCCCCAAAAACCTCCCTCCATTTTATTAAAACAACATTCTGTACATCATATTACTTATACTGCAAACATTTTCTTATACAAACAAATAAATACATTTTGAACTTGATAAATTTCAAACTTTCCCTTAGTTAAAATCTCAATAATTTACAATAACATGTTAAATATTTCTTGGAAAAATATTTACCAGTCCCAAAATTTCGAGATAAATTCATAAAACAGAGCAAAATCATTAATATACATACTTACTTCCATATTAAGTATTATTGTACACTTCCATATTGATGTTGCTTTTCAAATTCAATAAGAAAACAATACTATGAAAACAAATATATTATGAGCAAAAATATCATCAATATATGTTTTATTAAACAAATGTTTTTATAAGTCGGGACTTTTAGAAATCTGTATTTCTAACTCATAAAGTCTTAACACATCTCTTAATGTATAGAAAATTCATTTGGGCAATTTTAACAAAAAAGTCATTCACATTGGTTTCCTTTGACCCCTATGTTGTCTTTAATTACAGGCAAATTAAAACTTAAACATTTTAAAAATGTACATATGTGTTAAAATGTCAGCTTTAAGCAAATTATTATAGTTTTTCTTTAATAATTGATTTATTTCCGACCAAACGAATAAATACAAGGGACACGTACAATTTGCAAAAATAAAACCACATAAATGATTCCCATATGCCCTTGTACTACTTACTTAAGTATATGGAAAACAAGTAGAAAAAAACGAAAGAGAAACATTTTTCATTTAATTATCACTTAAAAATAAAAATGACAAGCGGAAATTCTGCCTTTAAGAGTTTTGCACTTCAACTTCAACAGCCATTAAAGGCAACATCCAATCAACCAGCGATAATAGCCAGACGGACAGACATTTTATTAACTTGTATTCCTTTAAACATGGACTTTTTTTAAAAATTTATTTCCCGGTGTTGTTATTTACATTTTTTCCTTTATTTGCATTTTATTAATGCAAATTTGTACAATTATATTAAATATCACTCATACGCTGTGGTGAACAAAGAACATTGAAATTAAAAATGAACAGTGCAATACAAAAACAAAACAAAAAACAGTGACAAAAAACATCTGTATGAATGAACCAGCCAGCTAAAGAGTGAATGAATGAATAAATGTGTAGTGAGTGAGTGAGTGAGCTAGTGAAAGTATGATGGTGGTTGTTGATTTAATTGAAGAACTTGTAAGTTGCGTTAAATATTCAATATTCATTTCTGATAGTAAATTTTAACAACAACACAATGCAATAAGAACAGCTATAATTGCAACAATTTCAACAGCAACAAAACTATCAGCAATTAAATAACATTTAAACGATTTAACTATCAATGGTGAGAAGTACATATGTACAGTAAGTGTACAACACAATACACATGCAAACACATTTCCATACATACATATAAATGTATGTGAAAAAGTAATAATTTAAATATATGTATATGTATATAACTGGTCAATTCATATCATGTCATATTGTCATAATGTCCTAAAATTTCACAATGGTTTGAACAGGTTGTTATTGCCTTTTAAGCAAAAAATTAATACTAAATTAATACTAGTCTGTTTATTGTGTTATCGTAACCAACCAGCAGAGACTTGCGCCGAACGCCTAAGAATCGGTTAAGCCGAGCCGAGTCGTAAAATATTAGGATGTTATGACAATATGACATGATAGGAGACGTTGTGAATTGACTAATTATGTATGTATACATATTATGTTGGTAGTAAATTGAAAAAAAAAATAAATCTTCAATGAAAAGACACTTGTTTTGTCAATAAGCATATCATCCCAGCAGTTAAGCAAGTAGTCAATGTATCCCTTAAAGACAGTAATTGTCACAAATGTCTTATCATTTGGCTGACTCCATTTTATATATTTTGGTCATTTGACACGTGTGTGCACTTTGTAGTGCAGAGAGAAGACAATTGGTTACTTTATGCATCCTAAGTAATCTAGCGTGAAGACAATTGTCACTTAAGTGTCTCTAAGTAATCTAGAGTGTAGTCACTTTAAACGTTTTGTGAGTAATTCGTACAAACTGTTTTTTTTACAAATTGTGTCAATATAATTCTCAAACAGTTTATTTTTATTTTTGCTTAATTATATTGATATCGCATGTAACATAGCATGAAGTCAATAGTCACTTTAGTGTCTCTTAGTAACCTATGGTGAAGTCACTTCAAACTTATTTTTGTACTGCAGTTTATTTTACCCACCAGAAGCGTTGACTACCTTCGATCAGCTATCCGGTAGTCACATTGTAATCAAAAGGTTGAATTGACCTGCTTAGGACATGCACGTGTTAAAATAACTAGTCAAGTAGCTGATCAAGTAACCAGTTACAAAGCTAGCAAGGTAACTGACGCTATGTAACCAGTATGTGAATCCAATGCGTTGCCTACTTTGGACCAGCTATTAGACAGTCCCATTGTAATCAAAAAGAGACAATTGACCCCCTGCCTAGGACATGCCCCTGTTAAAATTACTAGTCACGTGGCTATTGAAGTAACTAGCTCCCACCCTAAATGATGGGTAAAATCACTAGTTCGGTACTGTCTCCTAGAACTGCTGGGATGCTATGTATATGTAAGTGCGTATCTGTGTGCAGCTAAGGCCAACACTTACTTACGCACAATCAAGTGACAATAATACAATGTCAACGATGACAACGACTCTAACAACAACTTCATCATGAAGAGCATTATCATCGAGACACATAAGTCCATGTAAAATATAGATAAGTGGACGGATACTAGGATATAATATTAAAATTTCAACAAAACCCGAGCATATTTTAAGCAAATGAGAAACAGATAGAAATGTAACAATAACCGCATTGTAATACCATTTGTTTCATTAATATCATTCATTAATTTATTCATGCATGCATTTAGTTGGTCATTCACTCAGTCAGTCTTGCAGTAAGTCAGTCAGTCATCAAAGTTGTATATAAATACACAAATATATTAACATTTATATGTATGTATATTTATCACAAATCTTTAAGTTTGGCTCCTTTACTTCCCTCAAGTGCAATTTTGTCTAGTAAAGCAAATAATCAAATTAATAATGCTCCAATTATTTGTAAATTTTAAACAGTGCTTATAAAATAAAATTGTCTGTCCAACTCCATTCGCATACAAACACACACACACACACAGACACATACGTGCACTTACACAATTATGCTGAGAGTGGTAAGTTTGAAAAGCTATAATTGTTTAGGTATTGTTCATGGATATTAAATTTTGTACGAACAAACTTCTACTAGTAGTTGTTACATGCAAAATGGCAGAGTATGGTAATGATATTCTCTTAGTGGCTGTCAGCAGACAGTCTTCTCGATAGTCATTGCTAGCAAAATATTAGAGAGCAACAGCAACAGTAGAAAGTAGCAAACGGCAAATATAATTCATGCTGGTAGCATTCCAAGGTCCTAGTTTGTACTTGGTAGTTGTAGTAGTCAACGTACAGTCTTGTGTTGTTGTAAATGTATAAAATATTGGTCGAAAACAATTGCTCATTAGCAACAATATTAAGTAAAAGATACTACAACAAAATTTTATACATATACAACATGCAAACATTGACTTTATGTCCTCTTTCTAACCTTTTTTTCTTTACTTGGATATGGAAATTGTTGCCAATTGAACTTGCTATTTATTTTTTAAGGAGTTATAAATCAGGATATTAAAAGAGATCTATATTTGACATATAAAATGGTTATATTCACTATTTTGACTCGTAATTCAATAATAATATTGTCATTAAAAATAGTTTTAGACCTTGGGAGCACAGAAAAAGGGCAAAATAAGGGCCACCCTAGTATACATGATCTGTATCGTTATATGTAGAAAAATCATTATAGTGATGTTCGCTATTTAAATGGCTAAGCTATAACCACTCCCACATTGATTTTTGTCTATATCTCGAATTTTATGTTCCGCAAATAGACGATCAAATGAAAGGTATCCCATAAATTCCATATTTAAAAATATTTGACAAAATCGTCATTTGTTGGCAACTCTTAATGAAGCCATAAGTTTACTTATATTTAAATTTATTCCATACAGCTTTTGTACAATTTCTTGCCATCTTTATGAATTCTCAGTGTTTTTATGTTCATGGTTTGTGTTTCCTCTGGTTTAATTTCAAAGAAGAACAATGGCAATTTACAGTTTCCATTTTTTCTGGTTGGCATTAAGGACTTCTCGAACCAAGAAGATACAAATTCTTCGTCTTGAAATAGTTCTTTATATTGTGGCATGTGTGTGTGTGTAAGTGAATCTATGTAGCAGAGTGTGTGTATTGGTGTTGTCGATGCTCAATGAATAACAAAATTTCAATTTACTTTAACAGTAATTGAACTAATTTTCTTGTGCAAACAATTATTAATAAATTATAATGAAAAAGTTTGGTAGAATTAAGGCTCAGTTGGATAAATACATACAAACAAATTACATTCGTACACACAGATACAACAAAGCTAATTACATAAACATAAAATTGTTTAAATTTATGAAATAAGAAAACCATTTTAGTTAGAACATTTTATAATTGGTTCATTCTTAACAAAATCTATTGGGTGTTTACAGACACTTGTAGTCTACAGAGTGAAAGATACAAGAGAGATATGCCATTATTGTCCGCCGCTTCTTATGTATGGTCGATGTGCCGGGTTTGAGGAGAATTTCATTTTGCCAAACATTGTTTGGCATAGTGATAGGCTAATCTTATTGTTTGGCCAATATTTTGTGTAACATGAAACAGATTTATTTTGATACTTAACAAGTGAAAGATAATTGACTAATGTTTCCTTGGTTTATCTTCGTTTCATTCGTCTTCTTCTACTTCAGTTTTTTGTTTTTTTTTTATTGAACTGGCTGATGATGGAGTGTGATGTTATTGTACAAGTTTGATGGGCTTAATTTTCATTCACAATGAATTTTCATTAATATAAAGTTGATAATAGTATTTAGTTCATAACAAATTTTGTTTTAAAACTCTGTTTTCTATTCATTATTTTCAAACAGACATACCCAACCAACATACACATACATAAATACATCATAATTTTTAGTTCAATCACTTTTTCCTCATTTTCTTTTCTATCATTTAACGCATTGAAATGAAGCATGGAAAAATAACATGGGTGGTCGGTCGGTCGGTCGTTGGTTAGACGATGATGTACATTTATGCCACATTGGAGTCGGGGTAGTTGGTAAGATCGTTACTCGTATACTCGTTGCTCCTTTGTTGTGTATGCTACCAAATTATAAAGAAAATGAAGAAAAATCTGTATATAACTTTGTTTTATTGGCCCATTGTATGTCATGTTCGTTTGTTAACCGCAACGTAAATTCCCAATTGACCATTCAAGTGCTTTAGCTTTTAGTTTATGAACTCATTTTTGCTCTTAGAGTGTGGAGCCAAAAACACATTGCGGTATAGTGTGTTGTGTTGTAGTGTGGT
Organism: Calliphora vicina; assembly: GCF_958450345.1. Taxonomy (NCBI): domain Eukaryota; kingdom Metazoa; phylum Arthropoda; class Insecta; order Diptera; family Calliphoridae; genus Calliphora; species Calliphora vicina. The sequence goes on along the minus strand of NC_088782.1, from coordinate 130,656,508 downwards.
TGTTGATGCTGTTGCTCTTACTGCTGCTGATGCTGGGCTACCAAGTCAAACTATCAATTTAATAGCATCGAATGCTGAAGTGCATTTATCAAAAATCGCTTATGAAATAATAGTTTAAGACAACATGCGTTCCATAGATTACCAAGAGTAGTAATTTAGAAATTGTCCTTATATTTCATATAGACACAAACACAAACATAGACACTCACACATACTTTAACATGTATGAGCAAGTAAATGGTAGTAGAGGGACAAGGGAATATACATATGTGTATAATGCTTAAACTGCAATTTGGTATCATAGCCAATCGAAGCATGCAACAACAGCAACATTTATTGCATTCAACATCAAATGTAACACATTTATTGAATGTCACCAATATAAAAGAGTTTTCTGAATTTAATATTACTACACTTTGAGAAATGTTTAGGTAAATCGTAACAATATTTAATCTTAAAATATTAAATATATATTAGAAAATATTCTATGTAGTTTGCAAATGACATCCTTAGAATCCCATTTCCAATTTTTATGTTTTTAAAAATTAAGGATTGGAGATTAATTTAATTTTTTTTGATAACCTTTTACTAAGCACGGATTTAATTTAATTAAAAAACTTTAAAATCTACTTTCGATAGCTTTAATATGAGATCAGAAATTATAATTGGGGGATTCAGACGCTCTTCTATTAGGTCGTATTGTCATAATGTCGTAAAATATTTTTTTAGTTAAAACAAATTCTTAAAAAGTGATATTTTATGACAAACCAATGAACATAGTTCAAAAAGTCTTATTAGTTTATAACTTTTTTGTTTGAAACCCAACAAAAATGTATTTAAACTATAAAAATATTTTAGGACATTGTGACAATATGACCTAATAGGAGACCGTTTGAATACCCCAAATATCTGACTAATAGTTCTAATGTTTTTAATAGTTTTATTTTTGGTGAACTTTGAACCTATAGAAAAACCAAACTAAAGCGAATTTCCAAATTCTTGAGAACATTAAATTTTTGTATGGCCATGGAAGTCATGTGTATCAATTTAGATTACAGAAATCAGAAATGTAAAGGTTCAAAAATATTTTTTTTTTTTATCGAACATTTTCGTTTCGTCCCAGCTTACTTATTGAAACTTCTATAACTTTTCACCCCTTTTTGCGTTGCTAATTTTCTCAGTGTATTGAAAATCTATAAAATAAAATCTGCTCGAACTGAAACCATCTGAAGTGATTTTATACCATTTATTGTTCTTGCAACATTTCAAAACGAATGTTAAACTGTGAATATACGAGTACAATCTTGCGTCTATACTATCGAATGTATAAATAAATGATCCCATTACTATGACTAGAGATGCGGATGGTTGTTCGTTCGTTCGTTCGCTGGCTGACTTGCTGACTGGCTCGCAGAAGATTGCTATTGCTGCTAACAACGATCATTGACGACACTTCCAATTATGTTGCTAACAAGGAAACATAAATTTCAACATTGACGACAACGACAACAACGATGAGCTACATGTAACACACAAAAGAAACGAAAAAAAAATGTACACAATTACATTGCGTTGGTGTAGAGGGGAGATGGGGTAATAGGAGACATCAAAAGCATCTTCTTCTTGCTGTTGTTATTTTCTTGGTTTGGCTTTAAAGCCTGGTTAACAGATCTTCAGAGGCAGTGAGTGAATGAGTTTTAAAGTTAAGCTTATGGACCACAATATTCATGCGTTACCTTGCTTGTATGCTGTTCTTGAAGATTCTTCTTACGATGGATGCTGAACATTGCTGTTATTGTTGTGGTAGTTAACCAATGGCTGATACATGGTGTAGTCAATAAAAATAAAAGAATCTAGCTGAAGAATAAGATTTACTGCACAATTTGCGGATGTTAAAGTTTTTAAATAGACGAAAGGAAGAGGTTATAAACAGTGACCAAAAGGAAAAAAATAAATACAATCAATGAGAATGACAATATTCGATGGCTTGGGCATGGGTATGAGAATGACTCTGCTGCCGGTGATGAGGCTGAGGATGGTGGTTAGTTGGTAGGTTGCTGCATGTATTGAATATTGTGTGGTGTTGGTGTGAAGGTGTAAAATGTATGTTTTCAGTTTAGATAAATGTTCAATTCTTAGCCATGCGGTTGGGCCATTTGGTATCATTTTCAAATTAACAATTTTACAAATTTATTACACTTCTGGGATTGTGTATGTCTAAAGCCTTGTAGTATATATAAATAAAAACTAGAAAAGCATTTCCACCATGCATGTATATGTAAGTAAAATGGTTAAATTGGTTTGAGAATGACACTAAAAACTAGTCTAGTGCTTTTAGATACCAAAGTATTCTAATGAAACTTTTTCAAAAATTCCTCTAACATTTCTATTAGCTTCAAATAGAGAAAATATTAGTTTAGCTTGTTTTTTTATTTTTGCTGATGTTATTGTGAGCAGTTAACTGGCAACTGGTTTATGGCCATAATTTAAATAACATTTCGGTTGGTTTCAACGTATCAAATGATTTGCAATTTAAAAATTGATTGTCAACAACCACTGGATCTGTAAAGGCGGTGCCGAGATGCTGGCAACAACTACATCTTGTCGAACTATTTAAGTTTGTGCAATCGTCCGTCCGTCCGTCTGTTTTGTCTTGAAGTTATTAAGTGCTCCAAATCTCGCTGATGCCAAACCTTCGTTCTGCCAAATGACAGCAAAATATGTAGAACAAGCAACAGAAGCTTTAAATTTAACATATACCAGACAGACAGACACACACACATACAGCCAGACAGTCAAGCTATCCAGCCAGCCAGCACATTAAGACGACACCAGCGCGTTCTTGTTGCAATGACATGCGCGTGCGCCTAAGTGTACAAACGTACATTCGGACAAACCTGCATTCATATACAGCCTTGGTGGCTGTTACAAATTTAAATATGATTTAAGACAGAGAAGATCTTGCCGTATTCCTTTTGGTAGGAATACTCACACGCACACTTACACATGTTGTCAACATCACCATCATCGGCCGGCAAAAATTGCAACATTTGACTGTTTATCGCTGGAATTTATGCAACCAGAAATGCTTTGGTGGTTGGTTATTATAAAGATCTATGACTGCAAAACAAGCAAAAGCCATCATCGTCGTCGTCATCATCATCTTCGTCACCGCCGTCGTTCGTCCTCATGATTGTCCGGAATTGTTGCAATAGTTTAGAAAATTTCGTTTAAAAAAAGTAAATAAAATATGTAACTAAAATGCATAGAGTCAGTGATTGTGCTGGAAGATGATAATGATGATCACGACGAAGAATGGGAGGTAGAAATTGGAAGTGGAAGATGCAAACGTGTTGGCCATATACATAGTATTGTAGACAATTTTCGTTAACATTGAATAAATTTTAAAGTTTTTCCCCTTTTAACGCATTATTTTGTGTTATTTGTGTACATTGTTGATGCAGTAATAGTTAAGGCTGAAAATACAACAATCATTAGCATCATTAGCATTGATGGCCATTACAAACAGGAGACACCACAAGTCTTCTTTGTTTGTTAGCTTTTCTTGCAGGCAGTCATCAGAGAGTTTGTCAATGTGACTGTTAAAGTTTATGTTTTGCCTGACAGGCTCCATTACACCACTACATATTCTAAATATCTAAAACTTTTTGTTGCATATTCCGTTGTTTTTTTTTCCTTCTTTCGTTTGTTTGTTCATTTCTTGTCAATATCTCCCTAGTTTTTGTTTCTTCTGATTGTTCGTTTTCTTGTGTCATTTGCAAAAATGAACAGGTCTGTCAAAATGTGCATTAAATTGTTTACAATGGCCTTTAAGTACATGTTCAGGGAATGGAGTCTCTCCAACAACCATTATTTAGGAAGCTTGTTGTTACTTGTTTAAATTATTCCCTTGATTTGAACGACCATTTCCATAGTAGTGAACAGTGGGATTTCGACTTGAAAAAATCATCAATAACTCATAAAACTAGATTTGGTTAAATATTGTATATGTAAGTTTTAAGAAAAGTTTTATTATATTTTTTGATGTAGAAATGTTCTTGAATGTGAATAAATCTATAGACTTTTTCTGTTGTAGAGAAAACACTGACTGCAAAGTAGTAAACTCTTTAAAAATTTTGACTCTCCTTGGTTACAATTCGTAAATTTCGAAACAATATCTACTCTCTGTAAAAGAAAAAAAATTTAGTTATTTTGTCGATTTAATATCGTTGTAAATCCATATACTTTTACTTTCGAAGATTAATCGTCAAGGTGGATTGATTATTTCGAATTTACTTATTTTAGTTTTAGAATGTTGGTCACAATTTTGTATTATTCATATCCATTGTGCAACATATCGTATGAATGTTGAAAAGCTCTTCAATTCTATTTTATTTTAAATACTTGCATAATAGTCATCATATATTTTCCTATTTTATTCTTATTTACCGTTTTTGTTGTAGTTGTTGAAGTAGTAGCTGAAGTTTCTTTCTTTATGTGCCGTTCCAGTGCAGTGTGTCCTTTAACCCATCATCCTCATCATCAGCGTCATGATGTTTTACAAAAAAAGCTACAAACGTATTTACGTACGTAAATGTTGTTGTTTTCTTCATTCTTTTTAAAACATTTGACTGAATTGTTAGTGTCGTTTAAATGAAATAGCGAAAAATGTATAAAAAAAACTCTTTTCAACGGAAATGCTATTCTTTAGTGACTTTAAAAAACATCGCCAAAGAAAAATAAACATTTAACTGCAAATGGGGTTTTAAATTTGTTTTCCTTATTCGCAGAACAACGTGTTTCACTTGTAGGAATAAGTAACCTTTTGTTGGGTCTTTAAAAATTAATCATCTTTGTAGTTTAATCTAAAGGATTCTGTGTTGTTCCTAAAGTCTTCAGCTGACGATGATGTCTGGCAAATAGCAGCAATACTGATGACTGTTGTTTAGAGGTGAAACCTAGTCTTAGAGGAATAGAGAACGAGGAATAGAGAAAGAGTTGTGTAATTTGTTTGAACCATTAGTTGGCTTGATTACCGGTATGGTTTCCTTGGCCTGTCGACAATTACTTTGGTTGTTAACGCCCCAGCATGCAATTGTGTGTAAAATTCATATTTTTCATAACAATTAGTATTTTACTACTTTTCATTTAAAGTTTAAACAAAAAAAAAAAAAATTAAACAAAAAATACTCCTAATATATAGGCAAAGTTCTAATGTTGGGAGTCTTAAGGATAAAGTAACCGATTGAAATATACGGTAAGAATTTACTTAAACGATGGGAACATTTTGCTGTTGAGCTACGTTTACATTGTTGCTATATAGCCTGAACACAAAAAATCCTATGATTTTTACTGTGTTTAATTAAATAGTGGTGTTTATTTTTAGTCATAATTTCAATATTTTTGTAAAAGAAGTTTTTAAATAATAAAGAAATTCCCAAAATTTCTTTATCTTTAAGTCTAACTGTAATTTGTGAAAAATGCCACAAAATCCATGTACAGATTGCAAGATCGATAATTCGACATGATGATTTTAACAAAATAATAAAACAATGCCGCAAAACTTACATAGAACTTAATTTTTTGGGTTGAATTTGTCTCATTTTCACCACCTTCAGCAAAATTTTGTATAGATTTTTATCCCAAAATAAGAACAACAGAACGGAGTAAAGTAACCATTTTGTTGATTTTCTGTCTCTGTTCTGTTTTATTTTGTAAGTATTTTCTTTGCTCGTTAACAAACGATCCAACTGATTATAGAACTTACAACCCAAAAATGAGCTTAACTTTGTTTCATACTTAATGTTGCTTTTGTTGTACACTCGTATGAGTACCACAGCTGCAACGCCCAGCACTTGTTACACGTGTAGTCTTCTCATACAGCTTGTTGTTGTTGCACGGTACAATAAATATAATTCATAACTTTAACTGACGTTATTGTTGTTTTTGTTGTTGTTGGTTGGTTTCACTGTTTTCTGTTTAGTTGCTGCAATAACAATAACTGGCAACAAGATCAACAATATTATGAACAGTAACTAATTTATAATACTGCGTACAAGAAAATACAACATGTTGTTATATCATGTTGTCGATAATTAGTGCTTGTTTAGCGCACATTGCACATCGCATTTGGCTTGAAGTTAAATTAAGTGCAATAAGGAACCCAGCCAACCAACAGCAACAGCAATTGAATGCAACTGAGAAACTGTTCTTGTATTGACTTTATGATTTTAAAAACTATCGTTATTGGTCGTCTAATTAAAAATATGTTTTAAAATTAAAGGGCTAGAGAATGGGTGAAATACCAACGTTTAGGACAACCTAAACTATCACGTCGAAATTTTGAATTTATTTTTAGGAATATGGTATTTTCTTGGGAATTTTTAAAAATTTAGTTTTTGGGGCTTTTAAAATATAAATACTTTTACCTATAGAATAACGTTTTGTATGATCAATAGTGACAAAGACAGCTAATAACTGCAACTCATTTCATGTTTTTGTACTGAATAGTTGATATTTTGAATGAGTTTGAAAGTACTTTACTTAAATCTGTATTTTTTCGCGTTCAAAGTTCTATAGTTGTGAGTACATATAAATATTTATCGCCTACGCCAACTTTCAACTGCGCATGGCTTTAAGTTTGCCATTATAACTTTAATACTACTTATGTTCTTTATAAAAATAATATATATGTATATCAAATATTTACTTCGTTAAATATTAGCCGATTTTTTACACCCAAAAACGATCAAGGTTGGCTTCCGAATCGGTGAGCGGTAACGGACTTATATGACTAATAAAGTTTGAAGTAATAACAAATAACGTGCCATTATTGAAAAAAAAATTTCTAAAATTGGTATTTTCATAATAAAAAATTAACGGGATTTAGAGCTAACGGTAATTGGAACGGTATCTTAGCGGTAACGGCTCATGTTTTCATGTTAATGTTTTTCTAATCTCTAATATATTTTTGTGATAAATGGTTCTGTATATTAAAGTCACACCAAATATTTATGTGAACTTATCTGTAGTCTGGAACTTGCATACTCATCTTAATAGTTCAACTCTGATTATAAAAGACTTTACATCAAAATTTTCATCCAATTAATAATTAATCTCTTTTAGTCGGTCTCAATTGTTGTAATATGTGTAAGTTTTACTTTGTATATAAAATGTTTATATTTCCTGGAGTCTAATAATAAATGGCCGCCCTATGTTCTTTTCAACCATGATGTTGCATCACTGTCAATCCAATTTCATTTCATTTTGCTGTCTTTCTCTTTTTTAAGGTTGTTTTGTTTTTCTCTCATTTTCCTTTTAACATTCATGTCTCATCATTTGTTAATTGGGAAATTGATTTAGATTTAACTGTTTGATTTATGATTTTAGTGTCAAAATCCAATTCGAGTAACATTTAACACAATTCATTCTTGTACAGATAAATTCTAAGCAATTTCTTTACATTTACAACATTAAACGTCGGCTCTCTTGGACAGAAATGTAAAATGGGAAAAATGCAAAGAAAAAATGAATGATTCTGTTGTTGTGGTTGTTTTGTAAAAGATTTTCCGTGATTTGGGATCATTAAACATTTGCTAACTAGTATCATGTTGAGCTGTCATAATTCACTCATACATACATACAAACAAACAAACAAACAAACGTACTCACACGCATGCAATCAAACACACACTCACGCACATGAATGTATGTATGGATGTTACTGGCCAGGTTATTTGCAGGATCTAGTCATAAGCGTGTGCAGTTTGTATGTTTATTTGTATGTATGTGTATGTCTATAGCTTTACTTGATATCTGTCAAGGCTGTCCATCTAGGCTTAACCACAGCTGTCTGTCTGTCTGTCTGTCTGTCTGTCTGTCTGTCTGTCTGTCTGTTCATTCGTCCGTCCGTCCATCTATATATCTGCCTGTCTCATCTATACAACCAAATGTCCGTCCATCTGTGTAGAAATCTAACAATCTGTCCTTCTGTCTAGCTTTTCAAGTCGTTTGGGAGTATGTTTAGTGTTAGTACTGTGGCTCGTTGTTATGTGTGATTTTATATTTTTCTTACTCTATCTTGGAATCTATTTATACAATAAACATATCAAAATCTTATAAATGGAGTTATTGCTTTGTTTGTACCACAGACAATGTGTCTGACTGACTGATAGATGAAAAGTTGGTTGCCATAGAATGTTGTTGGCTTGGAAACAAGTTGGTCAAACTTGTTAGGAATGTTGTAAAGAAGACGATAGAAAAAACTGCAAACACTCACACAAAACAAAAAACATAATTCTATAAGTAAATAAATACCAAAAGAACTACGTTGCTTAAACTTACAACAACAGAATTCAACTCACATTTTGTAAACACTTTTACACACAACAAATACAACAACTAACTCTTGCGTCTCAGAACATTATCTCATATGCAGAAAGCTACACAGGCATAAACGTAGTAAATGAGCTTGGCATATGATGGATTGTTGAATTGTGAAATAGACATACGTACACAAATCCATACAAAACATACACACATAGGGATATACGGACAAACAGACAGACAGTCAGTCAGCCATGCGAGTAAGTATAATGTGATAGTTAGACATAACGTTTGATAAATAGTTAGATAAATGAATTGATATCTAAACAGAGCCTTAAAAATATCTCCTTTTCTTTTCACTTGCCATTCAAACTCTGTCAGTTAGTGAGTGATTCAAAGAATACTGTCGTTTAAATGTTGCGTTAATGTGCAAAATTGGCAAATGATTTTTGAATACTCGTTCGAGTAAATGTCGATGGCGTGCCATCACTTAGCAATTGGTAATTTAGAATTTAAGCCCAGTCAAACACATACCTTGCTTTCTGCTTTCCAAAATGTTTATTTTTGTTGTTGCCAGCAATGACTTCTATATGTCATTGTTATGAGCAGGAAGAGGAATTTAATTTTTCTAGATTTTTTATTGTTGCTGGGATTTTAGGAATTTTGTAAGCTTCCAATTTAGTGAAGCATAGCAATAGACGTACCAACGAACGCTGAAATTATTTGTATAGACTATTTCGGGTAATAATCAGTTTTTCGTTTGGTTTGTGACACGATCAGCGCAAGATCAAACATTATATACTCCGTACAGATTCGATTTAGCGATATGCGTCAGTGTGTGTTTTATTTAATTTCTAATAGTCCTAAATTTTCTCCACGAAAATCATCTTGAAAATAAATTGACGATCACAGGCAAGTATGTATGTCTGCCCGCCCATATGGTTTATGGTTCGATAAAGGTAGATCCAAACATTATTTGTAGAGTAGACAACCTAAATGCAGTAGGTTTTAAATCTTGCGGGAAACATACTAGTTCCGTGACTTGTTAAAATAGCAGAACTTAACTTTTGTAAATGTGATAATCAATTTTAAACCATGACCCAGTTCTCTTTTCTCCAAGGCAGTAATATAACGAATGTATTTGTTCCTGGGTTTTGAGATAACATAAAATTTACAAGTTTTATTTTGTTTTAATACTCTGAAACAAAATATTTAGTAGAAGATGAATGTATGTAGGGTATTTAAAAAATCGGATTTATTATTTTATAATGTGATAGTTTTTGCGTTAAAAAGGCGGCAATTTTATACACATCAACTTGTGTATCGACCTCATGTTGATTTATTGCCAAAGATAGCACAAGTTCATCAGCACAATCTGTATATTTCTTGCACAGCCAACAAATGAAGATCGTAATTTCGTAATTTTCGCATTAAAAATAAAAGCAAAATGAGTTCTTTCTTCATTCTCCAAAGAAAGCATAAAGCCTCAAAAAAAAAAAGGAAAATTATTACTAAAAAGCTAGTGGCAATTTAGTTTGTGTTGCTGGTGGCAGTGGTAGTAGTAGTAGTAGATTGTGGGTTGTGTCCCTTAACGGTACAATATTTCGCATTTCTTTGCATGTTTGTACCTGTTTAAGTCTGCTTGTTTTCTTCTCGTCTTTTTTTTTTTTGTTTTCATTCGTTTTATCGTTGATAATGTTTAAAGATTTTTTAAGTGATTTTGCCATTTGTATGCGTGAAAAGATCTTTTTGTTAAGATAAAGATCAAGACAGAGTATTTAAACGATAAATGAGCTTAAATTCATTTTGCCTCATACGGTATAAATACATTGAATGGATGCTTAATATGTCTGGCCATACATAATTTCACCCAAATGTTATGGAATTTAAGTAATTTCTTAATGATGCACAAAAAGGTTATGGCCACATTTGTCCAGAGATAAGTTCGTTTTATGTATTTTATGTATCTTTTGTTGATTTCGTTTATTTTTTCCTGTAAATCAAGTGAAACATAACATTAATTGAACTTAAGATTTGCAGGATAAGAAAGTAAAAAAGATAATGTTCTTGTTTAGGTGTAATGGAGATGGAGTCAGAATAAAAATATTTAGGTAATGAGTTAATCATTGTCTAACTATATATGAAATATATATATAAAGCATTTGTATGTTTAATTTAAAACTAGTGGACTTTGCCAGGAAAAACAAAATAATAAATGAAACACACTATGCATTTATGGTATCTGGAAATTTATTTATCACGCACATGCGATTTCAGGTTGCAACCAAACTAAACATAAACCATATAGTTCGTAATACCTACCTATCGATCGACGCGTGAAGCGGCGACATACGTATGGCCAAAATCGTCTCCCTTTTTTTTATATATATGGTCAATTCACAAGGTCTACTATCATGTCATATTGTCCTAATATTTCACAATGGTTTAAACATTCTGTTATTGCCTTTCAAGCAAAAAATGTCCTAAAATAATACTACTCTGACCTGCGCCGAACGCCTAAGAGTCGTGAAATATTATGACAATATAACATGATAGGAGACCTTGTGAATTGACCAATAGTTTTATTGGAATTTATATTAATAAGACGATAACTAAGATATGTTGAATCGTACGAGATTGTCACACTATTGACACTAAAATGGAAAAGTTTATATTATCATACTATTTTTCCCGTTGATAAATTGAAACTCCGAAATATTTTTTTATTTTTTACTTAGATTTCTAAAAAAGCTACAGAACATTTTGTGTTTTATACATATTGTTTTTGTATAACCGTGTTTTTTATAAATTTTTTTTTTGCATAAAAGTGTTTTTAGATACCGAACAAAAATTCAATTCAATTTCATTTCAGTTTCAGGGACGAATGTGATCAGCTTTTTCTCTAAGTGTAAATTAAAAATTCTACCTAACTTTATCAAATCCTTGTGGGTTTTGTGTGGCCTCTTTCATTTCCCGTTGGAATCATTGAGGCTGTAGAAGTTGACCCAAAATTTGTCACACATTAGTTCACTTTGATTAAAGCTAGCTCAAACTAATTTCATTTGAAGCTCTGCTCTTGTTTTAATAACCCATAAAAATCATAATCTTTAATTTTTACAACCTCTAGCTAATTGGGTTTATTTATGTTTCATAATTCATATTAATTTAAACAAATCATTTGAAACTAAACTAAAATAAATTTTTCGTTAAAAGGTTATTCGGGAATACAAAGTTAGTATTTTTTATTTATTAATTTTGTTTTGAATTCAAACAAAGCCAAACATTGAAAATTTCTTGTCTAATAATGAGACATAGGCCCATAATCATAGTCAGAAATAAAGTATATTTTAATAGAAATAAAGTCGTCTTTACTTAAGAGTGGACTTTAGGTCTACCATTGACAAGTTAAAGTATATTTTTGACGTTAAAGTCGACTGAAAATATAAAACAAGTTGAAGCTGTTATTAACTCATTTAACAACAGCATCAGCTGTTCTTCGCCATGTAAAAAAGTTCGGCAAAAAGTAAAAAAATTAAGTTACCAGAATTTGGCAGAGATTTTGCAATTATTGAACAGTTATCAATAAAATTAGTACCAAAATATTCTAAATATGATATTAATCTTATCTTTTCCATTTTTCCACCACAAACAACTTTTTTTCTTTAGTTGTCCCGGTTATTTTTATTGTTTACCTTTTTTGGTTTTTGTTTTAATTTTCTATGTCAGCTGTTCAGCGGTGCCACTTGTCTGTATTTTGTTGTATATTGTATGAAAACATTTTCTACATTTGAGGTGGCACCCAGTTAAAGTCGGTTCAATTTAAAACACACTTTAATTTTGACTATAGTTGCAAAATAATTAAAAGCAGGTTTTTATTTTAAAGTTGTTTTTAAAAAGAACCGACTTTAGTGTTTGAATATGATTATGGGCCATAAATTTTAATGTTTTTCCACTCATCTTGAAGAGTTTGTGTAAATAATAAAAATTTCAAATATTTAATATGTTTAAAGCTAAAATTAAAAAAAAAACAAAAAAAATGAAAAGAATACACACAATGTTTGTTAACAACTTGAGTTACGCCCACTTGATGTCCAAGAGAGATAATAATAAAATAAAAAACACAATAAAAATAAAGAAACAGTTAACATGGATGTATGTATGTTTGCATGTAGTGGTTGGTTGGTTGGTATGTTGCAAGCGCCATAACTATTTCTTTTTGTGAAATAACCTAAAATTTCTTTATTATTTTGTTGGCATTTTTTGTAAATTACTTATTTTAATATTAGCTTTGCACACAGCAAAGATTCTTATTGCCATTGACGTTGCTGATGACGATGTTGCTGCTAATGTTGTTGTTGTTGTTGGTTTGAGTTGTTGTTTTGTCCTCAAACATCCAGTGTTGGAATCATGTAGTGGCTGGATAATTATTAAGGAGAAAACTTTGTATTATTATGAGGAATGCGTGTAAAATGTTAACAGTTTGCATGATAAGACATCGATGGCATGTTCTTAAACTAAATATATTTATAAGTACTCGTATGTGCATACATAAATACGTGGGATGTTTGAGAATTATGGCCAAATGGTTGTCATTGTTTTCGTAACGAGGGTTTAAAATTATGAAATTATGTGTTAAAAGATAGTTTTTTCATGTTTGTATATAAATTAAATGAAACTTAACAATTTTAAGCTCCTCCCTTTCGTTTAGGTTTTATATTTAATAAACAACCCCTGTTGTTGCAACAATATACAACAGTAGTGCAGCCAGTGATGGTTTTAGTTCATGGTTTATTTTTCTGGTATAGTATTTTCTTTATTTTTGTTTTTTCATTTTTTCTATAAAAACCTCGTTATTGTTAAAGTTGATGTTATGGCGGCAATAACTGCATTATCTTTAGCTGTTGTAGCAAGAATATGTATATAAAAAAATAATAAAAGCAAACGTTATTAGTTTTGTTGTTGTTGCTGTTGCTGTTGCTGTTAACAATTGCTTCAGCAGCAGAAATAGTAGTAGAAGAAGAATCAGCAGAAACAACAGCAGTTCTATGGCGGTTCCGCTTATTGCACATTAAATGAGTGTCACGCCCACTTAATGGTGTGCTGAATACCACTTCACATGTTCCAATGTCCGCATGTATTTAGGAAAATTGCCAATGCAATTCAAAGCAATTGCTAAAGTCAAAAACTATTGCAATATTAAGTATAAGGACGTCGACTACAATACAGTTGAGTTGAGTTGTTACTTAGTTAACGTTTGTATTTATCAACGTTTGTATGTACGTGTGTTTGTCTGTTTGTGTGAGAGCCTGTGCAACATGCATCTTATTTCAAGTACTATATAGTATATAACTAAAGCATACAACAAAAAGTTTCGAGTGTAAAAAAATAATATGAAACTAGCAAAGTAATAGAGTTTGGAATAATGCACATACATGCAGAATAATTCTGATAAAAAGTAGGAAAAGAAAACATACAGGGACTGGGTGTTTAAAATGAGGGAAGAGGGTGTTTTTACGTTAGTTAGAGTTATGAAGGCGTTAAAATTTCAACTATACATATACTCAAATTTAATTTAACTTGTCTTAGCATGCTATAATTTTAGTTAACAAATAGCTTTTAGCAAAAATGTTATTGAGTCTAAAGATCTAAATAAAATATATTGGTTTCTATTTAGGACACCACCGTTATTAAGCTGTTTAAAATAAAACAATTTTATAATCAAAAAAATGTTATGTCAAAAACGTTTGTTCTTTTTCGTTTACAAAAATTTAACAAAATAATTTACATGCTAACTAAAAATGTCTTTTCTTTGTTTTCCTACGTCTCTGATAGTATTTCATATTTCAAATTAAGCCTTAAGCTCCTCTTTTTGTCATTTTTCTAACAACCATGTGTTGGCTGGCTCTTCATTGCTATAAGCCCCTCCATGCAAAAATGTGTGGCATTTTAAATCTGAACATTGGAGTTAATTCAATTACTATATAGAACTTTGCTGTAAAGAAATTTGTGTGTTATCAATCAAATATTTGACGAGATAAATGTCTATTGTATTAATTTTCTAAATTATAGCTCGTTCTTATTCCAACAATGTGAACGTATCTTAAGATATTTCCCAGACATTACAGAATTGCTAAGATGGGATACATTTATTTTGCGAACCAATTCAGAATCCGTATAGGTATTTTTTTTACTTACACTTTTTAAAAATAGTATGTCTGCTTTGTGAAGCTACGAGATAATTAATGACTTTAGATCTGTGGTTGGCTCAAGCTTAATATTATGTAAAACTTTATTTTCTATAGAAAATCCTGTGTAAATCTTTATTTTCTATAGAAAATCTTGTGTGAAAATCAATAATTTCTACAGAATTTTGTGCATATTAATATGAAAATAATACAAAAGATACATTTTAGTACTTTATTTAGCTGTATTTGAATATTATTTTGATATTTAACTTTTCATCCCTGCTCTAACTGTAGTATTCATTTGTTCTAAATCCTCCCAAGTAGTAGAGTGTATTTAATTCGCCTACTCCACATAGATGCACTTCATTTTAGTTTTTCTTATAGTTTCTTTCACGTTGGTCCACCACTTTGTAATTGATTTGTTGAGTGAACACTAGGGTGGCCCTTAATAAACGAAAGTTGGATTTTGGCCATTCTCACCCCCCAGTTTGGTGAACATTAGTAAAAAAATCATCCTGAAAAAATTTTAGGTAAATCGGTTGGGGTTAAGACGTGCCGCAAGCCCTCTGAAGTTTTGAGATGCATTTACAAGGGGAAAAAATGCATTTTTTTCAGTTTTTGTAAAAATTTTGCCATTAAAAAATTACTTTTGTAATTTAATTTAAAAGAATCGAAATGTGTACGTAATTGTCGTTCTAATGAGACATAAAAAACTGAAATCGGTCAAAAAATGTTAAAGTTATTAAAAATTCGCCAGGCCATTAACGTGTCTCAGGCCACTAGAACATGAAATGTTGGAACAAAATTAACATATTTTGAGAAATATTAAAATAAAAGCTCATTTTTACTTAGAATATGTCCATATTTACTTGTATATGAGTTTTTGTCTTCGTAGGATACCGTTAACCTATTCTTAGGTATGAACAAAAAAAAATTAATTTTTTTAACGGCAGTTTCAAAACTCCATTTTCAAATTTTTAAAAATTTTGTTAAACAAATTTCAGAATTTTTTGATCATCTCATTGGGATTTATTAAGAGTATAATAGGGAATTAAATCGTGAAAAAATTATGAAAATATCTCTTATAGTTTTTCCGTACCTGCGATTTAAATTTTGAAATTTTCGAGAAAAACCAATTATTTGGCAATTTTTAGGCCAATGAGCTCTATTTTCTTACTCTTATGAATTTTAAGCAAAACTTAATTAGAATATTATAGTCCAGATAATTCTAAATATACTCTGAAACTTTTACTAAAATCAAAAAACGTTAACCCTTAAATCGTGAAGGTCAAAGGTCAAATTTTTCAATATTTGGAATTTCTCTTGGAAAGATTTTGAAATGTTCGAAATGTTGTATATTTTTGGGCCGATTTTGATGAAATTTAACAAAAATATAACACAAAGCCTAGTATTTACAAAAGCAGCAGAAAAATTAAAATTAACCCTATATAGCACTTGGTGTTAAAATGACCCCAAACTTCTAAAACCATAAAAAATTATGATTTTAAAAGTTTGGTGTCATTTTAACCCCAAGTGCCATTAAGCGTTAATTTCCATTCTTGTGCTGTTATTAAGAGATAATTTCATAATTTTTTCACATTTTTATTCCCTATTATACTCTTAATAAATCCCAATGAGATGATCAAAAAATTCTGAAATTTGTTTAACAAAATTTTTAAAAATTTGAAAATGGAGTTTTGAAACTGCCGTTAAAAAAATTAAATTTTTTTGTTCATACCTAAGAATAGGTTAACGGTATCCTACGAAGACAAAAACTCATATACAAGTAAATATGGACATATTTTAAGTAAAAATGAGCTTTTATTTTAATATTTCTCAAAATATGTTAATTTTGTTCCTACATTTCATGTTCTAGTGGCCTGAGACACGTTAATGGCATGGCGAATTTTTAATAACTTTAACATTTTTTGACCGATTTATGTTTTTTATGTCTCATTAGAACGACAATTACGTACACATTTCGATTCTTTTAAATTAAATTACAAAAGTAATTGCATCTCAAAACTTCAGAGGGCTTGCGGCACGTCTTAACCCCAATCGATTTACCTAAAATTTTTTCAGGATGATTTTTTTGCTAATGTTCACCAAACTAGGGGGGAGAATGGCCAAAATCCAACTTTCGTTTATTAAGGGCCACCCTAGTGAACACACTGTATTGTATTGTCTTTAACCGCAGGCCACTTGGTCGACCATCTTCATCCTCCCAGTGAAGTGAGCTAAGTGTGTGCGCGGTCTTATAGTCGTGGTCTGTTAGAAACTTGTGAGCTGCATTATCCTTAACTTTAAAGAGTGGGGAATTTTTCTTTGTCAATTTTCGAGTTTTTTAATTTTTTCTCCAACTAGTCGTCGTCGTTTTTATAGCTGTTGTGGTGCCTACGATCAAATATAATGTGCTATTGCCTTTCTACAGTTTGGGGTCGGCTGAGGGTGTTTGCTCATTAAAAACTATTAACAATTTTCATATTTGCATTTATTGTGAAAAAAAAAATAATGAAATATAAGTATTTGTGTTTAAATATTGTGTGCTAGAGCATTATATGTTTTTAGTTTTAATTTTTAGTATTTACATATTTAGTTGGCAGTCTGTTTGTTGCAACATGCATGTTGTAAAGTTGAATATGCAAATTTTAAACTCCAACTGGCCATTAACACTTTTTTTCGTTACTTGGTTAGCTGCTGATAATTTTTTTTTTTCATTCAATTCAATTAAATGCAGACAATAATTATATTCATTTCAGCATCTAACAAAAAAAGAGTTTTAATTAAAAAATAGTATAATTCATAAAAGAGTTTGATAATAAAAACGAAATACATACATACATATGTATGTATGCATTAGGGTGGCCCTTAATAAACGAAAGTTGGATTTTGGCCACTCTCACCCCTTAGTTTGGTGAACATTTTTCCAAGTTTAATAAAACTTTCAGAGTCTATTTAGAATTATTTGGGCTATAATATTCTGAATAGGTTTTACTTAAAATTAATAACAGTAATGAAATAGAGCACATTCGCCAAAAAATGGACATATAATTGGTTTTTCTCGAAAATTACAAAATTTAATTCATAATTTTTTCATATTTTTATTCCCTATTATGTTCTCAATAAATCCCAATGAGATGATCAAACAATTCTGAAATTTGTTTAACAAAATTTTTAAAAATTTCAAAATGGAGTTTTGAAACTGCCGTTAAATTTTTTTTATTTTTTTGGCCATATCTGCGAATAGGTTAACGGTATCCTACGAAGATAAAAACTCATATACAAGTAAATATGTACATATCTTAAGTAAAAGTGAGCTTTTATTTTAATATTTATCAAAATATGTTAATTTTTTTTCCTACATTTCTGGTTCTAGTTGCATGAGACACGTTAATGGCCTGGCGAATTTTTAATAACTTTAAATTTTTTGACCAATTTCGGTTTTTTATGTCTCATTAGAACCACAATTACGTACACATTTCTATTCTTTTAAATTAAATTGCAAAAGTAATTTTTTAATGGCAAAATTTTTACAAAAACTGAAAAAAATGCATTTTTCCCCTTGTAGATGCATCTCAAAACTTCAGAGGGCTTGCACGTCTTAACCCAACCGATTTACCTAAAATTTTTTCAGGATGATTTTTTACCAATGTTCACCAAACTAAGGGGTGAGAGTGGCCAAAATCCAACTTTCGTTTATTAAGGGCCACCCTAATATGCATACTATGAATAGTAAAAAAATTCATACATAATCAAATGTTAATTAAATATATTTAAAATTGAAAATGTCTTCTTTTTATTTTTACACCTTTTTTGAAACATTAATTTCGAGTAAAAGTAAATAAAACTGAAGTCTGAAGGTGGTTGGTGGTTAGTTGGTGTTAGCAGTCCTAATAATCTTTTAGATACCCAGATGACACACACACATCATTAAATAATGTTGTAGTTTTTTTTGTTGAATTTCATATCAAAGCCAACAACAAAAGACAATGGGTATGAATTTTATGAGTTTTAGTTTGTTGTAGTCAATTAAAGTTTGTCCATTTAACTTTGTTTTTTATGGGCCAATTTCCATTGACATGGTTTTAAAAGAACATTAACAAAAACAACAACAACAAAAATAGAAACATTTTTAGTTTATCATTAAACATTAAAATTGAATAATTAGTTTGAAACTAATTTTCAAATCAATAGATTAACAACTTTTCTACTTTTCGTATTATGGCCACTAAACTCCCTTTAATTGTTTCTGGGGATTGTGTGTGTGATGGCTGCCTGGCCCCTGCCTGCTCTCACTCACAATTCCATGAAATAAATGTTTACGACTTGAACACATGTAAAACTTTTCTTTCATATTTGTTCACTTGCGTATGAATACAACCACCAACCAACACCACCTGCCTATAAAATTTTTTGTTTTTTTTTTAAGGTTTGTGGCAATAAAGTTTTGAAAAAATACACAGAAATATGTATATAGAAATTGAAAACACTTGTTCTTTTTTACTTACTTTCTTTCGTTCATTGTATGTGTGCTTGATCCTGGGCTTTGTATTGTGAAAAAGACGCAGCCGAGGAGAAAAAAAGCTCATTCTCTTGAGGTCACTGTGTCATTGTAAAATGGTTACAAACTACAACAAAAAAAGTTTTATGATGTTGCATGGTTCAGTTCGTTCGGCTCGTTCATTCTCTCAATGTGTCTTGTGTTGAAGTTTGTAGCCAGCCATGTTTTATATAAATACGACTTTTTCCATTCCTTTTCGGTAACCGGTTCATAACCATTAATCACTTAAGCGACATTTGACATGATGTTGAAGATGTAGAAGAAATGACCCTTGTATCGTGGATGCTTTTTTGTGTTTAAAAAATATTCTTTAGCCAGGAATGTTGTGGCTCACTAACGCCTTCAACAAAAGTTGGGAGTATAGCTAGCAATCATACAAATTGTAACAGCTTAGTAGTTTGAAATATTTTTGTTTATAAAAATGTGGATTTAATTGAATATTATACACATTTCTTTACTCATAAGTATATAGTAGCTAAATTTACATATTGAGAATTGTCTATGTTAAAGGCCCAATTATGTAGTTGAAAGAAATGTTGTAAGCTTTCACCCTGGTAGGTAATTTAACTCCAACAGTTTGACAATGTCCATCAGTTAAATATTTATCCTTTATTGTTTACATGTACATATGTATTTTACTATATTACTACTCATTTTAAATGTCATACATTTGTTTGTTTATTTCTTGTGTTTTAAAGAAAATTAACCTAAAACTAACAAGCACCAAACATTGGAACATCACCAGTAATGTGATGACCAGGGAAACCAGAATTATGCAAATGCATGTTTTTTCCTGTACATTCTGTACATTGATACATGCATTAGCTATTTATCCGTTTTAGAAGATTTAAAGAGTTTTGGCATCGATTTGTTAGTGCATATTTTAGCATATTTTGCTCTTTAGAGCAAAGTACGGAAATAAACAAATCGAAACGTTTGCTATCGTTTTGTTTAGTTCTTTTCAGTGAGTAAAACAAAAACCAAACATAAACAATGAGAATGCTTGGGCCATTTTGTTTTGTATTGTTTTTGCTCATGAGCGCAAACTGTACATTAATATAAACTTATATATTGAAACATTCTGATAAAAAACGTTTAACAAACGTTTGGTAATTGATTTACTCTTTATAATAGAGAAAACAGTACAAAAAAAACAAAACGAATAAAAAATACGTTTCTCTATCTGTTTTGTACTCAAATGTACGATTTTAACGATAAATTAAATAATGCAGATGAGTGAAAAGCCAATCGTTTCGTTTTCTCTCTTTGTCACTTGAAAAGTTTTTGTTTTGTTTTTGCTCATGTACAATACTATTTAAAATTTTTGATTTGTTTTGTACATTTTGCAAACGTTTGCGAAATGTTTTGTTTGTTTTCATACTCTGCTTTAGAGCATATTTTTGAATTTATCAGTTTTTACAGCAGCTTATGGATATTTTCACCTTTTAGAGCATATTTAGCGTTTTTATATTTTTCGAATATAATCAATTAATGGCAATGTTTTTCTTATTTATTAAATATGCAAAATATGTTATTAAATAATTTGTATTGTTTTAAAAAACATATATTTTTTGGCCTTAAAAATTATATAGAAATAGTTTTTGAATATTACCGGTTTCCCTGGTGATGACAATGATGATGTCTGCTTATAGGAAAAAAGATCTTTCTCTTTTGTTGAAAACAAGCAACAATTTGCATATTATTATTTTAAATTTTTATTCATCTTTCGTGAAAATCATAAAAACACTTTGACGTTTTAGATGATTTCCATGTTTTAGGCACATAAAGGAAATAAACAAACAAACAGACAGACATGTACAATACGAAATCCCACACATGGCCCAAAGACATGTGCAATATTTGAATATTGTCTGCATGTCCGTCCGTTCAATCGTCTGTGTGTCAGTTTTGCTCCATGTTGTTTGTGTATAAATATTAAGTGACGAATATCAGTAGGAGAATAGGTGTCAGTTTTATGGACACATTTATATGTATTTTCTCTTTGAATTTTTATTTTATTGTTGATTTTTTTGGAACAACAAACAAATAAATGTTTGTTGCAACATACAACATTTGGATACAAACCAAAGCGTTCCTTTGTTTTATCAGATAACCTATAGAATTGCGGCGTATTAAGTTGAGTAATAAGTACGATATCGAAAACAAATTACAAGTAAAACATTCTTAAAAAAAATCATAAATTGATTTCTTTGTTTAAATTAAATGGAAATATTGATATTACTGTTGATAAAAACAAATGTTAGCAAATCCAAAATTAAAAAAATGTTTTGCTAAAAACAGGTGAATCTCTATATAAGTTGGGTGTTGTAGGGTATCTTCATAGCGCTGTCATTATTGCATTTAAATTCATTCATCTTGTCATGTATTGTCTGTGAAATAAAAATCCAAGTGATGATTTGGAAAATATTCAAATCGTGTTTAATCAAAACCAAAAATTCAATTTTTGTTTACTGTGTTTTTCTTTTGCCTGTTTTGTCTTTTTTTTTTGTCTCCCCTTATGAGCCTGTGAAAGAGTGTTTGTGAATAACTAAAACATAATCATGTGTTTTAGTTGGTTGTTTGCATATCTCGGTTATAACAAGTTGGTAGTTTTGTAGGCATTTATTAGCATTAACGATTTCTCTAGAAATCCTTTTTCTTTTGTATTTTGTTTTTCTTTCATTTTGCTATGTATGTCTAATACATGTTGTGTGAATGGTTTTTACTCGTTTCGACGTGACAAATTTATATCTTAACACATTTTTCAACACGTTGCAAATAATTGCAATAATTTTGCACCTCAAATAAGCAAAAAACACAACAACTATTGAAATCTCACAATAACTACATGTCGCATTAAAATAAAGCAAACAAATGAAAACTAAAAGAGAAAAAAACAAACAAACAAATTTACATACCAAATTGGCAACAAGACTACATGGCTGGCTAAAACCAAGGAATGAGATAGATACATGTAAGACAACTATTAAGGAAGAATTCAACACATACTCGTACAAATGTCTATCTATCTATATATATATCTATGTAAGTGTAACTACTTAGCTTTGGCATGATATACCCTTAACTAAGTTACCCCAATGACGATGATGACGATTGTATGTATATGGTTACATACAGTTACTTTCGAAAGTGTAAATGTGTCTGTTAGATTTGAAAAGAATTTGTATGAAAACAAAACAAAAACAATTGGAAAGACAACGCTAGATGCTTATTTGGTTGGTGTTAAACATATTGTGCTAATTCTTCTGAATTTGAATTCGACATCTCATACACAAATTCACACCAACAAACTAAACTAAAAATACTAATAAGAGTCAGAGCAACAGCAATCCCTTATTTATCACGCTAGTCTCTATTGGAGTAGTATGTGACTAGTTACTGATGCATCCTCTTTTTCCACACCAAATCCTGTTTATATTTTCAATAGAGTTACTTGAATGTTATTGGTGGGAAAAATAAGGAATGACAATCTTATATGTACTAAGAAGCTTCGATCCGTACAAAGCGTAGGGTCCGGATGTTATTATTCTATTAAAGACATTGAAAATGTAATTTGAGATTGAGCACCTGAGCTCACCTCTAAATATCCACATCCTATACTAAGGTGAGCTCTAGTGAAGGGTCCCTAGCGCTTCCTAGTGTCATATGTACCAGTGTTTAAAAAACTAGACTACAACTAGCAGTAGCAACGAAAAAACACAAGTAGTCTAGTTAAAAAATTAATAAAAACTCGGAGTCAAGAATTACTACTACTACTTCTACCTTCACATTTTGGTAGCAGTAGTTGTAGTAGTACTAACAAAAGAAAAATTTAAAAGTAGCAGAGTAATTTATTTTCTATTGCTACCTTAAAAAAGAAAAAGTTGACTGCTACATCAAAGTCATTAGTTTTTTATTAATTCTGCTACTTTTAAAATTTAGTAGTAATAGAAGTAGCAGTTGAGGTAGTAGAAGAAGTAGCAGTTGAAGTAGCAGCTAAGTAGCAGTTGAGGTAGCAATAAAATAAGTCAAAAATAAAAATCTTCAGCCAAAACATTATATTATGTGTTGTTGTTGTGAATGTATATTTGTGTATGTTGGTCGTGTTGTAAACAAAAGTTCGGCTTTTTTGTTATACACACAGAAAACACGATCTTTCTGTTAGCAACACGAACATCTGAGACGAATAAAATCGAATAATTCTTTCAAACTCTCTATCAAAACAAAAACAACACACAGTGTTTAATTCTGTCAATTTTGGTGTTATGACTGAAGATTTTCTTTTTTGACTACTTTTATTGCTACCTTAACTGCTGCATCAACTGCTACTTTACTGCTACCTTAAAAATTAAAACTCGATATAGAGCAGTAGCAATGATTTGTATTTTTATGCTACTACTCCATTTACAATTCATGTTTTATTACTACTGCTCTGTTAAGAGTTTTATATTTTGAAGGTAGCAGTAGTTTAAAAAAAACAAGAAAACGAAAAAAGACAAATGCTACTGCTACCGCTACATACACTTTTTTGAAGCAGTAGTTGTAGCAACAGTTAAAAATTTGTTAGTTATCGAAGCTTTTGAAACACTGATATGTACTAAGTTCTGAGGAGTTATTGTTATATATAGCTCAAAAATATATATAAAAATTGTGTATAGTCCGAAACATGACTACACACAATTTATAAAGGTATCATTTCTCATGTTTTTAAGTTATTTTGGGGCTTCGGGAAGTTCGAAGCCCCAAGGTGACAATATAATAGTTAATATATGTAATTTATGTAAAAAGTACAAACGGAATGACAAATTATATACCCTTGTCATTTATGTTGAAGGATATAAAAATAACTATCGACAATCATTGGGATATTTTTCAAGTGAAATGTTTGTTGTTATCATTGTAACTTTATTGTGTTAGGGTCCACTGTAGAACAAACTATGAAATATCAAATGTAAAGCTCAAATTCTATGATTTTGTTTGATTTTCTTCACTCTTTCGTATTCGTATGTAAAATCTCTAGATGTACATTTGTTTTGTCTGTTTGTCCAATTTGAATCGTTTTCGTAAAATTTTGTATGCTTCTCTGTTATTTTTTCCTTGATTTTTTTTTCGTTGGCAATTTTGCATCAAGTATTTTGTCCATTTTGCTTAGTTGCTTCACTTAGCTCTTTGAATTCCAATATGGTATGGTTTGTTGCAAAAAGGCAAAATCTTTTTTATATTTGTTTGTTTTTCCTGCATGTTGAATGTGTAAATGTATGCCAGTCAGCCAGCCAGCCAGTCACTCATTCACAGGCCAAACATCTAGCGAAAAGAGTGTCCAATTTGCACTTTGATGCTTTCAGATTGTCATAGTGACACATTGTTTAGTTACGTTAGTTTGACAGTTACAATACGTTATGTTGTTTGCTGTCAATAGTTTTCAAATGAATGCTGTTACTTCTTAGCCTTCTTTTATTGATATGCAAGCTCTGGCTATTTGGCCATTATCCACTGACAATGGATACGTACAGAAAGATGACGATGATGACGATAATGATAATGATGAGCATGGCTATGATGACTTTTATCGTAAATGATAATGATGATGCTTTTGTTGGTGTTGCTAAATCAGATGATGACGATGACCATGATGCTGATGATGGGATGCTAGTAATGATTTTTAACGAGGCGAAAGCATGTTCCAAAACATTGTATGATGATGATGTGAAAATGGCAAAGAAAACGTTGTTTAACAATACGTATCATATCAGTTTAATGCAAACAACATTCATACGGCTATTTGCACATATTTGCACAATGTTTTTTTTATTTTTTCTACATGTCTGTTAGAGCCAGCAGAAGTTTAAATAAGAGTAGTTTTTTATAAAGAATTCTGCTAAATTTCCATAAAATATAGGGCATTCAGTTAGGTTAGGAAAAAATTATTGGTATTTGTACTTTGTAGTGGTCAAAATCATTGCATTCTTTTAATTTCCTGTTTACTTACAAATAACGAGCTTTAATGCAGAATTTTTAAAACTTTTTTGGTTGTTCTTTAGAGATATTAAGATGATCTGTTAAAATGTTGTTTAAGATAATGCTGGCTACAAATAAAGCTTGTTAAGTGCAGTTGAATACAGCTTAAATGCAAATATAGAATTTTATTATCCAACAAAAGGAAACAAACGGTGGCATTACTTAAAATAAATAAAAAGGCCAAGAATGTTAAAGTTAAGATAACCTTCAACTTGTTTGAAAACAAATTAAAAACACCCCAAAAAAAACATACAATTAAAAATGTGTAACAACAGCAGAATCAAAAAATCATGCTTTGAAAAACAATTATTTGCAACCAAATTTTAAAAGTTTAATTTCAAATCAAAAAAATCCCACCAAAAATTAAAGCCATGATTTGCAAAAAAAAAAAAAAAAATTTTAAAAATATTATATAAATTTAGAAAAACAAAAAATATAAAATTAACATTTGCTACCAATTGATTACGTTTTTTCTACAAAGGTACAAAACAATAGTTTTTGTTTTTTGATATGGATTCCTCAAAACAATAGAAACTGTTAAATCATGGCCAGTGAATGCCAGCTCAGGCAATCGACCCGACCATGCAGTCAGTCAGTGGTTGAGTCAAGCCAAGTCAAATAGAAACAGATCACACACAATTCCATACTCGCACACCCTGCAGCAAATATGAAATTGTATCTCTCACATTTGTAGCAATAAAAACATGAAAAAAACAACGGAAGCTCTAAATTAAAAAGTAATTCATACAAAACTACAGCCACACACGAGAATACAATACACCCTAAAATCGATTAATATTGTTATTCGGTCAAGTTCATTAAGGTTTTTTATAGATTTTATTTTTTGAATAGAAAAATATCTATTTTACAGTTTTGTCGATTTCATGTGTGGTACTTCAGGTCTTTTTTTTATCAATTAAACTCAATTATTGCAAAATACAGTTGGTATTTATTAATATGTACATATGTATGACGTTTGTGTGCTTATTATAATAAAATGGATTTTGAAATAATTTTCTCAATTCGCTGCGCTTGTCTTTTTTAAATTAATTAGGAGTTTTTTATTAATTATTATCATTAGGCTGTTAATATTTGTTTAAGAGTTTATGCATTTTCTTCCCGCACGAGATCATTTATGTAGAATCATTTAAGTAAATCCAAGAATAATTATACACTAGAATAATTGTTCACACCTCCTAACTGTAATTTAGGTAAATTCAGTTAATGCTTGCAATTGATGAATGGTAACACTTTTTGTGCTTTAGTTTTACTACTATTCATTTTGGTTGTATATTTCGTAGTATAATATTAGTAATAGCCTAATGATGATTTTATTTTAATATTGCTATTTTGTCCCAAAACTCGAAACTTCAAATATCCAATTTTGCGGACATTTTCAACATTGCTTTAATTATTTTACGAGAGTTTTATGTAGAATTTTATGTATAATACAGTAACTAACAAAAATAATATCAGGGCTTACTACACAATGACCCATATATTATTGTGCCAGTATTTTAAGCATTTTAGGTTCCCACTGTATCAAAAGATGGAACAAATCTAACACAGAAAATTTATATATTTAGTACATGAAAATTTGCACAATCAGTTAAGAAATACAAACAGAAAATACCCAAAAAAATCTAAAACTTTTGTTGATCTCACGATCATTTGATTTTCATGCCTGATTTACAATACAAAACAAACGATTTTAGTACAAAAATCAAGAAAAAAAAACAAAAAAACTAAAAAAATGTGTTAACATTTTTAGCTTTAAAAATCACAACAAAAATTTTCAAAAAAAAAAGAAGGAAAAGTTTAAATATTCCTGCGTGTTTTATTCATTGTTTTTGCTTCTTTTTTTTATTGAGGTTGTTTGGCTTTTTTTTCTAGTTTAGCCGAAACTAATGATGTCTCTTTGAATTTAAGAAAAACTAAAATGAAATAAAACCAAATAACAAGATTGTTTTGTTTTTCGTTGGTGTTTATTTTTTATTTGTTTCAATGTTTTAAGTGTAACTGTATGTAAATTTGTCCAAATGTTAACACATCGATCGTGTTTGTAAAAAAAAAATTGAAAAAATCTCAAAAACAAATATCTAGTTGAATCACAATTTCCTTTTGGCCACAAAACTCTACTTAGGCGAACAAAAAAAAAAAAAGAAGGAAAAGATGCCAGCCTGTTGTACTACTGTAAAGGGACATATTCTTAGGAAACATAATGTTCCCATGGAAATTTTGACCTCAGGTTTATCAAAGGGTTAATTTTGAAATTTGTTTAATAACAAATATGAAATCTGTGTGTCTGCACCCAGAGAAAAAATATAGTTGTACATGTTTACCATAACCATTTCAAAATTTTGAAAAGTTTTTTACTTTGTACAATATGTCTCAAAAAAATTAGCCAAATAGCTCCATAATACTCCAAATAATTGAGTCCCCCATCAAGGACACCTACCATTACAGTTGGCATCTCTTAAAGCCAACAACGAAACGTCATTGGGGCCTCTGTACGAACTGACTAATGACAGTCAAAGATGAACATTTTGTGATATTTGAACATTAAGGTGTTGCTTGTTCTGTTCGATACGATTTGGTACATTTGAATTTGTTTAATGCTTAGAAAGAAAGAAAGAAAAAAACAAAATCAACAACAACAAATAAATATTGTAAATAAAAAATCATGAAATCTCTAACAACAATTTCACTTGAACTACTTTTGGCTTTAATTTGTGAGTTGCCAGTTAAGGTTTGACACTCCATTTATGTAGTTTTTCTCCTTTTTTACAGTTTTAAGCTTGTTGTTTGGCTTTTTTCGTTAACTTTATTTTTTATTTTTGTTGCATTTAACAACTTGCTACTGTTCATAGATGATTATTCAAATTATCCAGGGATTTTCTATCTATTCAAACGGCATAAATATACATTACTGTGACTGTGGATGTGTGTGTTTGTGTGAGGATTTTGACCAAAACTTATATGTATGTATATAGTTTTTGGCGGTAACTTCTAGTTGTGAGTGTGTAAGTTTTAGAGGAGTTGTAGTAAGTATTCTAATACAGTGTCTAGTACATACTTTTGTTGAATGTTTTGTGCTGTTGCTGTTGTTTGTTTTAATACAGAGTGTGATCATGAATTTTGTGTTTTTCCTACAACGATTTCTTATTTCTTAAGAAAAATCGTGACACTTTGTGTAATGTTAAAATGTAAATAACTTTCGAAAGGTTAGTGATAGGCTTTTACCCAAAAGAAAACTACTACTACTCAGCGTACGTACACCACAGAAAGTTTCCTTTTGCCAGACAGATAGTGTTAAAGTCAATACGTTGGGGCTGCTACTAATGGTGGTTATTTAAATGATAAATTATTATAACTCTCAGCGTATATCGCAGCGTATCTTGTGTC
The DNA here is from genome assembly GCF_958450345.1 of Calliphora vicina. Lineage (NCBI taxonomy): Eukaryota > Metazoa > Arthropoda > Insecta > Diptera > Calliphoridae > Calliphora > Calliphora vicina. The sequence goes on along the minus strand of NC_088782.1, from coordinate 130,628,014 downwards.
GTTTGTTAATAATAATTTTTGAGAGGTTATTAAATGAAAAATACCTGTTCACAATCTTGTTAGAATTCAATAACTACTTAAGCATAGAATTTTAATTGGAAACTTTAAATTTATTATTCACTTTTCGTCTTAATGATTCCCACCGCCAGCCATGATGAGAATTGTATTTTTTGTTTGCATTTAAATGGGTCATCATATTATTGTTGAAGTGCAATAAATTTATACAATTTTCATTGCAAAAAAGTCATAATGCATTTTGTTTTCGCATGTTAAGTATTTTTGGTAAATTTGGCTAGTTTTATTAAGTAGGTGTGAGAATATAAAATTATGGCAGTTGATAGTTGTTTAATAAATATTTTATGACAAAATTTAACAGTCCAGCAAACGAAAACTTTTCATTATTAAAAAGCTTTTAATTACCTTCTTCAGGACTCCCTAATATTGATGTACCTAATTTATTGGAAAGTTTTCTGGAAACCATGATTTAACAACCAATGATTAATGAGTTTAATAAAATAGACCTCTCTATAACATATTCATTCAACATATCAACATGTAAAATTTTATTCAATTCCATTACATTTGCAATCACGTATTTATTTGTCAAATAAGTTTTTGTTAAATATGCCTTGCAGATAAAGTTCATTTTAATATTTACAAATTTAATTGTAGCTCTTTGCATATTAATTTCTTGTTTTTGAAATTTCATAAAAAATCTTTTTTTTTAAAAAAAAAAAAAATCCAATCAATATAGGATTTTCCCATAAGTTTGCTGGCTTTTCTGTGTTTAACAAACGTGTTGCATTTAAAGATCTGTTATGAAAATACAAATTTTGCTACGTGATTGTTGCCACAAATGAGTTGGGCTTTTGGAGACAATGACTGCCAACATTCTATTAAAAAGTCTAAGTTTTGTTGCAATTTTCAATAAATATTAGAAATTTTCCCTCAAACTTGAGTACAAACTTACAATGTATGCATGGAATACAAATAAAAACAAATTTTTTAAATCAAATTTCATTTCTTCTTCTGCGTCTTTTACTTAATATACATATGAAGTTTTATATACATATGAACAAAACATGTTGCTTCGTGAGGGAACACGAGGGTTGAAGGCAATTGAGAGCAATATGAACAACAAAAATGAAGAATGTACACATGCAGTTTATATTGAAAGCTATGTATGTATGCTTGTTTTTTATATACATACATAAGTTGTACAACGATTCATACAAATATTTACAATGTCATGTCAATATTTGAATTTCAACAAATCAAATTGCAACGTTTGTCAAAAACACACTTTGGCAACTATAATAATAATAATAATAACAACATGACAACAACAACACAACAAATACAACTCCTTCTTATCTTATTTTTCTGATTGTAGCTGTTATTTTTGTTGTTACCACAATACAACAATAATGACTGTCATGTACAGGTAGGCCTCCATTTACGCGGTTTGTTGGGACCAAAAAAATAGCGTGTAATTCAAATTCGCGTAAAACGAGGTTCTAATTTAGAACGAAATGCTTTTGTGTGGGGCCAATAATTTTTTATTTCGCGTAAAACAATACATCAGTCACATAACAAAAAAGAAATTGAGACCTAAAAATCGCGTTAAAACAAACGGACGCGTAAAAAAACTCAACTAAAAAAATTATTTCTTATCAAAAATTAAGGAAAAAATGTCAATTAAAAAAACAAAATATTGTAATACATAAAAGAGATCAAAACATAACAAAAAATTCATAAAAATTACGAAGTTTTCAAAAAAGATATATGTTATTCGCTTGTGTTTTTTCGTTTCTTGTTGTTTGTTGCCGCGTTATATAAAAATAGTGTAAAAAAAGTCGCGTATTTGAAAAAATGTTTGCTAATTTCAGTTCGCGTTATATCGAATTCGCGTAAATAAAGTACCGCGTAAATGGAGGCTTACCTGTATAAACATTATAACATATACTTACTTCGTTTTATATTGTATAATCAGACAAGTGAACAATTTTTACAGACATCATTAGCAGACTTAAATATACTCTATACAGCTAGCATGTTCAGCTCTATGCTGACTTCTTCAGGAGCGAACATATGGCAATCAGCTGACTTCTGACAAGATATGACCCAACATCTAAAATTTTGTCCGTCATCTTAAAATCAAATACATACATATTGAGACTTTGAGCAAAATTGGATATCATTTAGAGGCTGCACATTTTATTTGAGTTTTTAGCCCAGCAAAAACTCTACTTACACAGTAATCCAGAAATCAATATAGAAGCTAAGTGATATAACTACTTATTATTTGACTGAAATACTAGTTATTTTTGTTCGCGATTTGAAAGAATGCATGCGTCTCTCTAACAAATGTAGTTACATTCACCACTCATTACAAAATAATGTATGTAACAAAATTTTTGCTGGGTAGTTTTGGGTCAAAGTAGCAATATTTTAAAAATCAAGAAAATAATGCCACAATATTGCTACTTTGGCTCAAACTCGAATGATTTTTCAAAAATCGAAAAATGGTAGTGATTATTCTTTGATAACTAAGATCAATACTTTTATTAGCAGTCTATCTATGTATGAATATATGGATGGCTTTTCATCAGTGTCATTTTCCACATTTTCAATGTTACTGCAATTCTTTATTCAGTAATTTCCTTCAGTATACCTAAGTTTCTTTGAGTTAATTTATTTAAGGGGCTTTCAAATCGTGAACGAAGCACTACACATTTACTTTGTGTTAATCGCATACTGTTCCTTAGCTGTTATATTCCGCTTTAGAATTATATATATTTAGAAAGACGATTTTGTGATGGCAGTTCCAGTATTTAACAAAATCTACACAAATTCACAAACCGGTGTCGTTGCGTTGTACCGTTGTATGTCATAAATATTTTTAAACCAAATTTCTCGAAACAAAACATTAAAAAAAATGACGACATACAATAATACATCGCTACGACACTAATTGTGAATATAATGAATTAAAAAAAATAGAAAAGCTTTGACCTTTATTTCTCGAAATAGGGCCTAATTCTACAAAAAAAAAAGTATCTTACTGATGGATTATTTTTATTTTTGAAATTGATATAGGGTATTTAACATGTGTTGTTATAAATATACTCACACATAGTTATAGTGTGGTGGGGTTCTTGTTGCTTTTTAAATTTATTCACAATGATGATGATGAGAATGATTTTTCAGAAAATTTGATATGCCAAAGAATACGAAGAAGAATATTTCAATAATAACGAACAGAATACAAAAAAAAATAAATCCAAGAATTGTGGAGAACGTATCGACAAAAGTTTGTAAGAAAAAGTGGTTTTTCCTCGTACGAAAGCCTAAGAGGCATTGTTTAAAAATGCATGGTTTAAGGAAACAAACGTTATAAAAAAACATCAACATCAGCACTCCACTAGAAGCAGCAACATTTACAGCAACAACAGCAACAACAAAACATAACAAGTAGTAGTAGTAACAAGCTAAAAGGTAAATAAATGCAAGAAATCGAATTCAAATGTGAATTAAATGAATGTTGAAAATAAAAACAAAAAACACAGAAAACAAGAGAAAAAAAGTATAAAAATCTAGAAATATTTCTTTAGTCAAAATCTAAGACATGTCTGTATAATGTTTATGTTGTTGTTGCATCTTCTTCCTTCTGCTGCTTTGTTTTTGTGTAGCAACAAAATACAACAACAACAATAAGCTCATACATTTGTAAAATCTAACGTGATGTTACAACTTAAGCCGCTGCATTTTAATTTTATTTCATTTTATTTTACATTTTTTTTTATTTAGAAAAAAAAGTTCAAGAATTTATAAACGAAATGTTGTACGAGTACGAATGTATGTTTGTACGTTTTCTGTGCTGCTGCTGTTGTACATTTTGATGTGTTTACATGTGATTTCTAATGTTGTTTGCAAAACTATTGCCTCTTCACCAGAGCTGCATACGAGAGTAAATATTGCTGCTGTTGTTTGTGGCTTGTGCGGAAAGGAACTGCAAAAAAAGTGCAGATTTTGAGAGTGTTTGTTTGTATTTGTGTTATGAAGTAATACAACCACCAAGCCATAGTTTTACCACCATTATTTTCACCATTCAACCAAACCTAACTGAAGCATTCAACCAACCAACCATCCATCCATCTATCGATTTGTAGATCCTTTTTAGAATATTAAATAAAACAAGCAACATAATATTAGGGCGTGTATAAAAGCATTTCGGTTTTGTTTGTTATATTTTCGTTGGTTCTTGAATGTAGGAAATATTGAAAGGATTATTTATAAAACTTTTATTTAAATTGACTTGTTATTGGTGAGGTCATGTCTTGAATTCATCACTCTATTTGGATTTTTGTACTAGTGATAATGATTTTAGTATATTCGTTAACAAAACTATTCAATAAACCATTTTTAAAGATACCAGTAGACTCAAAGGTAAATAGAGATTCATCTGTCTAAGTACCGATGTACCCAGTAAAATGTTAACTGCAGCTTTTAAAACTGTAGAGTTTTTATATACAGGCAAATCCCGGTATAACGAATCTCACTTTAACGAAAATCCGATTTAACGCACGGTCAAATTAGTAACATTGACTACCTTATATAACGAACGTTTCAAAAATTGTATGCTCGATATAACGAATGATGAGAAAAAACAAACAAACGACCACATTTTTAAAATTGACAACCTTATATAGCGAATATTTCGAAAATTGTACGCTCAATATAACGAACAGTAAGTATAAATAACAAAAGTAGTAAAGAATGTGAAAATAAGAAAATAAGTCGTTACAGTACCGTTTTCAATGGTTACTCTATTAATAGGTGCTGCCATTTTTTCTATAGTTGTTTTAATTGCTTGTTTTCACAATATCGAATGAATGATTTCGTTCGCATTCTAAGCGAAAGAAAACTGATTCACATAAACATGAAGTTAGATGAATGAATGAAATATGGAATAACAAAATTATCAACATGTATTTTGAAGAAAATAAAAACAAACATTTTATCGTGACTAAGTGTTTCCTGTAAATTATCTTTACATAAATTAAGTAGAATCTGGAATCTTCAAAATCTGTTATTTTAAATGTTTGTCCCTGAGTTTAATTTTCTGCAGGTTGAATCATTTTCAGAATCGAAATCCCTTACAATGAAGGCTTTATTAATCATGGATAATGCACCAAGCCATCCTCCAGAAGAACGATTAGTAAAAACTACTAAAATTATAAAAATTTGGACGATATTCATGCCTCCTAATGTCATACCGCTCATCCAACCTAGAAATCAAAACGAAATACGTTTAGTTAAATTCCAATATAGAAAAAGTTGTCCAAAATTAATAAAAAAAACATCTCGATATAACGAATTTTTCAATTTAACGAATGGGCCTGACAACATATCGTTCGTTATACCGGGATTTGCCTGTATATTGTTTAATGTTGATTGAAATTAAAACTGATTGAGATTATAACTAGAATAAACTAGGCTTTTCTAGATCCACAGAAAAAATATAGTTGAACATGTTAACTGTAACCATTTTAAAATTTTTACAAGATTTTTAATAATATTATGGTCACTGTAATTATTTATATGATTGTGGTAACCATAATATGGTAAATTTAAGATGCACCTGATTGTCACAATCATATATCTGATTGTAGTAAATAAATATAAGTTTATGGCAATCGTGTTCATGATGAATCATTATATCATAGATTATCATATCCATAAGTCGAGAACAATAAACATGGTTGTCACAAACCTATACTTATTTACTACAATCATATAAATGATAACTACAATCATGTGAATCACAACATTACCATATTATGGTTGCTGCAATCATATAACTAATTACAGTGACTACAATATTATATTCAAAATCTACTAAATGGTTTTAGTAAACATGTAAAGCTAATTTTTTCTCTGCTTGTACGTAAATAATTATTCCTCTTTTGCTTCATAACATATTGTTTATCTAACCTACATACTAAAATAACAAATTTGAAATCCGTATTACCCATATCCAATACTTTGATGTGCATAGAAGGTACGTACCCATTTATTGGTACATACACATTAAGGTGATCCTTATTTTGCAGTTTTGGATTTTCGATGGCCCTAAGGTCTGGAATTATTGTTCATCATCTAGAAACCAAATGCTGAAAATTTTAGCAAAATCGGAGGTTTCACATTTTTTATATGAAGCTTCAAGTTTTGCGTTAAAGTGTAATATATTCCAAAAATAAAAAAAAATTTAAACAAATTTTCAATTAATAATAGTTTTTGAATTTCATTTACAATGTTGAAATATACATAGATACATATGTATACTAAATATGTATAGATATATATTTTTGAATTTGGGTTAAAATAGGCTACGAAATGTATTTTTAATTTCTCGAAATCCGGCAATTTCAAATCTGTCTTCACGTTAACCCACGTGAGATACAACAGTCAAAATTAGCATTTTTAATCCTTATTACGTGTTCAGCATTTCATTGTTAGATGACGAAGAACATTTTTAGATTTTGTAGCATCGAAAATCCAAAAAGTGAAAAGTATGTCCCGCCCTAGTGCACATACATTTCTTTTGTTGTTCATATAGAAATGCAACAGTAGTGTCAGTGATGTTGGTTGTTTGGTTGTGATGCTGATGCTGCTGTGTTTGTTATGTATGCTGCGATTTGCATAAACCATTAGGGAACCTTTGTGACTGCAGCAATAACAGCAGCATTAGCAACACTTTTAACTAACAATGTAACGTGAAGGCTGTGATGTTGTGAAGATGACGGCAATGATGATGATTTTTAGTTTGTGTACAAGTATTTTTGATACTTGAAATGTGCATTTCTTAAGAGAATTGTGCTGTAAGGCATTCTCATCATCACCACAACAGCAGTTACTCTTTGATGCTGCTTCTTTTTTTTGCTGTCAATTTATTTTCTTTAACTGTTAAATGATTTTAATTTTTGTTGCCATCTTTTTTTATGCGTTTTTATTGATATTTTGGCATTGTGTATCGAAATGAAATTTTATACGCGAAATCCACCGAACGAACCAACAACGGCAAACCAAACAATAATAAATGCTTCAGGTTGTGGCACAAAGAAACAAGATTGCTTCCCATTCTTATATTGTTGTTATTTGCATTTAAGCAAATCCAATTTTAGCTCAAGTGGAAGTCAATTGACAAGAATACAAAACATCAGTTACAAAAGTTGCAACAACGGCAACAAAGCATCTTATGGTGGTATAATATTTATTTTAATGCCGTTCAATATCGTTGTGTTATTTTTAAATTTTCATTTATTTAAATTTCTTTATCATAATTACTTCTGAACTGAAATAAATCTGATTTGGGCTTCAACTTAAGAATTTTCATAAAAAAATTGTTTTCTCAGCTTTCAACTCGGCAAACGAAAACATCAAAATCAGTAAATTTTTGCTATGTTTTCAACAAATTTACGAAAAAATTTCAGGGTTGGCTACCGATTCGAATCGTTTAAAAGGTAACGCTAATTTCGATTATTTCGGTGAATTTAGCTTAACTATAACAGGTGCCCCTATAGACTAGACAATAGTGTGCTGGGCTATCAATCTGAGCTTTAATTTAGGGGTAACTTTAGCTTAGTGGTAAGGATAGCCAACCTGGGTAAAATCATTCGAATGAAAGGGTACGATGTAGATTAATTCTATTTCAATTACTTCCAGTGAATTCGTTTAGCTTTTCGTTCGAAGTGGAAAAACAGGCCAAATATTATTTATGTTTTGAAATGAATAAATAAAGTTTCTGATATCAATAGAAAATTTATATAATTTGATTCTAAATTATAAATGCTTTTGTTGCTTTAAAAGCTTCTTGAAATATTTGTCAAATATCGTGTAATATTGTTTGTACGAAATTTGTATCTTGGCAATTGTCCTCTCCTCTTCTTTGCTAAAATAAAATACTGTCTATTCTTTCTACGGTAATAATTATCTAAATAATCAAATCTAAGACGTGTCTTCATTTTATACTTTTATACTTTTTCTGATTCCCATAAAAATAAAACAAACTCTTCTCCTTGTTTGCTGACATAATAAAACGAATCCAACAAGTATTTTGAACACACATGAATATAAAAATGAAATTTGTTAAAGATTTTGGTGACACGATATGAACATGAAACAATTTTTAGTGTTCATTATAAGCCAGCCAACACTCACACAGATACTACTCTATATATGGGGATGTGTGTGTAAACAAATAATAATTTTTGCAATTCAAATGTGACTTTGTCACAAAAATAGATTTCAATTTAAAGATATGGACAGTGTTTTAATAATAATAAAAAAAATGTGAGGCTGTAATCATAAAAAAATAAAGCCCATTGATGCTGACCAGAAACAATGGACAGATCCCCATTAAAAATGGCTGAATTTAGAAAAGCAATAAAAATGTTCTGCAGCACAATAAAATCAACCTACAACATGTTTCAAATTGAACTTTATTTACTTTTTTGCTTAATTTCATTTGAAGCACATTGCAATTAATTAAAGATTAAGTCCCTTATGAAATAGATCAACTTTCGATATGAAAGAGTTTTGTTTCTGTTTTTTCTTTTGAGAGCTATACATTTTGCAGTTGATTGTTTGACAAACTATTTTGAAAATTACTGCTACTAAGTATTTAGTACGGTTTTATTAAACACTTCAAATGGATTTTATTATCATTTCTAAGATTTACTACTATTTACATTGTATGTAGTGCTAATTACATACTTTTATAACACAAATAAAATGTTCTTTGATTGGTTGTAGTTCTAAAAAGTGATAGGAATATTGCACTGATAATAATAATGTTGCAATTTTGTATATAAATGACCATTAAAGTCTTCAGGTCTTCAGTAAGACTTTATCTTTACAACAATCTCTAATTGAAATGAAATCTGGTGAGTAAAATCTACCTCCAAAATCCGAAAATAAACACCAATGTCTGTCATGGATTTGCTTGACTTTTTTTATACTACTTAGTTTTGTTTTTGGGGCTTTTGGCTTTGGCCTGTACTGGCATTGTGTGCTCCATTGAAGATTGCAATCCGGATGGTAATGGCAAACCTGTATGTGATGCAAGTAATGTTGGCCAACGTTACCGTAACTTCTGGGATCCTACAGCCTACTGGTTGTGTATTGCAGCAGGTGCTGAACCTGTATTGGTACATTGTCCAAGTAAGAGACTCTTTGATTCAGCTACCGGTAAATGTATACCATCCAGTCAATGGGTGTGGACTCTTACTCTAGTCCCTATCCAACTTACTTAGTAAGTCAGTAAGAAATAAAGAGAAAACGGATTCATGCAAATGTATGTTATTTTCCTGTACTTCCAATTTACAGTTTGACAGAACATTGACATCGATTATTTAGTGCATGTTTTCCCATTAAAATCACATTTTTCATATTTTGACTTTTTTGAGCATATTTGACATTTATAGAGACATTTTGTATAATTTTTTTAGCATTTTTCTAATTTTATATATTTTTTTTAAACATTTTTTTGCTTCAAAGTTTTAAAAAATATATATTTTTAATATTTAACTTAAAATATTTAGCTTAAAGGTTTATATAGTTCGGTACATCCGAATATTGCGTTTTTCGCTGAATCTGCCTAACTAATACTTCCCATATTTTCTTAATATGTAAATTATCGCTATGGAAACTTCTATATTTCTTGAAAAATTTTAATGTTTTGCTTATTGAGGTTTTAAAAAAATATTTTTTTATTATGGTAAATACCTATTAATTTTTGTTACATGGAACTCGCCTCAAATGTACTAACTTTCAGCAGCTTACTTACTGTTCCATGTACCACTTACCTTTCGTTTTCAGTCAGACTCACTAGAAAGCTGTGCTGTATGAAAAACTGAAAACTCAAGTAAGCACATACTCTATTAAATAAAATAATGTGCTAGTTAACGACCACTGATTACAAAGTAATGCATGTAGTAATTACTCGTCATTATCAACATTTTTGCTGGGTAGTCTTATGATATCTAAACATTGCTCAAATATGTAATGAACTATTTGTCGTGCGGTACGTTTCTAGCTAGATAGATTCTAAATTGTATTTCATATTTTGCACGTTTTGTTCTTTATTACCAATATCTGTAATTAACTTTTGATATTGCTAACAAACATCAGTCATGAATATTCTAATGGGAACTTGCTGCGAAAATCACGAAACAGTTTATATTGATAAGAAATTTAAAAGCAACAATGTTGCAATAAAACATTTATTTTGTATATAAATTGGACTGGCAAGTGTTAACAACAATCCACAGTCAACATGAAGGCTGGTAAGTGAAAGTAGAAAATGTCTAGAGTAATATAAAACATATTTCACACTATTTTCAGTTTTGTGTTTAACTATATTGGCTATGGCCTTTGCAATTATCCTTTCTTCAACTCCGGAATGTAGAAAATGCTTAGAGCACTGTTATATTGACGCTAAAGGTACGTATTTTAAAAACACGGGAATTGTACGTTTCTGTCGTTTTCAGTATCACTCACTGCACACATTAATAATAAAATCAATAATAATAATTAAAAAATTAATCATCCATTTAAAAAGGAAGATGTATACAAGTCGGATTTATATAGGTGTCAAATTACATGGAGTTTGACCCTTCATTTTCTCAGTCAAGTGAATGTCAAACTTCATATATAAAAAATGAATGAACCTGTATAAATCCGCCTGGGCAGTATCATAAACATTTTTTAAATTTTTTACACTGACGTTTTTTTAATTTCGTAATAAACATATAATTCTGTTTAGTTTTGAAGATATGAATATTCAACCTTTTCATTCATATTTAAAATAAAAAGATCAGACAGAAAAATCGGTGTTAAGTAAAATTTGTAAATACATTCGTGCAAGGTCATATAAAGGAGCAGAAAATATATAACAATTTGTTTCCAAGATGAGATAATTATACCAAACAATATCTATGTGATGGATGAATCGTTTCTTTATCTTATCTAGGAAACAAATTCTTAGTTTGAAAGTTTAATTCCAAATACTATGTTTTAGGTTGTGGAACTAACAAGCCTACATGTACCCCAGATATTATTGACAAAAAAATTCGTAACTATAATGCTGTGGACGAGTATTGGATTTGTTTTCAAGGTAATGTAAATGCTAGTGCTAGACGTTGTCGAGACTACCATTTATTTTCTGAAGAAGTTGGAGAGTGCGTTCCTAAAAACCAATATATAATTACTTGTCCTTGTGACACATGTGGCTGTTGAATTCTATGTTTTCGTTTTCTGCTTTATAAATTGTAGTCTAGAAAGTAAACAATAAAGTTTGATTTAATTTTAATATGCAACAATTTTGTTTAAATATCATATGTCAGAACTATGGTTGTCAATTAATCAAGATTTATTTTAATCGGCTGATCGATAAATTTTTAAAAATTAAAAATTCCTCGATTACCGAACAAATAACCAGTTGAAAATATTATTCGAATAGTTTATAAAATTGATGTAAAACCAGAAATTATTCAATCATTTGTCTTTGCACTGTGAACATAAATTTATTTTAGTATTTTTCGACTATTATTGATAGAATAAATATTTTATTCTAAATTGAAAAAAATTATTAATTTGGATATCTATACAAGTAAGATTATGAGAGCTTAACTATTTTCAGATAGGGCATTTGTGTGGTTGCTAGGATAAATAAGGAACCGATTCTATTAAAATTCAATAGGTTTCTTTAACATGAGTGTTGGGACAATATGTTTGCACGTTACAAATATATATTGGTGTAGGGTATAATAATTACCTGATAATTTCAAAAATGCGTTTTTTACAAAATTACTCCGAATAAATATATTATGTTATGTCAAATATAACTCTGTCTAATATTATCAGAATGTGGACTAACTGTAATTTTTTATTATTGTTACCGTTAAAATGCCGTTCCCAAGATAATCGAAAATGCCATTACCTATCTACTGTGAACCTTTCTAAGCCCGCTCTGAAGCAAGTGAAATATCGAGTATTTAGCATTTCAAATATCTAACTAATGTGACTAATAAAGTTTTACGGCTATATGCATAAAAAAACCTTATTGTAGATTTAAAACACAATATTGTTAACGAACACTTTAGCTTTAAAAACCATTTATAAAAGTATTGTATTCATAAAAGTTTGATAAAGGTACAATAACTAATGTACTGATTTTTGTCTAAGCTGGCAATGCTTCTCATTTATTTCCCCTTTTTTTGTTGTTAGTGTTGCTTTCAATTAGGATAAAATATTCGTTAATTTTCTTTTTTTATTAATTGTTTTTAGTAATAATACATTTTTGAAGATAACAAATAATTTTTAGATAAAAACATGTATATCTGATTCTAGTAAATTTATATTAAGCTAAAATGTATTAATGTACAAACTATTTTATATAGTTTATTTCAATTATTATTTAAAGTATTCGAATGACGAATATTCTGTGATAAAATAAACATCACTGTTTTATAATTTGTTTTATTAATTTATTTTTATTGACATTTTGTTAAATTTTAACAAAATTTAATGAATTTCTATGTGGAAACACATAGTTTTAATTCCGGAGTGGGTATATTAGATTCTGTGGACCTTCTTCCACAATGTTTACACATTTTATTACTATATGGCGTTGCAGGTTAAAAGTAAATGACAAAAATGTCAATCAAACTCACTTGTGAACCTCATATAGTTCACTGCCGGAGGAATATCAAACAAAATCATATACTATTAAAATGGAACTTAATCGCCAGCGGAGTGGAAATTGTGTTTAGAAATTGCAATAGTATCATCTATTATTCCAAATTTATCTTTAAAATCCTCTTTTTAAGATAAAAAGCAAAAAGAATTCCTTAAAGTAGGTTTAAAGTAGGGTCGAACCTACTATAAAATTTTTACATTTAACAATTGTTTATCAAAGGTATTTTTAGCTATTAATCGTTTATGAATACAACTTTATGAAAATTTTCCTATAATTGGTTTATAAACCTTTTGTAAATGTTTATGTATATGGCTGTTAGTGTTTGATAGAGACAAAATCCAGCTGAAATACTGGATTTCATTCATACATTCATACAACGAAAAGAATTATAAAAAATTACTGTAATTTTTTTGGTGACATGTGAACATGTTGAATTTTAAAATCTCATCATGTAAATATTTGTACATTTTTCAGTGCTTTTTTTTGGTGTGTTATTTGTCCCAATAGAATCATCGTATTAGAGGCTTTTGAAACAAATGAAAAATCATCAAATTATGTGTGATAGTTTTTTCTATTCTGTTTCTGTTGATTCATTCATCATTTTATTTTTTTAAATGTTTGTTAAGCTTTGAAAATTTATAAGACAATGTATTGTAGAACTCCCACGTAGCAAGGTGGTTTTTCAAAGGTGATAAATGGTAATAAGTCTACAATATAGTTTTTTCCGTACTGATCTCGTAACAATAGAAATAAGAAAAAACAAATATTTAAAATATTGTTAAATTCTTGGTGTCATGTACGATTATGTGAATGTGTAAAAAAGCAAAAACGGCAAACTGCTAAAATACATTTTTATATTTTTAATGCCTTAAAACAAATGGCCGGAACTTTACAGTGTCATTTGGTATTAAAAATAATTTCTAAATTTTATTTAATTTCTTATGTTTCTGTTGCTGTTTTATGTGTTCATTTCAAATACCTACTTATGCCAGACATTTACTCTTACACATAATAAGTTATTAAAATCTTTTGCCACAGATTCAGTTCATATGTCTGCTTTCGATTTAAATCGCTGTACTTGTGCTTATAGATTTAAAGACTAAAAAATAATAGGAAAAAAAGAACGAACACAGGAAAGAGCCAAATATTTGGGCAAGTTTCCAAAAGCAAATTGCATATTGTTGACTGAAATATGCATGTAAATATATTGTGAGTGCATATTTATGTTACACACAGAAAAAAAAACCGCCTCAACTGCTCGACAAAAAAAGCCAATGAACGAAAGTTTTGTGAACCTTAAAAACACAGTTCATCAATATCATTTTGAATTTCTCACTACTTGGGTTACAGGAAACTATTCCAAATAAATGTATTTGAATTTAAAACTTTACTTTTAGCTTAAAATGACTATAATAGAGAAATTTAAAATCGTTTGATTAACTGCTAAAACGGTGTTAAAATATACATGGCCCACTTCAGTCCTCAGAATTGCCGATTATTTACCTTAACAAGCTAGAGTATTATATAGATTCATCTATACCCTTCATCTTAATAGAAAAAGAAACATTTTTAAGTAAACAGTTTTTTGTGTCCCGGCAGTACGGATTTAAGTGAAAAACTGTTAATAAGTCAACTGAGTAAGCGCAACTGAGAGTAAGCTTCTAAATTTTGGACAGACTTAGGTTTTTTGTCTCTCAGCAATGCTTCTATGTATATTTTATCCTATGGCTTAGTTTTTTATTTACTTATAGAGTATTTCATTAAGATTTTTCAGATTTTCTGCAAAAATTCGGATTAAAAAATATTTGTATTAATCGTTGGCAACACTTGATTATTTCGAACATTTTGATTTAAGAATGAATTTGAATTTCTTTCATTTATAAGACAAGACATTTTCATGAATGAATGAACATCACGAGACGACAACAAAAACAACAGCAACATCTTAAAAAAATATTTGATGTTGCATCGTATAAATACAGCTGTTGACAACTAATTAGAAATAGAAACACTTTGTAATACGTAAATTAAATAGTTTTACGTTTTTAAAATTTAGTTTTACTTTTTTAAAATTTATTTCATAATTTTTCTATTAAATATATCAAAACATTGGGTAACAAATAAAAATAACTTAGGAAATTATTCAATCTTAAAAATATTTCAACAATTAATTCTACATTCTGAAATTTTACTAAAAATTTTGCATTACGTTAAAGTTCTTACATTTTCTCAATATTTTGTTGCAAACCCCTTTTGCTTCATCACTGCTTCACATCGATTGCGCATTGATGATATAAGACGCCGGCAGCGCTCTACTGGTATTGACTCCCATGCCACCTTTACTTCCTCAAAAAGACTGTCCATATTGGTGATATTTTTAAGGCTTACGGCATTTTTCACATCACCCCACAGGTGTTCGATGGGGTTCAAGTCTGGACTGGATGATGGCCACTCCAAAACATTAATGGAATTGTCCGCGAAAAATTTGTTGGTGAGCTTAGCTGTGTGCTTCGGATCATTGTCCTGTTGAAATTGTCATATAACAGGCAAATTTTCCTCAGCCCACGGTAGCATGACATCATTCAAAATCTCAACGTATTTCTCTTTATTTAAAATTCCATAAATTTTATGGATTGGGCCAACACCATTCCAGGCGAAGCATCCCCATACCATAATAGACCCTCCACCATGCTTCACTACACGTGAAACATAGCGAGGATTAAATACTTGATTAATAGGCCTTCTAACATACCTCCGACCATCAGGACCAAGGCGATTTATCTTTGTTTCGTCGCTCCAAAGCACATATTTCCATTGATTAGCAGTCCAATTCCAATGAGACTTGGCAAAGTCGATGTGGCGTTTCCTTTGAATTCTGCTCAGCAGCGTCTTCATGCGTGCTGCTCTGCCGTGTAGTCCGCCTTCTACCAAACGACGTGAAATGGTGCGCTTTGATATTGTGATATTCAGTTTTTCCTGACTTTCACGTTGAATCACAGTGGACGTTTTTTTTGGGTCAGCTTTAGAGATTCGCCTTATCATTCGGTCGGTGTGAGCTGATGTTTTTCTGGGCCTTTTACTTCGTGGAACGTTGGATATAGTGTCATATTTGTTGATATGCTGCAAAGCATTAAAAACCATTTTTTTGGAACAATTGAGCTGTGTTGCTATTTCCTTATATGATTTCCCAGCTTTGCGAAGCTCAAAAATTGCACTGCGTTGAGCAGGAGTGCAGCACTTGCCTTTACCCATTATAAATCTTAAAAATAATAGTTTTACATTTTTTTAAACATTAAATTAAGAAGAATATTTACCAAAAAGCAATATACTTTACTAAAAAGATTTTAATTAATTATTCCGCGTTTCCAATTACTTGTCTCGCTTTGTTTGAATTCTACTAAGTATGAATTAAACAAGTTTTAAAAATAATAACGGAATTTTAAATAAACAACAACAAAACTGAATGCACTTCATAAAGAAAGGAGTAATAAATAGAATACAAGTGCATTGAAAAGAAAACATAACGGTAAATTTCCAATTTGTTTAATAGTTCTCAATAATACATAATATAAAAAGAGCGTTTCCAATTAGTTGTCAACAGCTGTATGTACAAGCAAACGTTGGTTGCTAACAAACTGTTGATGAGGACGATGAGTTTTAATGATAAAAATTCAAATAAACCCAACAAAAACTGAAAAAAAAAAAATTAAATAAAAATTAGAGGCAAAAGTTTATTTTGTGAAAAAAATGTATCTGTAAATAAATCTAAACATGTGTACGTTCGTACTATGTATGAGTTTTAGATATTTTCATTAAGATTGCGATGCTGTTGTTGCTGATGTTGTCGTAGTGAATGAAATTAACACAAGCGTAAAGTGTGTGCAACTGAGGCACAAAGTATTTGGCTGCAAACCACGCACACACACATCAGCACAGTAGTTGTTAATTATTTCAAATAGAAAGAAATATTTAGCAAATTGGATGCCCACAAAAAAAATAAACAGCTACATGGTTTTGTCTCTCTAATTTGTTTATTATTTCAGTATAATTTTCTTTTAAATACAAATTTAAAAAAAAAAACACTTGGTTTTTATGGCAAATTCCCATTAGTATCTTTATTAGACAAATTCATAGATTGCACATGACAATACCCCAAAGTCTATTTTACAAAATATAGATTTTGCTTTTAATTTCTGTTGTAATAAAATCTATATTTTTCTAAATGTTTTAAAGGGTTTTGTTGTTTTTATTGTCTCATCATGACAGATGCTATAATTTTCAATTTGCTGCTTTTTATATTGTTTATTTTTCTGTTTGCTACAAATTCTTGTATTTTGTTGTAATAAACATTTATTTTCATTTAACACTCTTTTTTTATTGTTACAATTTCAGTTAAATACAATTCATGCACAAACACACTCCACAAATACAAATTTCTACTTATTCATATACTTTTTAAAGCGGCTTAAGGCCTTTTGCATCTTGTGCAGAAGACTTACAAATAAAATATAAAAAAAAGTTTAAAAGAAAATAATTTTCTTGTTGTTTTATCAGCTTTGCTATAGAAAATTCTCGGAATAGAATCTTAAGATTGATCTTGTTTCTGGGTTTTTGTTGCTACGACGTCGTTGTCATTTTTAATCTACTTTTTTCTTTTTTGTTCTGTTATATTTTAATACGTTTTTTTGTTTTGTTTTATTTTTAATTTTTATTTATTTTTTTTACACGTTTGTAATAAACTTTTACCTTTTTACTTACAATATTCGTAATAAGTACCTTTCGATTTAACCATTTTATTGTTTGAGATGACGGGTTCAGATATTATTTGTTCGCAAGTGAAATACAGTGAAATCTGGATTAGATGAGAATCGTTGTCGTTTTTTAAATTATTTTTAGAGATCTGATATTATGTATCTCAGTCTAAAAAAATAACTAAAATTTGTCTAAAAATCTAGGTGGTCTTGGTTTTTTGATTATATCTCAGTTATTTATAGGCCGATTTTGCTGATTTTCAATACCAAGATTTAGGATCTGGGTGCGTCAGATATATGAGATCTTCGATTGATTCATCCTATCTGTGTTACTGGTTTTAATTTAGGAAATAAACTGATTTTTAATATTTCCCGGGAATGGAATATTAAATATCCTGATCTTGTTACAATTCGAAGATTGTTATAATCTAATCCAAATCATATTTAGGCCATCTAGGCTTGCCAGATCGAAATCGTCAAAAAGCTTGACATTCAGAAAAAAAAGCTTGATTTTTCTTGACATTCAGAAGCAAAAACTTGATTTTTCTTGACAATTTAAAATTCAATTAAATTAAAAGAAAAATTATATAATTTTTTCATTTGATTTAATTTAAACAAATTTGGTACGCTTTTTTCAGTGTTTGAGGATATATAAAGGACATTTCAAATAAAACAGTTAAAAATACAAATACGTTAATACATAAAAAAAATTTTATTAACAAAAACAATAAAATTACATTTAATTCAGACTTTTCATTACTAAACTAATATTAACAGAAACTTAAATAAAAAAAAACATTTAAAATACAGTCACTTCATTGCATATCATTTAAATTAAAGCATAGTTAAATTTTAAATCTATTTATTTTGCCACATGTACAGGCAAATCCCGGTATAACGAATCTCACTTTAACGAAAATCCGATTTAACGCACGGTCAAATTCGTAACATTGGCCACCTTATATAACGAACGTTTCAAAAATTATATGCTCGATATAACGAATGATGAAAAAAAAAACAAACAAAATCAAACAAACGACCAAATTTTGAACATTGACAACCTTATATAGCGAATATTTCGAAAATGGTACGCTCAATATAACGAACAGAAAGTATAAGAAACAAAAGTAGTAAAGAATGTAAAAATAAGAAAATAAGTCGTTACAGTATCTTTAATAATAGCTGCTGTCATTTTTTCTATAGTGATTTTAATTGCTTGTTTTCACAATATCGAATGAAAGATTTCGTTCGCATTCTAAGCGAAAGAAAACTGATTCCTTCACATCAACATGAAGTTAGGGAATCCAAAATCATCTTTCTTCCGCTTAGAATGAGAACGAAATCTTTCATTCGATATTATGAAACAGGCTATAATTCATTAAATATGGGAAACCGTAGAAGAATTTCATTGAACGAAAAACTAAAAATTTAGATGAATGAAATATGGAATAACAAAATTCTCAACATGTATTTGGAAGAAAAGAAAAACAAATATTTTATGGTGAATAAGTTTTTCCTGTAAATTATTTTTACACAAATTAAGTGGAATCTTCAAAATCTGTTTTTTTTTTAATTTTTGCCCTGAGTTTTATTTTCTAAAGGTTGAATCAGTTTCAGAATCGAAAGCCCTTACAATGAAAGCTTTATTAATCGTGAATAATGCACCAAGACATCCTCCAGAAGAACAATTAGTAAAAACTACTAAATATATACAAATTTGGACGATATTCATGCCTCCTAATGTCACACCGCTCATCCAACCTAGGGATCAAAACGACATACGTTTAGTTAAATTACAAAATAGAAAAACAGTTGTCCAAAATTAAAAAAAAAAAACATCTCGATATAACGAATTTTTCAATTTAACGAATTGGCCTGACAACATATCGTTCGTTATACCGGGATTTGCCTGTATTTGGTATTTTTAGTAACAGATTTAATCAAACTCGTGGCATCTGGTGTAAGTAAATACTGCTGAAAACTTTTACAATTTTCATCAAAATTTTGTCTGATTATTAATTCTGCCCTTATGAAATTATTTAAAATGCTAAATGTTCTTTCGCAATAAGCATTGCTTATTGGAATTGAAAATACAAATGATATTAATTTGTACAGATTTTCTACATTTTTTTATCACATTTTTTAAAGAAATGGGCCCATATGTTGTCAATGGATATGTCTTTTGGTAATTCTTCAAAAACTTCCCGAAGGCAGCAGTAATCTACATACAACATATCAGTATCAATAGAACTTGATATTTTTAAAATATTTGGCAACTCTGCTAAATTATTCCATGACAACAACGAGTTTTTAATATTTAAAACAGCAATTTGCTTAAAAACTGATGTTTCTCCAAAATCATATCTTTTTTCTAAATATTTTACAGCATTTTGTAAAAATTGGTTTAGCTTCTAACTCAAAAGTTTCCTTTTCATTCAAAGAAAGTCTTTTTATAATAGCATTTGCTTTGCTACCATAGAAACAATCATTTATGCGCTGATTTAGACCATTCATTAGCTTAGCCATTATACCATGTGAATCCAAAATTGTGCATGAATTGTTTTCTAAAGCCAATATGGATGCATGAAATTCATGCATTATGTTATGAATGAAAAACAAATAAGCCTCAGATAGTCCTTCAGCTATACATTCCTCATCTTCATTTAACAATTCAGAATCTGACATTCCTTGGGATACAAATTCCCATAGCTCTTTCCGACAATTCCTTTTCCCCTTTTTTAAAAAATACATTTTAACTGCAGGCCAACTATAAATTAAACGATCTATTGCCGGCAAGAGCGAAAGCCATCTTGTCGGTACGTGTCGGAGAAGATTTTTGTACTCAATAGAAGCGAATTCAAAACATTGTTTCAACTTTTCAGTTGTCAGAGCAGATGAGCTAAATTCATTAAATGTTTTTATTACAATGTTTTCTATATCTACGGATAAAACGTTCAAAGCATATTTAATACAATTATTTATGATATGACAATTGCAATTCGCCTTAACTATTTGCTCATTTTCATTTGTCAATTTTTGAAAAACGGAATTGCGAACTCCATAATTAACGGCAGCATTGTCAGCACTATAGGAAGAGATTTGCTGAATTTTTAAATCATTTTCTTTAGTAATTCGTATTATATTGGCGAAAATATCTTTCGATGCTTCTGCTGGATCCTCATAAAAATCCAATATCTTTTTACATATTCCATGGTCGACATCAAAATACTGAACAGCATAAGGATATGTTTTTACATTTCCAATATTTGATGCGTCACTGCTAACAGAGTAGTACCAATTCTCTTTTAAAGCTTTAGCAAATTTTTGCTGCGCATATGGGGCTAAAACATTTCGCGTTATAGATGCTGCTTTTGTTCTCCCACATGAAATTTTGTTCGCGATGTTGCTATCACAGTAGATGGAGGAGCATAATTTTAATTGACAATCCAAACTGTTGTAGCTAAGGCCATGAACAACATTGTGGAATACACTTACGAGCAAAACTGGCAATACTCATGGACAATTTTTGAGAATTTAGTATTTTTTGATGTGTTTTAGTGCCCTTGTGTTTATCCAGAGAACGAGTTCCTTCGTATTTAATTATGATTTCCGTTTGACACAATTTGCACGTAGCAGTAAAATCATCCTTCTTTTTTATCCATGCGGAATATTCGGGTGTTTGATTCCATCTGTCAGAAAAAGTTGTATATCTTGCTTTTTTCGATGGCCCAGCTACCACGTCGTTTTCCATGTTTACACTATACGCACACTATACGTATTAATTCATTCTATGTATAAATTTATATTTTTTAACAGATGTATTTTAAACAAAAAAAAATAAGTTTTAACATACATTTCTTTATTATTTTCTTATTTATAAATCAGCTGTTGTATGTGTCGCTATAAAAACAAACTAATAAGCTGTAGGGTTTATAGTTGAAACAAAAAGGCGACTTTTCGACTTTTAGATTTATAAAAAGACGACTTTTCAAATTGTCGACTTTTTATTTAAATCGATTTTTTTACTATTTTCAACTTTTTACCATTTCTTGTAAAAAATACATTTATCGATGCGCCTTTTGTAATGTTTAGCAATAAAAATGAAATGTATCAAGGCGATAATATATTAAATAAAATTATCAATTTTGTTTCTAATAGATAGATTTAAATTTGTAAATAGTAAACAAATTTACATTTCTAATTTGGCATGTTTATTATAAAACACTTTCCGAAAAGTTTCTGCAATTCGAGTATATATATATACAGTCAGAGACTAAAGTTTAAATACACCTCAAATATTGATTGTTTAAAGAAAAGTAAACGTTTAAGGAAAACTTAAAGTATACAGTTTTGTTTAGTTTCATAAATAACAAAATACAATAAAAAAATAGATTTCATTGCAAACATAACGGTAATTCTTAAAAATACGATAAAATTCACTAGAAAAAAGTTTAAATATTTTTGAGGTGTATTTAAACTTTAGTCTCTGACTGTATGTACGATATGTCTAAAAACTATTAGTTTTTATAGTTTTGGAAGAATTTTGTGTATTTATTACTTATTTTTGCAAGCACTAGAAAAAATTCAAGTGTACCAAACAAATTGCATGCTATTATTTTATTTTAGTTATTGTGTGCATATTTAATTTTAGTATACTGTTGCAATTAAATATTCTTTGAACAATCTAAATAGTCGAGTTTTTTCGACTTTTATCGAGTTTTGAAATAACTTAATCAATTGTTCGACTTTTTTCCGATCAACCGATTTCAACTTTTCGACTTTACAGCAAAAAGTCGATTGTTCGAACAATCGACTGTAGAACCCTAATAAGCTGACGTTTTGTTTTTAACTATTTTATTAGTGTTGGGCTGAAACATGTAATAGTGTTGAGCTTAGGAGGGTAAAAATTATTCATGGTACATTTAAACACAAATAATTTTTTTTTTGTTTGATTTTTCTTGACAATTTGATGGAAACATTTTTAAAATTCCGTTTTAGCTTGACAAATGGCATTTTTTCTTGATTCTTGACACGCATTGAAAAAGCTTGACAATCAAGCCAATTCAAGCCCGTCTGGCAACCCTAAGGCCATCTGATGCAATTGAAATGATTTTAGGAGATGATTGAATTTTCCACTTAACTTAAAATTGTACAATAACAAAGCGCTGTCACCCCTCTTCCTTATAGCAGACATGACTTTAGCATGGTGATTTTCCACTTGTATGTTTAGGTTTTTTCTTGCTGAACTTTGGTTCATTCAAATCATTTTATCCGTATTCTACTGTTTGAAATGTTACCAGCACAAAATGCCTTAGACTTGTACTACGTACTTTAAAATAAATAAGAAGAGTAGTAGAAAAGTTATGATGATACATGTTTTATAAGAATGTACTTGAACATATGTTCGGTTTGCTTTTCTTCAATTTTATTATTTATATTTTCAACCCGTTAATATTACTTGTTTATATTCTAACTTAGATTTGTGGTTAAAGATATCAATATGAATGTAGATAATTTTAGATACTTACATACATGTAAACACAAGAACACACACTCTAATATGATGTCTACTCGTATTTATTTGTTTGCGTCTTCAATTTTTTTAAAAAAAAAACGTAAATCAAATGAAAAAGAGTACAAGCTTACAAGTATGTAAATGTAATATAAATTTAGGCCAAAAGCGTATTTTTTTATTTCTTGTTAACAAACAAAACCAATTTTACCTACATGAATTATGTTTATTGTTGGTTTAAATTTGAATTTTTAAACACACACAAAAAGTGCTTTCATTAGGTAAAATGACTATTACAATTGATCATTTTTATTGGAAAATTATCTACAACAAATCAAATTACGTATTTATTTTAAAATGAATTTGTCAAAATTTCCTCTTAAAACTAACAATATTGTTTAGACATAATTTAAATTTGTTAAAAATTCTTAAAACTTTTTAGAATTTCAAAACAAATTATTCACTGTCAATTCCTTAAACTCAAATAGTTTTTAAATTTGTTGGAATTTTTTAAGTTTCTTCTATAGCTGTTATTTTATTTATGTATGTATCTCATTGTTTATTGTTTTAATTACCAGCTTATTTTATTGAGTTCACTGTCCCCAATTTGTAATTCTAAACACCAACTTCCTGGGAGGTTTGTTAACATTTCGTTACTAATTATTTGTGCTACAGTAGTAACAGGCTTCATATTTAACCAGAGGTGTTAAAATTCATCAACACTTCTCTTAAGAAAATATACCAAGAAATGTAGATTGAATAAATACAAATTAGTACCAGGGACTGTAAATGGTTACTAAATTGATGGACATTTTTTATTTTTGTAGAATACAATTCACATGGGTACTAATTTGATTGAAATGTGGTACTAAAATGGGTAGAAGATAAATGGGTACTATTGATTTAAATTTGTTACATTTCTGTGTGATAATTGTATAAATAATACAGGGGGCCAAAGTTTAATATCTCTGTTGTTTCAAATATATTGGTACAGTAGTTGAGAATTTCTATATTTCCCCAAAGTACTTTTTGTTTAATCATTCGTAACCATATTAGGTACCTTTTATATTCCTGATTAGCATACATATTTATATAAAGTGTAAATAACAACAATAAAACCTAAAAAAAAAAAAGGATCCGTATAGTAAAAACACAAAGTCAACATAAACTAAAGAGAAACATCAACTGCAACTACTATTTGCTGTTGATGATGCTACAACTACTAAACAAATAAATATCAATTTTTGTTGTTGTTGTTTCTGGCTAAACTTTACTGGTTTAGTAAAGAAAACTAACAAAAACAACAACAAATTATAAATAAAAAACACAAACAAAGCAACATCATAACAAGTATCTAATATTTAATGTAAACACTTTGACTTTTGACATTTTCTTTTTTTCAAAAGTTCTCTCCACATTTATGTTGGTGTTTTGAAGGATAGAAAGAAGGTGTAATGGATATATCCAGACAGCCACACACAACCTTTCATAATTGTACTCATAGTAATAGTCGTCCAGACAGTAGGGCCAAGTGAACAACAATTGAAATATTTCAAAAGGTTTTTGCAAAGTTCTATATATTTACTGAAATGTTTAGGTGCTTTGGTCTTGCCTCCTTGCTCTCTCATCTTGTGTATGGTCTCGGTTGGTTTTCTTTGGCCATAAAGCAAACTGACCAAAATGAAATAAAAATACCGCAAGAACTTAACATTTTTCGTCACTTTGCACTCAAAGGTCTTAAATTTATGGAGAATTTGTAAAGAGTAAAAGTGTTGCTTCCATATGGTACACGAGCATTTTTCACAGGTCTAAATTTGTGCAACAGAAGCCAGGGGATTGGGCAGAAGTAAGAAACAAATAATCTCAGTTTACTTTCAATTTAATGGTGTGAATATTTCTGTTCCATTTTTTGTGTGCTGCTTTGCTTTGATAGCCATATAAAAAGATGCATTGATAGGAGTGCACACAGTGTGTATGTTATTTTGTTTTTGGCCATGTCAGTTGGTTGTAATACGAGCATGTTGCAACTTTAATATGGTTGTACAAGTTCACAAATGTTCAAGGTTTTTCTACATTTATTTCTTATTATTATTTTTTTTGTTTTAACTAAAACAAAATTTTTAACACTTTACCACATAAAGCGGCATGTGTCAAGCATCATACAAACATCGTACTGCATATAAACAACATTAACAAAGAACATGACATAAAAAGTGCGTTTTCAAAGAAAATATATTTTCTATACGAGTGACAAAAAAGAAACACAAATAACAGACAAATAACTTTTACAGTCAGCTCTTCTTAATTAAGGTTTTTAAAGAAAAATTTCAATAAAGTTTAACAAAACAATTGTAACATTTAAAAGTAGGTCACTCTTAGAACTATTTTGCTTTAGAAGGGTTGTCTGTATTTTACAATATTTATGTTTGTTTTCGTTTTTTTTTTGGTACAAAGTTTTGATGTTCATTTGTTGTTTTTTTTTCATTCTTGCTATAACTTTGTGGTTTTCTGTTAATAATTGTCGTCTATGTTTTTTTTTGTTTTGAGCTTTTACAATAGTAGAGTAAAGTGTTTTTTTATTTTATTTTTTGCTTTTATTACCTGTTCTCTTGGTAGTTGTAACGTTATCATTCATTCATTTAAAGTTTACGCTTTTCAACGAAACTCAATTTGTTGAAACGTTTGTTCTATAAACAATAGAACTAAATTAAACAAATATCATTAAGAATACAAGATTTTAATTGATTGTGAAGAACTTTACACTCACCATATAAAAATACCCTGAAGTTTTTATGGTGGCATGATACCTATTTTTGGCCCAACTCCTCATTAATGTCCAAATATATTTGTTTGGTTTCAATGTTTATATTTGTGCTGTTAGATACATATGCATATATACAGTGGAGTCGGGATAGAGTGAACTAATTAATGCAAGGCCTGTTCACTTTATCCAATAAATTCACTTTATCGAGACTGAAAAAATTATAAAAAATTCATAAATTTTATGTGAAAAATGTACATTTTATTATATTTTTATAAAGGAACAAAATAAATCTTTAATGGTTGCTTGTTTTGTACATGTACTTTTGGCTTTTTGTACTGCTAAATCACGAAATTTGTAAAACTAAGATATTCTCATAATAGTTAGTATTGTTCTCAGCCCAGTCAATGGCTTTTTCAAAAATTTAAACAGCTTGAGTTGCTGCTTTATACTCTTGAAGCCAGCCTGCGCTTGCATTGAAACCTTCGCTGCTTTAAAAGTCAATTATGGAGTATTTTTTCGACACTTTTATTGTGGCATAGAATACCACTTTGAATTTTTTTGATGCCACACATTGTGAACTTTGCTACACCAAATTTATTTGCTAGAACTGTAACTCCCACTCCATTGTCCATATCTTTAATTATTTCTTGCTATATTTTTATAGAAAGCATTTTTTTGGGTTTATATAGCATATTTGTATTGCTATATAAACCCAAAAAGAGTCAAAAAAAGACAAAAATCTCAGAAAAACCAAAACAAAAATAACGATATTGTATAAAAAATGTGTGAAAAAAAATAATGAAACTTAGTTTAAGTGGTAAAAAAATACTAATGAGAGTCAAAACGGCCTGTACACAAAAAATAACAAATAAAAACTTTTGATTTTAAATTTTTTTGGAAAAAAAAACTAAAGTTCACTCTATAGAGGTAGGCGATGTTCACTCTTTAGAGTCTCCAATGTAAAAATTTGTGTGTTCATACTATCCAGTAGTTCAGATTATCAAGTGTTCACTCTAACCCGACTCCACTGTACTTTACTGTCCCTAAGTAAGCTAGTAAGTAGACAGTTTAATTTTTTAGTTTTGTTTCATTTATTAATTTAGACTATTTCTTTGTAATTATAGAGTAATTGACTTTCGGTTGTGGTTAATCTAAATCAGAGAAATCAGATTTATGTTCGTGGTTCTCATTGAGATAAATTGCTAGCAATATAACTTGGTCGTAGTCTCTAGAACTGCAGGGTTTTTATTTGTATCATTTGTAATTATTACGAGAACAATTGATAGAAATATAATGTGTAGAAAGATAAATGTGTACTTAGTTTGTTTATATTGCAAAACTGATACTCTTATTAATTAAATTATGTTGTTTACTTTAATTTTAAGTTTTATGTTTAACCGAGAACATAGTACAGTTTTTAACACATTTAATATTTTTACACAATTGAATTATGTTTTTTTTAACATAAAAAAATCTATAAATTTTATTTAAAATATTTTTCATGAAGGCTAACTTTATGTTACACATGAAAATTCTGGCTAAAAAATCGTTACATAACAACTTCACAAAAAACTTTTGTTTTAATGTTGAGGAATTTTCTAAAAATAGAATTTTTATTATAGATTATTTTGGAAATGAAAATATTATTTTAAAAATTACTTACATACATATGCATGAATCACTATAGAAATGTTTCCTAAATCATTTTTATAATTTTGGTCAAATATCGTTCCAACATCTCCCTTAATCAATTATTTTCTGAGTCGATCACATCATGTGTGTCTAGCTATCAGGCTGTTTGTCATCATGACTGGCAAAGTTCGTAATTCCGTTTGTAATTTCGACATTTTTCATGTGCGACTCCATTAGGTATATTCTGGATCATTATAGATAAAGGAATCGATATAGCCAGTTCCGTCTGTGTTTTTATTAGTCTAAAAAATATTGTACACAAATTGAAAATTTTACCTAAAACATTTCGTTAATGTCCTTGACAAAAAATAATAAATATTTGTTTATTGTGTATTTTATTTGAGTCTCTCTAATTTATGCAAAGAAATCAATTAAGTAGAATTTATTTTTAAAAGGTCATGTTGTTTACTTTGGACATTCATTACAAATGTTGCACGTACATAAAAGTATGTTGCACATACCCAAAATATGTTTTTATCTCCACAAATTTATGACATACAATTTAAGCCACTCTTTCATACATACATTATTTCTAATGGAAATTCAAAGTATTTTTAATGGCACAAAGAGTAAAAAAACACAAAAGTATTAGTGTAACTTTAGTGCAGACACACATACACACATTTTCATTCATTCCTTTAGTCATTCTTTTAGATGATAAAAGGCTCATGATTAATGTTGGGTCACGCCCAACCATAAAATGTTGTTGCAAAAATATTTATGTTTCTAGAGAAAAACAAACATCATTAGAAAACAATAAAATACAAAAAATAACAACAACAAAAAAGTACATAAATTTAGAAAAACAAAATAAAATTCAATCAAAAATCCGCCTCTTACTCTTTTACACACAAATACCCATTCATGTGTGCCAAAGGATGCCACAAATATTTCCCATGATATACTCATACACTTACACACTCTTTCTTTAAGTATTTAGGAAAATATCCTGACATAATAATGACAACAACAAAAACAACATAAGTAAATATTTAAATAAAAACAACATAACGTGACATTTCTTAAATGCAAAGGAATTATTTAAATCATGCAGTTATTGTTGTGTGTTTTTTTAAGAAGACATTACCAGCCTTATGAAAGGCCTAAATTAAAGGTATATCATGTTTTTTATTTAATAAAAAAGGAAAAGGTATAGAATACAAATATTGTATAATCAAGTCAAAGTGTTAATCCTAAATAACCAAAAAACAACCTAAAAAATAGAATAAATAAGTCTAACACAAAACCACAACAACTGAAATGAAATGAGCAAAATAACGGATGAAAAGGTTTCTTTCACAACTTTAAATCCTTTTCCTTTTCTTTGATACCACACATACACAACAAAAACGCACAAAAGTAGACAAATATTGAAAGTTACACAATGATGTCATAAATGTTAAAATTTTTCAGACATTTCAATGGTCATGGCTGATATGCAAAGAAATATCAAAAAGAAGACAGCCACCAGTTGAAAATTTACAAAAAAATAAATGAGTAGATGTATGAAATGAGTTGGTTGTCTGAGGGAAACGTATGTCGTTTTGATGAAATCTAACAAATTAAATTTGTAAAATGCTAAAATATTACAAGAATATCGAAAATCAGACTAAGAAATCAATGTTATTATTCTACACTCTAATAAAAAACTTAGTAAATAATAGAAATTATTTTTTTCATTAGTCTTGGAATTACATAATAAATTTAAATTCATAAATTGAACTACATAACAAATTTCACTAATGGCGTTTTCTTTTCTGACATAAAATGTTGCCAACATATATTGTACTATTTATTAACGATTACCCATACCCTCATAATGTTTTACATTTTTTACGATCACAATAGAACAAAAACCATTACCACCCAGCAGTTCGAGGAGACAGTACCGAACTAGTAATTTTACCCATCATTTAGGGTGGGAGCTAGTCACTTCAATAGCCACGTGACTAGCCATTTTAACACGGGCATGTCCTAGGCAGGGGGTCAATTGTCTCCTTTTGATTACATTGAGTCTGTCTTATAGTTGGTCCAAAGTGGTCAACGTATTGGATTCACATACCGGTTACATAGAGTCAGTTAACTTACTAGCTACCAAACTGGTTACTTGATAAGCTACTTAACTAGCTTTTTGTGTCGTATGCGGAAGATTATTGACCCCAAATAGTCAGTCTAAAAGACATATCCTTCTGGTGAGTTAAATAACTAATTTCTTAAGTTCAATTTAACAGTTGTAATAAGTTATAAAACCAAAATGATATATTTAAAATACAATATGTACATTAGAGTGCTCCAAAAAAATAAAATTGCGAATTTTGACCGTCCCCCCCTCTAGAATTGTTCTATGTATTGTAGAAACACATTGTGTAAAATATTAGGATGATAGGATAACGTTAACAAGGGGAAAATATGCAATTTTTTCAGTTTTTGTAAAAATTTTGCCATTAAATAATGACTTTTACAGTTTAATTTAAAAGAATCGAAATGTACACGTAATTGTCGTTATAATAAGATATAAAAGACAAAAATTGGTGAAAAAATGTTAAAGTTATTAAAAAATCGCCAGGCCATTAACGTGTCTCAGGCCACTAGAACAAGAAATTTATGAACAAAATTAACATATTTTGAGAAATATTAAAATAAAAGCTTATTTTTACTTAAAATATATCCATATTTACTTGTATATGAGTTTTTGTCCTCGTAGGATACCGTTAACCTATTCGCAGGTATGACCAAAAAAATTAAATTTTTTTAACAGCAGTTTCAAAACTCCAATTTCAAATTTTTAAAAATTTTGTTAAACAAATTTCAGAATTTTTTGATCATCACATGGGGATTTATTGACAACATAATAGGGAATAAAAATGTGAAAAAAGTATGTCAATACCTCCTATAGTTTTTCCATACCTGCGATATAAATTTTGCGATTTTCGAGAAAAACTAATTTTTTGGCCATATTTTGGGGAATGACCAGAATTTCCTTACTGTAATGATTTTTAAGTAAAAGCTATTCAGAATAATATAGTCCAGGTAATTTTAAATATAGTCTGAAAGTTTTACTAAAATCGGAAAACCTTAACCCTTAAATCGTGAAGGTCAAAGGTCAATTTTTTCAATATTTGGAATTTCTCATGGAAAGATAGCGAAATATTATATATTTTTGAGCCGATTTTGATGAAACTTAAGAAAAATATAAAATGAAGTCTAGTATTCACAATAACAGTACAAAAATGGAAATTAACCCTTAATAGCATTTGGGGTCCAAATGACCGTCAACTTTTAAAATCACGAAAAACACATTCATTTTGACCCCAAGTACTCTTAAGGGTTAATTTCCATTTTTGTACTGTTATTGTGAATACTAGACTTCATTTTATATTATTCTTAAGTTTCATCAAAATCGGCCCAAAAATATATAATATTTCGCTATCTTTCCGTGAGAAATTCCAAATATTGAAAAAATTTAAATTTGACCTTCACGATTTAAGAATTGTTCTATGTATTGTAGAAACACATTGTGTAAAATATTAGGATGATAGGATAACGTTAACTGGTGGCGCAACGACGCTGAAGTTTTGAGGTGCATTTACAAGGGGAAAATATGCAATTTTTTCAGTTTTTGTAAAAATTTTGCCATTAAATAATGACTTTTACAGTTTAATTTAAAAGAATCGAAATGTACACGTAATTGTCGTTATAATAAGATATAAAAGACAAAAATTGGTGAAAAAATGTTAAAGTTATTAAAAAATCGCCAGGCCATTAACGTGTCTCAGGCCACTAGAACAAGAAATTTATGAACAAAATTAACATATTTTGAGAAATATTAAAATAAAAGCTTATTTTTACTTAAAATATATCCATATTTACTTGTATATGAGTTTTTGTCCTCGTAGGATACCGTTAACCTATTCGCAGGTATGACCAAAAAAATTAAATTTTTTTAACGGCAGTTTCAAAACTCCAATTTCAAATTTTTAAAAATTTTGTTAAACAAATTTCAGAATTTTTTGATCATCACATGGGGATTTATTGACAACATAATAGGGAATAAAAATGTGAAAAAAGTATGTCTATACCTCCTATAGTTTTTCCGTACCTGCGATATAAATTTTGCGATTTTCGAGAAAAACTAATTTTTTGGCCATATTTTGGGGAATGACCAGAATTTCCTTACTGTAATGATTTTTAAGTAAAAGCTATTCAGAATAATATAGTCCAGGTAATTTTAAATATAGTCTGATAGTTTTACTAAAATCGGAAAACTTTAACCCTTAAATCGTGAAGGTCTACAATACATAGAACAATTCTAGAGGGGGGGACGGCCTTTACCTAGAAAGTTTTTTTCGTCCATACAATCTTGGAGCACTCTAATGTACATAGTCAGATTGACCGACTCCAGGTTACTTAGCGTAAGTTAAATTACTAGTCTCAAAGTATTATTTTCAAAGTAACATAAGGTAGTAAGTAAAGTTGCTAGTCCTTAAATATAATTATAGTTATACTTTTGTAGTGAGTAAAATGGCTTATCCCTAAAGTTAAATAAAATTGAAACAGACTATACTTCAGACTAAAATGAGACATTAGGAGACAATTGACTATTCAATTGATTACTTCTGGTGGGTAAAATAACTACTTTCTAAAGTACTGCACAAAATAATATTTTAAAGTGACTTCAGCGTAGATTACTTAGAGACACTAAAGTGACGATTGTCTTCCTGCCAGATTACTTGTGGTGTATAAAGAAATACTATAGTTTTACATAATTACTGTAACCATTTCAATATTTTTACATTTACATTCAAAGTTTTTTTTTAACAATATTGTGGTCACTGTAATTATTTATATGATTGAGGTAACCATAATATGGTATAGTTAAAATCCATATGATTATCACAATCATATAAATAATTACAGTGACATAATATTTGTTTAAAAAAATTGTAAAAATGTTGAAATGTAACATAACATGTACAACTATATTTTGTTCCTGCGTGTAGAGCTATTATGTAATCTATTGGATCTAGTAATTCCCTAGTCTTACGTCAAAGTCCTGTTAATCAATTGATTAAAAAATCAGACGATTTTCAAAAACGAATAATTTACAAATTGATGTTATGTAAATGGCGCTATAAAGCTTTGATTACTCGAAAGTAAAATATTTAAATCGATTTAAAAGCAAAGTCGTTACACGATTTCTGATTACAGAACTAGGGGTATATTAATGAGCCAAAAAATTTCAAAACACAGCATATAATTCAATGGATAGATTTAATAAATTATAATGAAAGAATGAATGATATTTTGAATGAAAAATGTCCGGGAAATTAATGGTAAACATAAATAAAGTGTCCTTACTTGTTTACCTTTTTGTTGCGGTTTTGAAGCTGACATTAAACTAATTCTATTAAATTAATTGGAATGTAAAAATGTCTTGATTTTTGGCACTCTAGTTTTGTTGCACATACCTTAAAAAATCTTTTCATGAGTGTAAGGGATAATTTTCATCATTTCGTTCCGGCAATATACCTTGAAGTTGACATTAATGAGATTCTATTAAATTAAAACTAATGAAAAACGTCACCGATTTTTGCAAAATTATTATTTAATTGTTAGTAACACATTACAAAATCTTTTCATGAGTGTATGGGAAAAATTTAACAATAAAATTTAAAACCAAACAGTCTACATTTGAGTAAAAAAAAAGGTAAATAATCCGCAAACCTATACATACCATCAAAATTCAGCTAAGAAAAAAAAGTAGCAAACAACTTGTCGAAGTAAATCCTAAAGAAATTTAATGGTTTTTTATTTTTATTTTTTCATTTTCATTTTGTTGAGGAAATCCTAAAAGAAATAACACTGACACTTGGAGATCTTTGTTGTAAGAAGGAGTACGTGAGGAGTATGTGAGCGTGTAAATGTGTAAACGTACGAGTGTATGTGAACAAAAATTGTAACACACCACATACCAACAAAAAACCTAAGATACAACATTGAATCAACAGGATGTCGATGTTGAGGAATAAATATACAATAACAACAACTATAATAAAGAACAAAACAAAAATTAATTCAATGCAACAAATCTAAACAAATGTTGTACAAAATTGTTACAAAAAAAACTTCAAATACACACACATACACGTTTCCGAACATATTATTACTCTCGAAAAATAAAATAATGTATTTCTTTACAAAAATAAGAAGAGTGGAGAAAAAAAAACTTTAGGAATTTACTTTGAAATGTATTTTCTTTATTTTCCGATTTGCAGATATTACAATGAAACATGACATTGAAAATGAAATATGTATGAAGAAAAAATTAAAAATGAAATAAAAAATTGTAGATGTGAAGAATAAAGACGACTTTAAGATACACTACATTATTTTAGAATTAAATTAAATTTTTTTTTTTGAAATTGTATTCAATTTTTTTGGGAAGGGTATATACATATATTCCCTATGTAATTTCTACATTTTTCATTTGCAACCCATAAAGTATATATTCTGGATCAATATATATAGCGGTGTCCGTCTGTCTGTTGAAATCAATTTTCCAAAGAACCCAAATAACTATCATGCATGATTGATACATCAATATATGAGGAGCCGCAGAACAAAAGGTACTTTTTTGAAAATTTAAAAATTTTGAGAAATTGATTTTTTCTAGAAGATTTCAACCTAAATATTATAAAAATACCAAAAACTAAATTTGGAAAAAAATTCGAAAATGTACCTTTTGTTCTGCGGCTCCTCATATCTGTTATATTCCCACTTAGGTTGTCATTTAAATCCGAGAAACTCGACCAAATTTAATTTAAGGTAAATTGTGCAGTTCATTGTATAATAAACATAGCCACTATTTCATTAAATTTTTGTTTGATCTTACTGATTTCTGTAAGAGCAAACAATATCAACAAAATAATGTTCTGAATTAAAGTTATGTTACCAACTACACGATAAACCAATATTTCCAAGCCATTATTACTTTCAAAGTAGCAGGCATAAAAAGCGAAACCTCAGTCTGTTGTGGTAGGAATGTTTGTATGTCTCAGTGTGCGTTTTTCTATGCAAGTTGTAGTCATGGTTTTGGAGAGACTGTAACATATGCTTCCACTTCCACTTACATTTTTTAAGCCAAACAATACAAAGGAAAAAAATCGTAGGAATAAACGAAATACATTGAATCTACTAAATCCTTAAGGATAATAGTAAGTGAAAAGTAAATCCTTAAAAAAAGAAGAAATTGTAGAAACAAAAAATTAGCTAGCCACATTATGCAGTGCCAGAAGAGGCATGTGTTGCGAGTACAACGGTTTGATGTGGCATGCATGTCTATGTGTAAATGAGTTTGTGTTTAACATTAAAGAAATTTTTAAGGTTTATTGCTTTTTTTTGAAAGGTGACATTTAAACAAATTCTTATTTGACGCCATGATTCAAATGGTTTTTGCACTTTGCTGCTGTTCAAGGATTTTTCCACAAGACAGAGAAATTAATTTAAATTAATGTTTTTGCATGTCTGCAATTTTTCATGTGTCTCACTCACTCTGCACATGTACAAACTACTAATAATGTATCATTATTTAGTCTGCATAAACAATTATTATAAATAAATGAATTTTTAAATAGTTTTTCCTTTTTTTTTTTGGCATTTTGCATGCATGTCTGATTAATGTTAGTTAATTAGTCAAAATTTGCTTAAGATATTTAACGTTAAAGAAATATTCCATCTTAATTGTCTGCCAACAAACAGCAGGCTTAATTGTGTGCCTTTGATATTTGTGTTATTATTTAGTAGTTATAGTTCAAGAGTTCATGCTAAATATAGATCAAAAAAATGTAAATGCTGTAAATTATTGTCAAATTTAATTTATTTTGCCACTTTTGAAACATTTCCTTTTTAAGTGTTATCAACTGGCATGACTCATTACTAAAGTATTAGTACGAGTAACATACAACTATACTTGATTAAACACTGATCAGAGCATTTTTAAAATATCCACCTTTCGCTTAGTTTGTGGAAGCAAAACCTCGAAGGTTTGACAAATAACAAATAATTAGCAACATAGACTGATATTTGTTACTATTATGTACAAAGTTTCGTTACTTTAAAAATAATCGAATTTAACTTTCGACAAATTATCTAGAAGTACATATTTGGTATTATTAATATTAATATTTTGTGAATCGTTTGGGTATGGACTAGGATTGTAAATTTTTCGAGTTTTATTTTAATAGAATAAACTTTTGTAATCTTATAATTATTCGATTGTGGAGTAATATATTGTTTATTATTAAACAAATTTACTCTATTACAGATACTCTAACCTTACCGTAGCCTTCACAAGGATTCTATAATCGAATGATTGAACAATTGACTTTTTGCGACCTGTTCATCGGAAAATAGTCATACAATCGATTATGTTAACCCAAAAAAGTCGATTAACTAAAACGGTCGAATAGTCGATAAAAGTCATAAATGTGATTCTCTCATCATCTAAAAAGTAGACTTTTAAAAAAGTCAAAAGTTCGAAAAGTCGAAATTTTTAAAAATCTAAAAAAAGTCGACTTTTTGTTTCAACTGTAGAATCCTAGTCTTTACTTGTCTCTAGGTTTGCGTTTTTAAGTTAAGTTTCATGATGTTCTGATATTGGTGTGTTACTACGTGTTACTACAAAGTCGATAGGGAAATTAGTTTAGTTCTAACAAAATTTCTCAATTCTTTTCTTTTAAAGTAATTTTTTTTAAATTTTATCGTGAAAATAAATTTATTCGAGTATTCGATTAATCGACAATTATTGATCGTATAATTTTTTATCACACATTGAAAAATGTTATTCATTCAAATAAAAAAAAAAAAAATGTTCATCTATTATTCGAATATTTTTTATTTGAGGTTACTAAAATAATGTTTTGTTAAAAAAATTCCCGAAATATTATTGTTATATTCATTTTAATTAGTCATACATTTGAAAAGATCATAATAAAAGGACATTATTAATTAGTTTAGTGATCTTTGCTCCTTTGCTCAAGTCTTGCTAGGTCACATAAACCGTTTACGAAATTATGGTTACGCTGGTTTGGCCAAATATTTTAACTATATGATCGTATAATTAATATATGAAACCTTATAAAATACTTAGCCCATAAATATGTCGATCCAACACACTACATATTGCTATTAAGGGTATAGCAATCCAAACAAACAAAAAAAGAATAAATCCTCTTCCAAACAGAAAATTTTGTCACCGAATTTTACAAAATCATTCACTGCCTCCCCAGCTAAGATCATTTTAATTGGTTGCATTTCTTAAGTGTTCTTAATTTTGTAATACCTTTCATTCAATTGAATTTCCCTGGGGATTTTTTACACATTTCCTTCTAAAGGATAATCTCTTTTTTTGGTGCATCTTGCCCCTGGCTACCTAACAATTTTCCAATAAATTTAAACAATTTAAATGAAACACCTTTTTTTCTAAATGTATCCTTTTTTATATTGTTGGTATCGATTCCCCCTACTTTCAAATTAATGTTTACCAAACAAACAATTCATCATCTTAACAATTGGACAAATTTGTTAAAGGAAACAGCAATAACAACAACAACAAAATTGTAAATAAAAAAAGAGACCAAAATCAAAAGAATATGACAGTCACCGTAAGATTGACAGACCCACTCACTTATAAATAAAATGGCAATAACAACAACAATAAACATTGGGTAAATTAATCAAATATACAAAAAAAAAGTATTCAATATTCAGCATTCAATGTGTACGAAACGAACGAATATTTACAATATTGAAATATTGTCGTAGTTTTTCATGTACTTTGTTTAACAATAAGGAAAAACAGAAAATCATTTATAAAATTCAGTTGTTTTTCTATTTCTATTTGGTTTGTTGTAGTTGTGGACTTAAAGGAATATCAATTGTGTAAACGGTATTTTGATTGTGCACATCCTTTTTTTTTGTTTGGTCTTTATTTCTTTTTATTTTTTTTTTGTTGATTTGGCATACAAAAGGACCAACAGATGCCTTCTGTTTCGGTAGCTGCTCAAACGCAAGAAAAGAAAAATTACCTTGTTTTTCTATGCAATTTTACAATTGTTTACTTTGTTATTTAATTTTTTTCTACTACAATTTTTTTTTATTTAAAGATCTTTTGCTTCTGTTGTTGTATTGTTGTTATTTTTTTGTGTAAATGTAATTTTTCTTGTTGTATTCTGCTTAACAAATTTGTTTTTTTTTATAATTTTGTTTAGCAGTTGTACACGCTCAACTGCAAGCAACAAAACTGTATGTATTTAGGCATTGGAAATCGTTTTTTAGTTTTGTATATTCTTTTTTGCTGAATTTATTAAGTTTGTTCCTGCATCAAAGCATTTCTTTACAATTCTTATCCTTTGGGTATTAAGAAAATTGCATTCTTAGATGTTGGATAACAACAATAGTACAAAAAGGCGAAACGGCCAAGAACAAATTCTAAGCGAAATCCCTGTTTTGTAGTTGTTTGCAAAAATAAACAAATTTCTTTTAAGCTAATAAAAAGAAAAGGATGAGCAAAAAATATTGTACATACCCATAAACTAAATGGTATACACTGCTTAAGATGCCAGCGTAATCTTGGCAAAAAAGGGTTAAAAAGGTAAAACTAACTTTCAGAGAAATTAGCAGCAACTAAAAGAGGGTGCTGCCCTTCATTTAACTCCTTTTCCTGTTTCGTTCATTGAATTCATTTGAAGGAAATTTTGAAAATCTTTCAGCTTATTTTTATTTCCTACTGGCTAAATCACTGCAAGAAATAAAACAATTTGCAAAACATTATTGAAATTAGCTGTAAAATGAAGGGAATATTTAAAGATATTAAGTGGGAATAAAAGGCAATAGAAATTCTAATAATTAAAGACATACATACATATCTGAGTTTGTAATATGTAGTTAGCTTAGGTAGCAAACAAGCCAAGACCACGTTTTTGGAAAATTAGAATTCTGAAAAATACACTGTTTTAAAAATCGTTTAAAATTATTTCCTTATTTCTTATTGTTATACTGATTTTAGTTACAAATTTATAATGTCAGTCAAATTATGAGTTATATATGACTACATTATTAAATATTTGAAAGCGTCCAAGTTGTAATAACTATTAATTTTATAATTTCATTTTACATAAATCATTTTCAAATTTACAATCAGCTCAACTACTGATATCAAAAAAGTTGTTCATTTTATATTTGAGAGCAACTTTAGCGACAATTTACACTTGTGTGTTGTTTTCGACACATATGACAGTTTGTGAAAAAACTTGGCACGTTTGCTAATGGTTTACTTCTTTCATATTGAACAGACCTAATAAAAAAGTTTGTAAGAAAGCAGCAGAACTAAATATTTAATTACCACCAATTTACTATTTAGAAAAAAGAAGATACAAGTTATATCTAAGGCAAAAAAATAATAATTTCATATTTAAAAATGTTGCTTTTGAACAAGTTTTATAACAGCTATTTAAACAATATTTTTTCTTAAAGATTTTCTTTTAATTAGATCTAAGGGCCTACTGTTACAATTAGGCCAACACAGGGAGCTGATAGTCAGTAAATTCACATGTGTTTTGCTTATTGTAGGCCATTTATATTAGTGGTGTATTGCATGTTGCTACAACATTAAGAATTTAAGAACTACTAATTGTTAAAACGGTTATAAACTAGAAAAACGAATAACTTTATACTGCGAGAGTAAACTCATGTAGTGTAGTGATATAAACAATCAAAATCTCAGCAACTTAATAAACTTTATACAATGTTGTCTTGCTAAATTTACACTCAATGCTAATTTTTTGCAAAAAAATAATACAAATATTAACTTACTTGTTTAACATCATTATTTTTTATCTTAATTTCAGTTACAACGTTTTTGTGAGTGTTTTCTGGCAAATATTTCTTCTGATGTGATTAAGGTAAGTTATGCTTTTTTCTTCTTTATTTGAAAGACAAAATTTTGGAAATATTTATTTGTAGTAAAAAACTATTTTAAAACACTTCCGGGTTTAGAAATAATAACAACCAGGAAAAAAATCAAGAATATTAAACAAACCAATATTCAAAGTTATGTCTATAAGAGAGTGTAGAGCGAAAAATCAACCTAGATTAAAGATTTGTAAAAAGCACGACTGTCATGCTTAAGAAGGCGCGTTGAAATATGCAAAAAATGAAGGAAAGAAAGAAAGAAAGAAAAAAAAATTCGACAAAATTATAAACACTCTAAGGAAAAATCTTTAAACGAAAATGTAAAAATAAAGTAACTGCCATAAATGCAAAATCATTAACATCACTTCAGTTACGGTTAGTTCTTTAACAGTTTAGGACGTTTTCTGTTGCCTCTTTAAATGATTTTTTTCCATGAAAATTTACAAAGTATATTTAGTTCATTAAATCATTAGTAACCAAGGAAAACCTGGGAAATGTCTTAAGGTTTAACTGTTACTTAAAATAAGAGACTTAAAAGTATATGTACGTACATACATCTGTTGATACTTCCATGCCTTGTTATTTTTGTCCTAATTTTATGTCTTTTGGTGGGGCTCCAGCAAACAAAACATGATGCAGGGTAAATAAGTATTCTTGTCAGCCGATTATAACACTCTTACTTGCTGGTTGTTTTATTTATTTTTTTGTTCTGGCATTTTTCTTGTAAATTTGTTATGCTAGTTACCAATACCAACCGATGGATGGATGGATGGATGAATAGCCATGGTGGTTGTGATGGCTATGATGGGATGGAATGGTTTATGGCCAACCAATTGTTTTGGGTATTGATGATGACGATGATGATGTGAATGTTATGAATGTTTTTCTTATTTAGTTTGTTTTGTTTTTTTTTTACATTTGGTTGCTTATGTTCCAAGACACCACCATAATATTACTTTACGTGACCTTATTTTCCCCCTACACGTCTTGTTAAGAGTCGTATCGAACTTAACTCAAAAGGAAAAATTTAAACAGACCAACAAGACCCAACAACTAACTACTTATGGCTTTTGGGAGGATAAAGGGAGCGAGCCCAAAACGAAAGACCAACAAACAACAGCAGAAATCTTTAAAAAGAAAAACCCACAAAATTCAAACATGAAAAATGGTAAAAAATCATTTTTAGGATCACGTTTAAAATGTTTCCAATGTTTAACGTGTTATGAAGACTGCAACAACAACGGCCAGCATTTGCAATGATTTAAAACTGACACGATACTTCAAAAAGCTGCAAAAACAACAGCAACAGGAACAAAAAACTTAACAACTTACAACAAAAATTTATATCTTTAGAACATTTTAGAAAGCTTTTCATTTCTAACTACAATGCAAGACAATCCAAAGAAAAAAAACAACAATAACGGCAGCAGCAGCAACAGCCTAGTAAAAGCCATCAATGTTTAACTTTAATACACGCCTTAGCCATTTATCGGCAGCTGATCCAGCAACAACAAAAACAGAAATGACTGATCATATGTAATATAAAAGCTTTACGCCTCTTACATTCGAAATAGAGAAAAACTTGAAAATAATGATAGATAAATGGTCACTACAACAACATTAACAGCAACATACAATGTTTGCTGTCTGTTCTAAGATTTTACTGACTTTTAAGATGATTTGAGTTTAACAAACCATTAAGGTGAGAAATTGTAAAATAATTCATTATTTCATACTAATTTACATACAAACGAATGCCTCAAAATCTAAAATAAATTTACCCCAAATGTAATGAGCTAGATATGTGTTTTAAACAGCAAAGGTCGAATTGAAAAATACCCTAAAATCAAAAATATTCCAACATGTGTAAATAATTAGTGAAAATAATATTGTGATTAGTTTGTTAGTTAGATTCTGCTTGGGGAGAGTCATGTAGTTATGTAAAGGAAAAATTAACTTTATATAAGCATTAGTTCAATTCTAGCTTTTGAATATCTAAGAGAGCAGTGGTAGGCACTCAGCGGCAGTACTTGATCGTTTATTTACCCGTGTTCCTTGTTATAATACAAAACAAGGATTGTATTATTTCATCTATTTTCCTTTATTTGTATTACTCATTTTTGTATAGGCTTTGGCAAGTTTTCTTTATATTTCATTCCTTCACAAGCCGTAAACACCTACCAAAACCCCAAAAAATATTGAAAATAAAATGTAAACCAAACAAATAAATAAATGTTATTTAACGAAGAATAAATTGAATATTAAATCATTATAACAAAACAAAGTAAAACAAACTCACAAAAAATGCTAAACAAACAATAAAAAAATAAACAAATTATACTAAATAAATATAGTGTACAACAACACAAAAAACTTAAAAATCCATACAAACAAACACTACTCGCACGTACAACAATGTTGAATTTGGGCTTCTTTTCATTCTTAAAACTGACTTTGGTCGTCGACGTCTTATTATTATTTGCTTTTTAAAGCTTTTTATAATAAAGTACCTCATAAGAAAACAAATTAACGACCATCATCAGCAACATACGATGGAAATAAAACAGAGGAGAAAAAAAAACCAAACTTTGGGTTAATTTATACCGCCACAATCATTGCCAAGTACAGTAATTCAAATACAGATCAAAATCCGAACAAAACATCATGTACGAGTAATAATTTACTAGCCATTGCTTTGCAAAGAAAACACCCTTGTTGAGACGTTTACACTGGGAACACAGCTTCTAGTATTTGACTATGAATTAATGGGATTTTTAAATCGATTTTAAGTCAATAAGTATTCATCAAAAAGAAACCTACTAGAGCAGTGATCTGCCCTAATAGCCTCCAGGGGATAAGCCTGTTAATATCACGAATGATCACGATGTTCATATCAATTTTCGAATAAGAAACAAAAATCATAGTCCGAGAATGAAATGTATACCATGTTATTATAATTCATGTTCCATGTTCTCTTTATGTCAACCAATGCACTATAGGGAAGGGAACTGATACAGTACTAGACATGCTAGTGATTATTCGGGGTTATATATAGGTTTTGATGAACCCGTTACAGTACATTTAAAAATCTATTGATTTTCTTAGCCATTTTGAAATAACATGCATTCCTACGGTTTGATTTAGAATATTCTGAGTTTGTTTTTTTTTATCAAAATTCTATTATCTATTTTTTTCTAAAAGTTTCAGTCGAAACCCAGATCTATATAGAAAAATTGTTAGCTTTTTCACATACATATTTGCAAGTCACGGGACTAATGTGTTTAAACTTTATAATATTTGACACAAATCATTCCAAATAAATTCGTACACAAATTTCCGAAATTGAATTTATATAAAAAAAATCGGGTTTTGTTGAATTCATTAGCT
This sequence comes from Calliphora vicina, assembly GCF_958450345.1. Taxonomy (NCBI): domain Eukaryota; kingdom Metazoa; phylum Arthropoda; class Insecta; order Diptera; family Calliphoridae; genus Calliphora; species Calliphora vicina. Next base: position 130,585,175 of record NC_088782.1, on the reverse strand, counting down.
AATTTTTTATGACGCTAATATACCTTTCTAAGATCATTCATATGAGACCAAAATTTCACATTTTTTGTTTGGAACAAATAAAAAGTGATCCATTAATAAATAGGCTTTTTCACAGATCTCGCGTTACTGATGTCATACTATTTCATGCACTTCCAGCAACAAATTATTTGCATCGACGCCCTTCCAAGCCCCGCAGCTAATTTCACACCACTGGATTTTTTTCTTTGGAGTTATATGAAGTCAAAAGTCATTGATGATACGACGTCAGCTACGATTCAAGACATTCGTGAGATACTAGAAAAAATTATCTGTAAAAAGTAAATGTCAGACATTGTTCTTTTGGGTCATAATCAAAATTCAGACATCCAATTGCATTTTAAGTGTTTTATTTTAAATTAAAAAAAAAATCTAACAAAAAAATCATCAAGGTCAAAGGACAATAATCATTTAATACATAGGGAAGAAAAGTCTTAGAAATATTATTGTAATTATTACTTTATTAACAAATCTCTAAATATATATGTAAGTACGGCATAAGTAAGCCTCGCTAGTGTGAACAGTTCAAAAAATTCATCCTAATCCAAAATGCACTGAAGGTTTATTCACAAAAATTCACTCTTCGTACATTCAAATTGTACGAGTAAATGTGATTATTTTTTTTTTGTCTACATAAAAATCAGTTTTTTTTTACTTGTTTATTTAAAAAACAAAAGTTTTTGTTGGTGTTTAGTTTTGTTTAATGTTGGTCTATCAAAACAAATGCCTATACCAAAGCCCCAATTGACGGATATATTAAATGAACACGAACATTTTTTACATTAAAATGTCACTAGAGTGTTGTGAGGGAGACAAATTGAAATATAAAAACAGAATTAACACAGTTTATTTTTGATTTTTTGTTCCAATTTTAATGTTAATTTAAATATCTCCTTTCTTAATAAATATCTTAAAATTTTGACATCCTGGATATTTTCAATATTTTTCCCGAAGTTAGACGGCTTAAAATAACAAACCCATATATGTTTCACATCATGAACAAATACAGTATTAACTAGTGTGTAAAAAGTAAAATACGAAGAATTTATTCACTTCTATTATGTTCAACCGGGTATAGATGTAAGTTTGTTTGACTATGTTGTATTTTTCCTACATACAATACGTGTTGCATTTGTTTACAGGTCTTTAATAAAACTAAAAAGAGCAACAGCCAACCGAAAAATGCTTACATAGGAACAAAAAGAAGTAAATTTTTACTACTGCTACGAGTCGATCTTTAATATGATTGGATTTGTTTACCTCGTTGTTTGTGAGACTGTTCCACATTGTTGTCTGTACGTTGTTCCACTCATTTTTTGACACAATGAAGTGCAAGTAATAACAATAAAGTTTGTTGATTTAGTGGATCAGCTTGGTGGCAAGAAACTAATTTAACGAAATGTTGACAGAATAATAACAAACTTTGTACTACGTTCATACAACAAAAACCAACAAAAAACCCACTAAAAAACATCAAGCTTTTGTTAAAGGAAACACAATCAAATTCTCACACACATGTAATCACACGCATACTAACAATAAGCAAACATTTACTCACGTCTACTAAAAGTGGAGGCAAAAAACAAAATGTTGTTTACACTGTTGGAAGTATTTAAACAAATAAATTTAAGGAGTCGCTACAGCAGAAACATTTCAAGGTTGAAATTGTTTTCATTTCAATTAAGTTTTAACAATATTGTTTCACACTGCTGGAGCTGGGAACGTAATTTATACTTCCTCAGCAGCGACAATAACAATTAAACAAAGTTAAATATTTTTGTGAATATTTATTTGCAAGATAAAAATATGTATTGTAATTGTTTAAGAAATTTAAAATATATAACCCCGAATAATCACTAGTTTAACTGATTTAAAATATATTTTAAATCATTTCAAAATTTATGAATAAATTATTGTTGAAAACAGGCCTTTAATTCAATTATATTTAATTTCGAAAATCCCTTAATTATATGAACAAGTTAATTCCAATTTTTTTGTGAGATTATTTTTTTTCAACCGGCCATGTTGGGTGTAGTTTTTAATCTCTCATATCACAGACATTATTTTAATATTTTGTTTATTATTAAACATTAAAAATAAAGTGAATTCTATAATTCTCCCAAGAGGTTTCTTTTCTAAATCCAATTATAATTTAACATATTTGTGTTATAAATCAATCTACTGTCAGTTTTCAGTTGCTTTCAAATCACAAATGGCCCCTTTTAATAAACATTGACATTTGTTAATCATACAAAGCAATACTCGATACTTGCTTGTACTTTAATTTAAGTGATCATTAACTGTCAATGTTTCTCTTTATATATTTATATTTTTTTTTTTACTTTTTTCTCAAAAATGTTTTGATGTAATTTAGACAAAACAGCACAAATACGAAAGAAAAAAAAACAGTGAAAAAAAATTGGAAAAAGTAACAACAATTTAATTGCTTGACATTAAAATTTTCGGATAAAAACAAGAAGAAGTTGAAGAAAACCATCAAACAAAGTATCAATTACCAAGAAATAAACGTCAAGACACGTTTTATGGCTCTGTGTCTGTCTGTCCGTCTCTCGCTCTCTTTTGTACATTAAAACTTAAAAATGAATCAAACACAAAAGGAAAACATACAGCAATCAAAAGCAGCAATAATCAAACAATCCAACAAACGGAGAGCACAGTACAATCACATCCCATTGCAGCGCATCACATCACATCGCATCATCATGTGATACTTAAGACACCCTTAGGAACGGGGAATCATGTACGACAAGTCAAGTCAAGTCGAGTAAGTGAGTGAGTGAGTGGATACTGTTGATGTTGTCTGTTGTTGTGTTCGTTTGCTACAATACGTATTATATAAACTCATAAAATGCATAAATAAATTTTTATTTTTATACAATTTAAAACTAATTTAAACAGGCAACAATAACAAAATACATGATGAATTCTTTTTTTGTTGCTTTTTAATTCCCATCATCAATTCAATAAAAATCAAAAAAATAAAATTACTACAAACAAAAAAAAAACAAGAAGGCGCAACATTCTTCATAAAAGCGCTAAAAAACATTTACGTTTTTATTGAGGTCTTCTTTCTTTATTTCATCGTATTGATGCTGTCGTTTTTGTTGTTGTTGCTATTGTGATATGAATTCAAACATATCAAACGAAATAAAATGCAATCATACTTTTTGTTAATGTTGCTGTTGCTCTTATTGTTTAATTTGATACTGCAGGAGAGTGAGGAGTAACAGCTGAATATGAATAAAAAACAACAGCAACAACAAAAAGAAACACTTGTTAAAGTCTGAACAAACGTCCATCATTCATAAAAAGTCAGGAAAGTGTTTTTTTAAAGCATACGAGCAGAGATATGAGCGATATGAAATTTTACTCACCCATACATATTGCCAACTTACAGGAACACACACGCTCTCACCCAAAGCCAATATGCAGACGTTAATAAAAATGAATTGATAGATCTTCTTTTTATTTGCTTTATTTCTGTTTTATTGTTATTATTGTTGATGTTGTTGTAATTTCGTCTCTTTTTTAATGTCAGTTTTCTGTCATTATTTTGATTGATTGAATGCATACCATCACTAGCCACTGAAACCACCAACTTTCCATCCTTCATCATGCTTCCTCCACCAACGTCTTCGTTTTTCTTAACATCGTCGTCTGCGTCACCACCACCATCAACTGCAGCCAGAACAACGATATCACCAGTAATATCACTTACTCTCACCACCGACTGTAACTTGTATGATCTTTTCAAATTAATTAGGGTATTCATTCAGGCACATATGTGTAGTATATATTTTAAATGGCAGCATTTAAACAAAAATCCTGAATACCCTTAATGAGATACAAAAAAGTTAGCAAGAGAGATCAAACGATCTTTACGATGAACATCAATATCAACAACTTTTTTCTTACTGGATGTTGTAAGTTGCCTTTAGATGTCACTTCTTTGTTTATAAAGGGTTTTCCAATAAGAGCGGGTAGATGTCGACAATCTGTGGCGGCCATGTTGTTTTGCGTCTGTCAAACATGTTGTGAATTATTCAATAATGCCCAATCAAGATGGAAAGTTACACTATTGAGCGGATCTTTCAAATGATACAACTTTATTATCAATATTAGATATGTTAAGTAGCAACATTTCCGTACACATGATGACGCCAACCTACCCTAGGTTCACCGGTTGCCAATACTTCCACAAAAAGCTACTGTTCATTGGTCCGTCACTTTTTAAAAAGGAAAAATCTTTAGCGACCGTTAATGATGAATTATAACCAATTTCTTTTGAACCGAATTGATGGTTAGTGCTACAAGTCAGACTGCAAACTACCCGCCATGATTGTGCGATTTGGCACTCAAGATTGGCCGCATCGACCAATACCCTAAAGTCAACAAAATAATTTCGTTAATACCTCACACACTGATTGTTCTATTCCATTTCAACATCGACACTTCCTTATTGAAACACCCTTTAGTTCTTTTTTATATTTCTTCTACATTTTGACGAAAATTCATAAAAATGAAGAATGATTGTTTTTGATTTACTACTTTTTTTTTAAAAAAAAAGAACTACAACTTAACAGAATACAATGTTGAACTGCTTTGCTTATTTTGTAACGAAATTGAGTGCGGGTTTCTTTAAACCCCTTCAATTGTGATAGACTTTGATTTTTATTGTTTTAAAAGCATTAAAAATAAAACCCGCGCAATAAATGGTTCTTATCTTCAAATATTTCCAACATTGAATACCAAACTTCTCAATCTAGAATTTTATTCACATGATTTTCAAATTATTTTAACAACAAAAAAAAAAACCATGACTCATTGATTGTTACATCAATACATACATATAAAAATTGTATACTTTAATTTGAAAGAATAATTTTCTTATTAAAAATAAATTAATTGTGGCTCGTTTTAATTTTTTTTCTCTCCTCGCAAACAATGTGTTCACAGTTCGTTTGGGGTTTTTTTCATTATTGTTTAGCAAAGTGAAGGTCAAGATGTACTTTTTTTCAATCCTTTGTTGCGTATTTATTCTGGTGTTCTTGGAATTTTCATAAAGTTGCACGCAGGCTCAATTGTATTGTAGTACGAAGGCTTGATGCAACCCATACATTTGGAAAATTGTTGAGCCAAGAGCACGTTTTAATTTTCAACTAAAATCCTAAATTATCACTTTAAGTGGCAACTGTAAAAATCATATGAATTCTTTATGCCACACCAGCCAAACTCCAACTCCACCATAACGAACGAGCGAACGAACAACTAACTGATGATGATTGTACCACCAAATTTTTCATACTCTTTCTTGTACTTGTGGCAGCCACCAAGATACTTATTGCAAATAAACAAAATGATCTTCTAATAAGAGAAGGGGTAACTGCAAAAAGTGTGTTTATGTATACTTTTGGCAGTGGCCAAGAGTTGGCAAAGTTGTGTGGTTTCAAAGTTAAGTGTAGTGTTGGACTGTTTGTGTGCTTTGCTGTTAACCAGTGTGATTTAATCAAAATTCCATAAAAAAATAAAATTATTACAATAATAACAATAAATATGAAAACTGCACAAGAGATGAACACACCAAGATGTTCTGGATGCTTCGCATTGATGCAGCCAGCTACTTTTGCTAATGTGGTTGTAGTTGTTGGTTATTTTGCCTTTCCAGCTTACTGTTATTACAGCACGGAAGGCTTCTGTACTTTTCTTATACTCGTAAACATTTTTCTGCAGAAATTGGGGAAGGACAACGGCTAATGCGAGTATGTTTGCTTTTACAAATTGTAATAAATTTATGCTTATAATTTTACTACTTTTAAATATTTATTTTATTTAAGAACACAAAATCTGAATGGATTTAAAGTTATATTTATTATTCTGTGAGTTAACCTTCCCTATTTACTTATCTGTTTACAAGCTGCAAATTCATTTTTATTTATTTTTTGTACCCAAAACACCGCCATAATTACAATGATCATAGCCACAGCCACCATGGTCCAGCCTCCACACTTTTATGCGTTTTATGTGCTCCATAACGAGGTCTATCACACAGCTGATATCGCTAAAACTCACACCAACTGCAGTCAAACAGAAAGAGGATCACCAACATGTAATAAAAATTGCAGCAAAATCAACTGACGATCATTTGAGTTCCAATGCTTCTCTATTTCATATTAAACAAACGCAAACATTTTTAAAGGGTTCTAGGATATTAGTAAAACTTTTATTTAAATGAAAGTTTAATTTAAAGCTTTGATTAAAATAGAACAAGACTTACGCAAAACGGGTTTCCAAATGGGAACCCACCATACTAAAATAATGTCTTCGATAAAAAATCTGAAGTCTTGGTGGGAAAAGTAGTACTTATTCTATTCCTTGTCGAAGACAAGCTTTTTGTATAATATTAAAATCCTATTTTGAGTTAAAATTTGAATGCAGAATTTTTTAAACTAAGACCTATTGTTAGTGGTAACTACATGTTAAGTTAATGATGTAAAGGTTTATCAAGCAGACATGAAGTGTAGGGTATAAAACCAACCCAGAATTCGACTTCCACTTACTGCATGCTGCCACCAATGGCAATGTTTCAATATTTAGCTTCTTTTGTGCAACATTAAATGAGTGAGTGAAGGAGGGAGAAAAGTTAAAGTTACATTTATTACCTATCGGCTGATTTACCTGGAAACATGAATATTGTAACAATTCAATGTTCGATCTTAAATTAATAGTGTGTGTGGGTTGTTTGTAAAATGTGACGAATTCTTACAATTATAAAATGGAAAAAAAATCCCCACACTTTTACATGAAATACTATTAAATTTAGTTTTTTATATTTCCTTTTTTGCAGCTACATAATAATATTCTTGTTATTGTCGAAAACCTTAAAAAAAATATTTTAAAAGCATCTTTAGAAGAGGCAACAGAAACAAAGTATGTTAAGCTTTTAGTGTTTAACTTTAATAAAAAAGAACGCTTCAGTAAAGTTTATTTATTTAAAACCAAGAACTTACGCATCTTCACTAACACATGCATATTCACATACCTGTTAATACATACATGAATACCCTGCAGTTCTGAAAGTAGGAATTGTATGTTTTATATTAGCTATAAAGATATTTTAACAGGTTCTATGTATTATTGTATTGCTATTACTTCTAAACTTCAGACTTTTCTAAATCAACAACATCGCTAGTTTGAGATTTGCATTAAGCAAAACTATGACTGATTAATTGATGTCAAAACAAGAGACAAGTGTGTTCTAAATCCATTAGCAAGTAGGTTAGTGGGTAACTAGTGTTGATTTTTTTAGAGGATAACATATACGTTAACGGGAAACTAGATACATGTGCCGCCGGGTACTTATATACACCGTGTGTGTTGTCTGCAATTATATGCGTGTGTACTCTTGGTTTAAAAGTATATAACTTGGTATGTTAATCTTTATTTATTTTACCTTTTGCTTTGAAATTTCTATGACTTTAAGTCTGAGGTCGTTCACATGCTGTACTTTTTTTTCCATTTTCTTAAAGTGTTTAGTGAAAATAAACAATCTTCAGTTTTATTTTCTATTAACAGCAGTAAAGCTCTATTTGATTTAAACTTCTCAGTCATTTTAAAATCATTGACATCTTCTGGCATTGTGGTTTCTATTGTTTTGTGGTAATTGTGATACAGTCAAATACAATTATGACGAAATCTCAAACATTTTTTTAATATTAAAATGGATGCTTTAAGATATAAAGATATTTCTTAAAAATGTTTAACAACATTTTTAAAATGTGTTCCATATATTTATATTTAATATAAGTTATGTTAAGACTCTACTGTGAACACTGCTGCGCATGTGTGTATAATTTTGTGAGATAGAAAAAATGTATACTGTAAAAAGTACTTGGTGGTATTACTACTTGATAGATGTTCCAGTCTTTCTGTTGCTTTTTTATTTCTTTGTTAGAAAATGTGTGAGAATTTTTTCTAAATATTTGCTTAACACTTTTAAATTTATAAAAATCTGTAAAATTTGGTTGCTAAAAAGAAAGTTGGTTAACACAATGCATCCCATACATACGTTTAGGATATTTTCCAATTAGTCAAGAATTTTAAATATGAAAACGCAACTGACTTAAACTATTCCTTAATTTAAGTGGTGAATGATTGTGTGGAATTGAAAATATTGCAGATCGCTTGACATACAAAAAATAAAATACTTTATGAAGTTTGTCTTAAAGGGATATTTGAAGTTAAAATGCCTTTGAAATTCTCACAATTCCTATTTATGGAACAGAAGGCGTAATGATAAAGAAAATTATGAAACATGAAACATTTAGATAGCAAAGCATAAGCTAAGACTGTGATTAGTCAAGTTCATACAAAAAGAACCCAAAAACACAATCAATATCAGGTCAGATTACACCACAGAAAGAATGAGCATATCATGTTATTATAATCCGAATCACTACTGTCTTAAGGCCAATCACTTCTTATTTTAACGATTCAGACCACAAGTTAGTTCAAATTGTACGACAACTTTAACAATTACATAAATAACATGCTCTTTCATGATTCATGCACATTAATGTTTTTTTCCTGTACATCCGATATTTTGAAAGTTCTTAAAGAAACAAATAAGTATATCTAAAACCTCTTCTATAATCGTGCAAGATTTCAATAATAATAAAGCTCTTTTTTAGAACATATTTTCGGTTTTCGTGGTAATTAAACTGTTACCTCGTCCGATTTAATATATGTTTTCCACAAAAATTTGTTCTCCCCAAAAAAACTTTCAATTTTAATCCTTATTCTTAAATATAAATAAATATGATTCCTTATTTCTTCAATGACCCACATTTTGTTTGCTTATTTCACAAAAAAAAAAAACAAAAGAAAAATGTTTTTGTCATAATGAGAACATTAAATTCGCTGCAGGAGATGCTTGTTAAGCCAACAAGTAAAAGACAACACAATTTTTAGAAATAATTTTTAATAAGTCTTTTTAACATGCCTCCACTTAGCATGAAGCTAAAGACAGTCAATAACATAAAACTTAAATACACCTGTTGACCAAATCGCTTTTTTCGGAGTTTTCTTTGGCAATAGCCAGTTAATTGTATGAAATTGTATTTCTTTTCTTTTATGTTGCTGGTAGCTTTAAAGCCTGCTGCAATACTTTTTCTCCAGTACTTTCTAACACCTTCATTAAAAAGCCAAACAATGACTACGGAGAGAAAAATTAAATTCTAATTTGAAAAGCAATTGATTAAGTATGTTAAATTAAGATTAAAAGACGAGAAAGGTAGCGAGCTTCGAATAGTTAAGTACAGCTTATAGCCAGTCAAATTTGGCTGAACACAGCTTAGCATAACTTGGCATGGACATGGTAATTCTTAGGAAATTTAGAGTAGATTTTCTAAAAACTTAAACACCGGTTAATTGTATTTTAATGTATTTTGTCGGTTTTCAAATTGTGTATATGGTATTTTTGGTGGTTTTTTTCCTCATTTTTTTTTATTTTTCGTAAGATCAAAGCTAATAAGTTACTTTCTAAAATTGAAAACATTTATTTATCTTTTTTCGTTTTTTGGTTAAATAAATGTGTTTTTGTTTTTTTGGTTATGGGTATTTTAACATTGTAGCGTTAGAGTAAAGTATTGGAAGTCGTCTCATAAATGCAAAAGTTAGAAGAAACAAAAATGGTTAAAACAAAAAAAAAAAACAAAAAAAAAACTAAAACAATTGAAAGTCTTGTGTGTTTTACTTCTAAAACAGCCAAAGCTTCATTGAACAACATTTCTTCGATACAAGTGAAAGTAATGTTTGTATGAAAGTAAACTAAGCTTTTGCTTTATGTGTGTTAACAAATTCATGATTACTACACATACATAAATGCACACATGCACTCAATATTTCTTCTAAATACACTGTAGCAAAATGCTGTTAAATGAAGTATTCAAATCAATAGCTCAGGATTGAGTGTATATGGGTATCAATCTGCTTTATTCACACCAGATGATATATCGCACCGTACCAATTTGTTGCGCATTATTGCTTAGTAACTAGTTTTTATACTCATCACTAGTAATCTATATTAGAGTCAATTTTAATACCAGGTTTTTCTGATAATTTTTTCAAAGCATTAAGTAATTTTGTTTTCAAAATTTGTTCAACATATAAGCATTTTAACTGTTGGGATTTTTATTGTTTCATACACATCCTATATAAAATATACAATTATGAATCGTTATCTCGATTTTGTCATAGACGTAGTAAAATTGGCACTACAAAGTCTAAAATTTCAGTACAATTTTAGCAAGCCTGTGAAATATGTAGGTAAATTTTCAACATAATTGCTGCAAGTATTGAACAAACATAAATAACTCTTTTTTTTCGTTATGGTACAAGTTTCATTCCAAATTTTCCAAGTGTATAGAAATTGCATGTTTGTGCATGTGTTTGCAATGTGCAGCATCATGACAGCCCTCAATTGAATGGTGCAATTGGGAAAAGCTGGCAAAGCTGGATGCAATTGTTGTCTTAAAAGTTCGAGATATTCAAAAGAAGCGCATGAGTGCACTTGTTCCAAATATTTGCCATAAATGAAATTAAGAAACTAAGAAAACAAAACACCAAAAATTTCTTTACAATAGAAATGCTTACTTACCTTTAAACGCTGAAGCTGAAGCTGGAGCAGACAAACCAACCACAGATAGACGTACCTACATGCAAACATATATACACTTAGATACAGTATTATTGCTTTTTAAATACTTATAGAGTGTTTGTTGTTGGTTGCTGGTTGTTGAGCTGATATAAAGAAAAAGTATTTTCCCATGCTCCTCTCTATGAATTAAAAGTGAACAATTGTTTGTCGAATTGTTAAACTTTTACAAATACTACATGAACTCTACATACGATACGACGAGTATAGTCATTCGTTCAATTCATTCATTCATTCATACACTCACTTACGGGCTGTATAGCTGGCTAGCTGGCTATATACATAGTTGGCAGACTAACTCGATTTATGGTATTGACAGCTTATTGGCTTGTTATGAATGTAGTGAAACATACAGATAGGCAGAGGGACTGATTCACAGTTCCTTATATATTTTCAAATATTTTCAAAAAACAAAAGCTTAACATTCACTTAAGAAATGCTTACGAGTACAAACAAACCGAGTTGTAGAAATGTTCATCATCATCATCTTCAACTTCGTCTTTTTCATAGTCATCATTACCAGCAGCAGCAGTGGTAGCTGTGGCTGTAGTAGTTGCAGCAAAGTAATAGTTTTAACATTACTTACATTTGGTTTATTAAAAAAGCGGCAACAACTATTTACCGAAAACAACAAGAAAAACAGTAGCCAAAGTTGGTTAATGTGCCATTGAATAAATGAATGTTGTTGGTTGCTGTTTAGTTGGCTGGTAACTTCCACTGGCAGGCTATCAAGCAGGCACTGGGATGTGCATCATCACATTTTACTGTCTGCTTAACTTGAGTGCCAACTTGGTGGTTACTTGCTTCGTTCGTTCATTCGGATGATGATGATGATGATAATAATGACGATGGAGATGGTGGTGGTGGAGCAGTGCAGTTGGTGGCAGTGGTAGTGCTCTGGTGGTACTTTGGGTTTAATGGCAACATTTAAGCAGTTGTATGAAGTGAAGTAGTCGTATTTTGATGGCGTCGACATTTTGCTATTATTGTCTACCATTAGAAAACAATTAAGTTGGCTGCACTTTGCGCTTATTGTGATTGAAATTCATGATTGCTCGTTACTGTTGCCAGTTCTGTCTGTTGCTAGTTGTTATTGTTGCTATTATATACTCACCATTGCTGTAGCAATATGCATTTAAACAGTAGTTTGTTGTCATCGTTGGTAGTTCCTGCTGTTGAAATTGAATGTTATTTTTGAAGTGTATCTGTTTTTATGAAGAGTTCGATTTGTTGAGCCATAAATGAGCCAAATGTGCATTTGTTTTTTTGTTTTCGTCTTATTGTTTTGTTTCTTCAATTGAGTGTAATCTTGAATGAAATACACTTGAAAAATTATGCTTAAAATATTGTCGGAGTGAAATTTTGAAAATTTCTTCTTGTTTCAAATCTTTTAACTAAAATTAGAGCTGATTGTTCGCTAACGAGAGCCTTGATGGATAAATGGGACTCATTTTGTAGATTTGCTTTACGAAGCATTGATCACATTTGGGCAATCCATTTACTAATGGATTTTTCAAGTTCATTTCTTTCATATTGTTGCATGTAATTGCATATCATATGTCAAAATTGGTTTTATATAGGATAGTCGAGTCTTAATTTTCATTGGTCACTGATCAATGATGATACGATCTAGTGTTGGGCATCATAATTATTTGAGCAATTTTCCAACTTGTTGGAATAGCTCATAGTTTCAAGGTTTTTATCAAAATCGGAAAAACGAGAAAATTTAGTAAAGATATTTTCAGGGTTGGTGGCTACCGATTCGAAAGGGTAACGCTAATTGAATGAATGGCGATTTAGCGGTAATTGTATTTTGGCTTATTTCGCTATGTTAGCGGATTATTTCTGTAATAGTAATTGCAATTATTTCGGTAAAGGTGGTTGAGTTGAGTAGGGATAATGGTTGGGTATTGTAAGGGTAACGTTAGCGAAATTTTTCAGTACATATGCTTTCTTTTTGAGTTTATACGATCTATTTCTACCATCCTTTTTGTATGAGTGTAAAATTAAGAGCTTTGAATTTCTCTGATTTGTGTAATGCGAGTACAAAAGTATCTTTTTAAAGAAACATTAACAATTTTATTGTTTTATTTTATTCGTGCATTTAACAAAAATTGTGAATTTTTGCTTATGCCAAAGGTGTTTCAAAAAAATTTAAATTACTTTATAGCGAACAGAGTAACAGCAGCATCATCAATTTGATTATAGAGAAGATCAATTTACAAAATGTTGTTTCACTTGCAACAAAAAACCATTTATTTTTTCTGAGGGAAAACTAGGAATGCTAGAAATTCAATTAATGTTTGCTGCAAAATAATAAATATTTATTACAATTTTAGTTTTAATTTCTATTTATTAGGAAAAAAAAACGATAAACTTTTCATACAAAGTTTTTATGATATTGATACATCTTGGCATCAGTTTGAGCTGATGCTGCTGCTGCTGCAACATTAGCGTTTCTGTTGTTAGTGTTATTGGTATTGCTGTTGTCATCATCACCAACAACATCATTGTGGTCGTCGTCGTCAACGTTGTTTTTGTCGTCATCATCATACTCGTACACAAAGTGTTGGTAAAATGTTTAACTTTAAATTACAATTATTTAATGATGAGATCTGTAGCACCTCGTTGTTAATGGTGGCTGTTGTTTGTTGCTGGAGTTGTTGGAATTGGAATTGATGGTATTGTTGTTAGTGGAATACTCGTAGTATGTTCAATGTTCAATGTGCTTGTTCTTCGGCTGTTAACGAAGAACGTGGCGCGTTGTCTTCTTATTTTTTTCTTCTGTTTGTTTGTATAATTTTTTCTTCTCTTTCTGTGTTCCACAATGTCAAAGAAACCGCTAAAAGCCGAAACATGTTGTGCGACGTTTGGAACAAGCACTTTTCCGAAATGCATGTTGTTGTGTTTTTTCATTTCATTTCATTTTTTTGTTTTGTTTCAATGTTGTTCTTACAAATGTTGCTGCTGTTGTTGCAATTTTTATTGTTTTTGTTGTAAATTGAATACGTGTAGTTTGTATATTGCAATATATTCAATGTTGCCATAAATGTAATCCCACCAGCCATTTGTTGCATTAGGATAACTACAAGCAACAAGCTAAGTTCCAACCAACAACTACAACTGCAACAACAATACAAAGTTGTGCCGTTTTCTGTTGCTCTTGATCTTGGCCTGTTCAATGGACACAAACGGTCAAGAAAAGTTTTAAAAATAAAGTTTGTGCTGTTATTGGTTTTATATTGAAAGCTTTACCTCTCTATACTGTCAAATTTCATTATATGACTGGCTGTGTGAGTATGTGTCTTTGTACATGTTCTTTCTTTCTTTCGTTGTTTGTTTGTTTGTTTTTGAGACATTAAATAAATTTCATTTCAAACAAATGTCCACTAACGAAAATTTCAATTTAATTAAATTTTATTTTAAAGTCATTTTATTTTTATTTGTCTGTCCGTCCGTATGTCTTTCTTTCCATCCGTCCGTCTTATTTTGCATATTTCAGCCAATATTTAAGTTGCTGCTAAATAAACGCCTTTAGGTTTTAGGGCTTTTTTGTGGTTGTTGTTGATGTGATTTTATTAAGACCCCTTTAAACACACCTTTTTCCGTTTCACTACTTTTGGTATTTATGACCCATCAAGCCATAAACCAAACAGACTAAAATCTCTATAATCTGTAAATATTTTTTCGTTTTCCTTGCTTATTTTATAGTGGTATCTTAAAGAAAGTTTGGGTTTTAAATTTGTATTCGAATCTGTAGAACACGGTCAGTGTTAGTAGACGGCTTATTTACACTGGTTTCGACATTTGATAACGAATCGTTGACATATTTATTAATATTTGCTTTGATATTGTACATTTGGCTCAGCAGAAAGATTATCTGTGATTTAATTTAGAAAAATTTTGTGGCCAGTGTAAACGCCTACATGGTTATCAAATCTTAATCTATTCGCATAAATGTAGACATTTGAAGAAATAAAAATGTTGTATTTTTTCAATGACTGTTACTTATTACTGAGATTTGTGGCAACAAAAAGCTTATGTAGAGGATACAAAGACAACTTTAAAAAACAACAACAGAAAATCTGTTGTTATAACAATGTAAAAACACATGTTGCATAGACAGACAACACATGCAGATAGATACACACATATGTATTTACTATACTCTGGTGTGTCAGCACTTAAAACCACTCAAGCAAATCCGTACTTTAAAATAACATTCAGACATTTACAAAAATACTAAAAGAACCAAAAAAATACTTGTAATAAAAAAACACAAAACAAAAAATAACTTTACTTAAACTTCCACCTTAAGTAGTGGCAATTGTTAAAAGAGTTATTGTTTTTCTATGTTAAGTGCTGCTGGTTGTTAATGCTGTTGCTATTACTGTTGCTGCTCCTATTGTTATTGCTGTTGGTGGTACGAGTATTGTATTATTGTATAAACACTTAATCAACAACTTTAAATCCCAGTTTAACTAGATTCATCTGCATATTTATATTTTAAACTCCCAGATCCTGGGCGTGTGAGAAAATTTTTGAATCAGCTTTTCTTACAATATTTTTTTTGTTAAAGTCGTTAGCAAATCCATGATTTTACACCTTGATAAAGATGACAATAAAACTGTCACATACGTCTGTATGCCTGGTTGACTGGAGTATGTGAGAGTTGTATGGCGACCATAAAAACATTTTAGTTGTAATTAAGGAAACACATGTATATCTTCTTCAAATACATTTTTACGACTAAAAAAAACAAACAAGAAAAACTGATGAACTTTTCACAAATTTTTATGTTTTCTCAGTAAGTCTTTAGTTTGTATAACACAAAATGTACTTCAACTCCTGTAAGAAATGTTACATTCTAATGACATTATACTCTACAAAAAATCTTCCTAATTTCTTGGCATTTTACATATGGGAATTTTTCACAGAAATGACCACCAGAAAAAAAGCCAAGCAAATCTCAATTAATAGTACATTGTTCATTTGGTCCAATGTTCCAATGTCGCGTTCCGGTACATTTTAAATCAAATCAAAATTTAGTGGCTTTAACCAAAAAACATTTAACATTTTTTTTAATTCCACTGAACTGAACGAGATGCATAAAATAGTATGTATAGTGAAACTGCATTCTCAGTTTTTAATTTTCTGATATTTTCTACTTTTTAAAGGACATCAACAGAATGCAAAATCATTAAGAATGTCGCTTATTAAATCATACTAATATTTGTAAAACATTAAACAATGCAAACATTTTAACAAAACAACTACCTACCAAAAATGTATATAAGAAAAAAATGTGCAGATTTCATTAAACAAATTCATTTGAATGTCGCGTTCATGACCATGGAAATGCCTATATGGATATGAGAATTAAGGAAATGTAATGAAACTTTTATAGTTTAATGAATATTAAAATTTATAGACTATAAAAGCCAATGATAGCTATAACAAACGCCTAAGATTTATTTATAAGATTGTGTGATTCTTTGTGGGCTTCTTCATAAATATTTTAGTCACCTTTGTTAGGTTGGTTATTGATATGATCTATTTTCTGAAAATCATTTAAATTGAATTGGCATTCCTGTTTAAAAAGTTCAACAAATTTTTCTATTTTGTAAAGGATTTTGGATCATTTCATTCGATCTTTTAAATACTCAAAATTGAAAATTTTTCATACTAATTTTGTATTCAGCCAAGTTCATTCACTTACACTTTTTCAAAACAATATTTTAATTAATGAAACTTGTTGCTCTGTTAGGAATTTCTTCTTGTTTTTCTCCTCGAAATCTTTGATAATCTTAAATTTTAACATGACTACAAACAAACAAAAAAAACGAAAAGTAAAAAACATCTTGTCTGCATTGAATAGAAACCTAGAACAAGCAGAACTTTACATATAAAGAAAACAAGCCGCCAAAATAGTTTTTATCTCTTTATCTCATTTTCAAGATAGAAAAATATCTGTGTTTTTAAAACATTGTAGTCTTAAAACATTTTAGTATGGAGTCAGTCAGTACCTTCAAAAGATTTTCAAACAAACAAATCTGTTTAAATGATAGAATTCTTCTTGAAAATCTATAAAATCTTTTTTAGAACTTAATTAAAATCCTTTTAAGTTTGTATTGATTTTGTTATAAATCTTTAACGATGACAATTCGAAATGTTTAGAAATGGTTAATGTTGTTATTGTTGTTTGATTTTCCATATCACATTATGTGCAGTTGTCAATGATGTGTCAACAACATCAACACTTATACTTTCACTGAAACGAAATAAAATAAAACGAATTGAACTGAACTGAAATCGAAGACGCACATTGTTGGGTGATTATTGTCATCACTATTAACTGGAATAGTCTGTCAGTCACTGAGTCATTTCACCACAATGTCTTCAATAAATAAACAAATACTTAACACAGACACCCAAACACTCGTTTACACTCTGTGCACTCCATTCATTTACACATTCGAAAAAAAAATGTATTTTTAACCCATGCAATTCATAACCCTTCAATGTGTCATTTATTTGGATCCCCAGAAAAGGCAACAACAAAAAAAAGCTCCACCAAGAATACTACATACAGACTACAAACAAACAAGATGGAAATGGAGATAAACGAAATAAATTTATAAAAAATAAAATAAAATAGAGAAAACGAAACGATGACATTTCAACAGCACCAGGCGTTAAGACACACGGCGATTTATGACAGCCATCAATAGCAAGAAGCATTTTCATATTTATTTATAATTCACCCAAAGACTTGTGGAACATTTTCATACTCATTTACACAGACAGACCACTAGTTCCCCGGCAGTCACTGTGGTGTTTGTTTACATTGTCATGGAAATTTGTTAAAAGAATATGATTTCATTTGTTCTGGAGAGAAAAAACAATCGTTAAAATCATTAAAAGTACTCAGTTATATTGTTCGTTTTACAAATAAGCATGCAAGCGCCTTGTTTTAAACTGTTTACACTGGCAGTGGAATAGAGTTTTAAGCCAATACATACAATTTAAACATTGGTTTCTTTAGTCATACAAAAATTAACTAACAAGGTGTTATTTTGCTAAACTGTAGATTGTGCCAGGATACTTTTGGTACTTTTTTAAAACCTATTTTTTCTTGAGCAAATGATTTTCAAGGGTTTTTAAGAAGCTAATGGTACTTTTTAATATATATTTTTATTAATATGAAATTAGTACATTTTATCCTGAATTAGAGAGAATTCTCAAGCGAGACTTAATAGTATGTTTTTTATATCAACCATCAAAAAAGTTGATTGATGATGATATACAGTATTGGCCATAACTAAAGCACCCCCTCAATGAATTTTTTTCATATGGTAGTTTTTTGTATAAAATCAATGTTTTAAATATCTATTATGTATTATTTTCATTTGTTAATTTGTTTAGTATTGATAAACAAATAGTTTCAATGTTAACCTTTCTATAAGAGGTAACTTAAAATCAAAAAATATTTTAAGGTAGAAAATGAAACGGACAACACTAAAGCACGCATTCAAGGATATACTATAAAAAAAATTTTAGTTAATTTTTTGTTGCAAATCCTTTGTTTTGGATGGCACAAGAACATCTCTTGGCATAGAAGATAATATGTTTTTATGGCGTTTTTAGATATTTCTTCCCAGGCTATTTTAACGGCATGAAATAAATCGTGAAAATTTCAAATCCTTATTTCAACAATTTATTTTCATATTAACAATGTGCCACAAGTTCTCAATATAATTGAGATCGGGAGTTGGCATCTCTTCACTGGCATAAGGCAACATTACAGCTTTCAAATACATCACAGTACATCAACCGATCCATAACCAGAAAAGCAACCCCAGACCATTACATTGCCTCCTCCATGTTTAATTGTTCCTTTGCAATACTTAGGATTCAGTCTTCCTCCTTTTGGTCTGCGTACACGCCTTATTCCAGCGGAACTTATTAAGTTGTATTTGGATTCTGCAGGGAACAGTACTGTCTTTAATTTTTGGACACTCCAGTCGATGTGGGCTTTGGCAAATTTCAGTCTAGCTTTCTTGTTCTTAGCTGATAGAAATGTTTTTTTGCTGGTCGTCAGCTGAATAATCGGGCTTCTACTACTCTTCTACGGATTGTTCTTTCGCTAACGCATAATCTTAAACTTGTTCCTACTTGAATAGCTGATGCTGTAGGATCTTTTTGTATTGCTCTTTTGATCAAGGAATCATAATATCGTGTTTTTTTCGCGAACGACCTCCAGAATGCACCGGAGATTTTCGACCTGTAAAAAATTTTTTCAAAATTTTTTAAAAATTCATGTATTGATAAGCCCGTCTTCCAGTCTTCAATAACTTTAATTTTAAATTTACTGGAGTACTTGTTCCTTGTTCCTTGTCATTGTTTTTTTCACAATAAACTGTATAAAACTTAAATTTTGCACACTACGTCTTCCTATATTTTTATCTTTTGGAATTTTTAAGTCCATTCATTGTGATTCCCGATAACTCACATTGCAAATATGCAGTACCGAGTCAAATTTTTAAACATCTTATAAGAGGGTGCTTTTGTTTTGTCCGTTGCGTTTTGAGTTTTTATATGATTTATCATTTTAAATTAATTTTTAATAAAATTATCTTTTACTAAATGAACATTACCAATATTAGTTAATAAAATATATACAAAATACATCCCAAAAAAGCCGTTTTTATCAAAAAAATTATGATTTGAAAAAATCCATTGAGGGGGTGCTTTAGTTATGGCCAATACTGTATATTTACATTTTGGTTCTACAACCAATATTTCGATATGTTACAAACGGAATGATTGTCATAAGATTCTAAAACGATTTAGCTATGTTCTACCCTCTGTCTGACACAAACTAAAGTAGCTAGCTGGCTGAAATTTTCCACACATACTCTCTGTTGATAATATTTATTTGGTATTGAAAATAGGCAATATCGTTTCATCATTTCACCTAGACCCTAAGTCCCCCAAAAATACTGTCTGATAAAATTGACTTTATTTAGAATAAAATGTTGCCAGATATCTGACGGACAGAAATATACCAATACATACATCAAATAACTTTGATATTGAAAATTAGCTGATAAATGCTTTTTTATATAGAATAGTTGAAAGCAATATTCTGTTGCAAGTGTGAACCTCACTTTCGAATATTTAAACCAAATTTATGATTATGGCGTAAAATACAACAATGTTTTTTTTATAGAAAAATTTACAGACACCCGGAAAACTATGCGGACTTACTAAATCGGTCTTCTGCTGTATTTGCCTCATCTTTGGCTATTCAAACTATAAATGTGTATTTTTTTAAAATTTCTATGCAGTTTTCTTAGACACAATATTTTTTCTGACTTATTTTTCATTCCTTCATTTTAGTTTTTTATTTTGATTTTTTTTTTTAAATTTTTATTGTAAGTAATGTGTTAAGTGCTTTGGTATGGGGTTGAAAATTTGTATATCCCATCATAAATTTCTTGTCGAGTTATTTTTGTTTCCAACTATTTAAATGATTTTACGTAAGAATGTATGGTGGATGCGTGCGTGTGCGTATGTTTGCTAGTGTGATTTGTAAGTATTTAGTGGCAACCGATCTAACAGGAGTAAAAGAGGGCGATTAATGTGTAAAAGTATGGGATTCTTTTGTACACAATTAAGTTGACGAGTTATGGCACTTTCCAACAGTCTTCCATTCATTCATTATGATGACGACAGATAAGTTCATTTGTTTTTTAAAATTTATTTTTTTATTAGAAAATTTGTTTATTTTTTAATTAAGTCAGAATATGTATTTGGTTATGTTTTGTGTGTGTCTTAACTCAAGGGAGTTTTAACAATTACTTAAGTGAAATATGCTTAAAATAAATTAGAATGGCAGAGTGTTTGTTTATTTTAAATGATAACCCCCTGTTTTTTATATAAACAAAACGAGTTGACACAATTTTAGAGAAATAAATTTGTTATACTATTGAATATTCTTATAATATTTATTTATACAATAAATTTTAGTTAATATAAAAATTTAAAGCGAGATAATTTAAATAAAAAAAACAGCCTGATATATTAACTCCGCGGTATCTGTAACCACCCCAATAATCTATTTTTAATTGCCTTATAAAATTTGAATTTTCTTGCTTGACCATCATATTTATTTCCCAATTTAACAAACGCCGCACAAATAATCATTTCAAAATTTCTCTTTTAAATACAAATAAATCTTAATGAATTGTGGGGCCTTAACCAAAATTCCAAACCATAATATTTACGTTTTAATGTTCCAATTAATAATAAGGCAGCAGCAGCCTCTGTGATGGTTTTTCCTCAATTCATTTAATTTTATAATATAAATAACCAAAAAATACTTGTTGCGTTGAAATTTAAAACTCACTTTTATTTAAAAAACCCCAAATGACAATATTTCCGAGAAAGATGAATCAATTCAAATGTAAAAGCAACAACAACCAGCAAATAACATAATGAGCTAGATGGATAGTAGTTGGCCTAAAGACATACGAGCACAGATACCAAAAACAACAATAGCAGCAACAAAATAAAAAATAACAATAACGACAGAAGATTAATTATTACATTAAAATAAAACACAACCGCAAACATGAATATTTTGATTTTTTGAACAGAAACAACAACGAAAGTAACAATAATAAACACACTCACTCACTGGCTGACTTATAGCCTCACACACATACACTGATCCATGCAATAAATGGACCTTAGAAATCGAAAATTCAAAATATTAGATGAACAATAGAAATAATTTCAGTTACACCGGCGAAAAAATGTTTGATGAAAGAGCCATTGATTTTAAAATAGGATATTTAGCTGTTTTTGTACAAAAGCATATTTTTCCTTTAAGGGCATATGAATGTAAATCTTGGTCTCAATAACATATTAAGGGTATATTTTGCAATTTTTCCGGATCCTCATATTTAGAGAAGTCGATATAAAGGTGTTCCTATATCTGTGTGTTGGTTGAAATAAGTTTTCCGAAGCCTCCAGATATGAACACATTTGGTATCAATATATCAGATTTATTAATCATAATGTTCGTATTGAAAATTATCAAAACTAGTCATAAATGGCGGATATATAAGCAACAAACCACGACTACCTCGATATTACACTTTATATCGGATAAAAACGCATATTATACAAGTAAGCGTGAAATATTCAGCTGTGTCGAATCTTAAATAACCTTCAACCCTTTTCTGGTGAAAAAAATTGGTGAAATTTGTTGAAAAGAAAATTTGGGTGAAATTAGTTAAAAAATCGAGGTAAATGTTTGTAAATTATTTCAACAGACAGACAGACAGACAGACAGACATGGATATATCGCCTCCTCTATCTATAACGATCCAGAACATATATATAAAAGGGTGAAAGGTGAAAGGAATTTTCAGCTCCCCTCAAAAAATTAAAAAATTAATTATTTTTTTAATTTACTAAAATTTTTTATGAGTGTATTGTAATTTTGCTTAAAAGTCTTTAATTTTGAAAAAAAATGCTTGGATTCTGTAGTATATATTTCGTTTCATAAATATGTAGTTAAATGGTTATTTGGTGATTTATTTACATTAAAACAAACAACATTTTGATGGAAGATCGAAGATGTGGTGTAAAGGAGAAGATGAAGCGAAAAAAATAGGTGTTTAGTGTTAAAAACAAAAAAATAGAAAAAGAAACCATGCTGGAGGCCATAATGGCCGAATCATGTAAACACCACAAACAAACAGAAACCGTTAGTTAAATCAAATCAGTAATGTACCTAAAACAACAACAACAAAAAGAAACAAAATATAAAATATAACTTTTAACAAAGAATTTTTAAATAATAAATAATGACACTCTCTCTAATACCAATAAATAGAAGATATTTGTCTGTAAGCATATGAGTAAAGTGTATGGCAACAAGTAACTTCTAGTATGAATATCTTTTTTACAAACTTTCGATTGTCTTCTGGTTAAAGATCTTTCTTAGTAGAAGACACTAAGATGCTGATTGTTTCTTCAACATATAAACCGCTTAAAAACCTATTTTTTAAAATTAGTTAGACAGAAAGACGGACGGATGGCTGGGACAGACAGCTAGACGTACAGATGTATGTAAATGTATCTTCTAGCAAACAAAATGTGTAAACATAAATCAATAAATAATTTTCCCTGGCATTATTATTACTATTACCATTTAAAGCTTGTTGTGTCTGAGATGAAACGAATAAAGAATTAAGTTATAACTTTTAGGAGTCTTAGTTGAATCGAAATAAACAAATAAATAAAACAACGAACACATAAGTCTGGTGTCGAAAACCAATCAACAACAATGAGCCAAGATTAATGCCTTCCAAAAAAACACAGAAACAAAACAAAACCAAACAACAAAAAAAAAAGCTGCACATATGTATGTAAATTTTATTCAACAAAATGTACAAATATTCCACAGTTCTACAGTACTACGATGTCGGGTTTAATGTTTGGATGACTGGCTGGATGACTGACTGACTGAAAGATGGTTGGTTAGCTAGATGGCTGGCTGGCTGAATGGCTGTGAGCTTCAGTTCAGTTCGGTTGAGTTGTGTGAAATTGTAATGAATGTTAAATGTTGAGAAAATTGTTCAGTTAAAATCACATTTTTAATACTCAATAACAACAATCAAATTATGTCTGTGTACATTTTTTTTATTTAAATTTGAATTTTATATTATTTATTTTCAAATTGTTAAATATGTACTTTACTTTATATATTTTTGGGCCGATTTCATCAAAATCGGCCCAAAAATATACAACATTTCGAACATTTCGAAATCTTTCCAAGAGAAATTCCAAATATTGAAAAATTTTGACCTTTGACCTTCACGATTTAAGGGTTAACGTTTTCCGATTTTAGTAAAAGTTTCAGAGTATATTTAGAATTATCTGGACTATAATATTCAGAATAAGTTTGGCTTAAAATTCATAAGAGTAAGGAAATAGAGCTCATTGGCCTAAAAATTGCCAAATAATTGGTTTTTCTCGAAAATTTCAAAATTTAAATCGCAGGTACGGAAAAACTATAAGAGATATTTTCATAATTTTTTCACATTTTTATTCCCTATTATATTCTTAATAAATCCCAATGAGATGATCAAAAATTTCTGAAATTTGTTTAACTAAATTTTTAAAAATTTGAAAATGGAGTTATGAAACTGCCGTTAAAAAAATTTTATTTTTTTGTTCATACCTAAGAATAGGTTAACGGTATCCTACGAAGACAAAAACTCATATACAAGTATGTATGGACATATTTTAAGTAAAAATGAGCTTTTATTTTAATATTTATCAAAATATGTTAATTTTGTTCCTACATTTCTTGTTCTAGTGGCCTGAGACATGTTAATGGCCTGGCGAATTTTTAATAACTTTAACATTTTTTGACCGATTTCTGTTTTTTATGTCTCATTAGAACGACAATTACGTACACATTTCGATTCTTTTAAATTAAATTAGAAAAGTAATTTTTTAATGGCAACATTTTTACAAAAACTGAAAAACATGCATTTTTTCCCCTTGTAACTGCATCTCAAAACTTCAGAGGGCTTGCGTCACGTCTTAACCCCAACCGATTTACCTAAAATTTTTTCAGGATGATTTTTTTTACTAATGTTCACCAAACTGGAGGGTGAGAATGGCCAAACTCCAACTTTCGTTTATTAAGGGCCACCCTAATGTACTTGTACGCATAATTTTAGAATTTGTGAAATGAAAATTTATGGCAATCAATAGATTTGAAAGAGAAATTTACACAAAATTTTAATTAGATTTTGATGAAAATGAAAGGCAAATATTAGAAAGTGTTAATAAAGTACATAGATACATAATAAATAAATCAAAATTAAAGAAGGTCTGGTTAAATGTTTCTATATTGAGCTCTTAAAATGTGTGCAAAATTTAACATCAAAAATAAGAAAACAATACATCATTAATCTTATTGAGGCCAACATATTTATGATTTTTAATAAACATTAAAGTATGTATAGTTAAATTTAGTAGCATTCTCCTATTTTTTTCCTTAAATTTTACATTGTATTCCAGACTTTCACAACAAATTAATATTGATTAAGTATCGTATTCTAGTAAAATTGTAATTTCTTTTAAATGCTTAAGTTTACAACTATTAATCACACTTAAGTTTTAAATTATAAAAAAATGCTAAACTGCAAAGCCTTTCTATTTCGAAATAAAATTTCTATAAAATATTTTTGTTAATATTTTCTTACTTCACAAATAACTGCAAGCCGAACTCATTATAGTAAATTTTTTTTACATAAATTTAATAAATTATTTCATATAAAACATTAAAATCCTCTTAGCAAAAGATTTATGGAGATTAGCACAACTTTTTTCTGTCTGCTATTGACTTTAAATTTATTTGCTTTTTCCTCTTAATGAAACTTTCCTACTTCAATGACTTCCAACACACCCATCAATATACGTTTTTTATTGTTACAGTCTTCATAATTTACAATTAATTATTTACACGCAATATCCTTGCCGGCTACTCAGGCTTCCTTTAGAGCACAATAATCATTAAGGAAATTTGTAAAAATCTTAATTTAATTAATTTTAAAAATCATAAATTTCCTATATTTCCTTCCCATCCGCACTTTTGTCTGCATTGAGGCGAAATAAAAAAGTCTAAGAACCCTTAATAAATATATTTTTAAATTTAAAGCCCAACAGCCGTTGTTGAGGCAGCAGTAATTGTTGAATGCTTGATCGGTTGTTTCTTTATGTTTATCTTTTTAGTTTTATTTTATTTTCGTATTATTTTATGTCCCTAGTATCTGTTAAACAAAGATTCTCATCGTCATCACGATAATCATCACCATGCAGAGACGAGGAGAACGATGATCTGTTTTGAGAGATTAAAATGACTGCAGGGCTGTCTGTAGCGCTTCATTTAACTTGTGGTGTTTGGGGTGTAGTCAGTGGGGACATTTACTACAATATTTTGTAGTAAATGTGAATGAAAAAGCCAAAGAATTCATTGTACTATATTTAATCGTAAATTTTACTCATCCGATTACTACAACGAGTACTATTCATGTCTTATAGTTTGTAGTGATGTATTATTCGTTGAATTTTTTTAATGAATAATCGATTATGATCAAGAATCCTTCTGGATATATTTCATCATGTTTCATTTTCTTGACACTGTTTTATACATTTCTCAATTTGTTGCAAAAACTTGAAAATAACTTGCTATTACTTAATACAATATTTTTCAACGACTACATAAAAGTAGTCAAATAATGATTTACTTATTATCTGATATATTCCTGTTCATTTACTACTCATTTTCGAGTTCTTACGATCAATAGCTTATTAAGTTCGTTACTTGTAACTAGTTTAATTTATAATCAAAGTAATCACATAATCATAAGCGATTATGTTTTACTTGTATTCAATGACATCACTGTGTTAAAATATTGAGTTTAAATGATATTGTGTAAGCTGAAAAGTGTCACAATATTAACATTTTAATTCATTACTTGGTAGTGAAAGTTTTTGTTGATTACTTCCTTTCTTAGATGATATTCTATTATTCGTAACTTTTACCACACTAATATCTGGTATATACTACATATTTTGTTAACATATGTACAATATAGAATGAATCTTTTTGTATATTTGTTATAAATTTTTTTGTTAAACCATAAACCATGATATTTTAAAGTTTTAAACACAACACAGCTGTGTTTTTCCATTTTATTTAATTTTTTTTTTGTTGTAAAAATAGCAAACTACGACAAAGTCTTAAATAACAACAATAAAAATTGTATGTTTGAATGGTTTGTAAACATTTAAGACACTACAAAAACAAAAGAAACGAAACAAAATCCCTCTTTAGGGATTAAATAGATTTGAAGCAAGAAAAACACTGAGATCCAATGGAGCGCATAAAAAGTGGATAAACAAAAAAGAAGGAGACGACGCCGTCAAAAAATGAAAAAATAAAAAAAAACAAACCGAGCGACCGATCGACCAACCAAATGATGCTTAAAGGCCTAGAATAGAGTTGTCAGTTAAGTTTATGATATTTTTCCGTCAAGATTAAATGCTAATGAGCTACAAAGAAAAGCACTACTAAAACACTAGCAATTTCAGTCTTTACTAACTGCTGCTACTACTAGCAGCCACAGTTCTAGTCATCATGCAGTTTATGTTGCATGCAGCAAGATTTTGTTTTAGTTTGTGTGTCTGTATCTCTTTCTGGTTTAGCATACACCAGATCTTATCGATATAAAATGAAGCACGTTCTTATTTATGATTAGCTGAAACATAAAACAGATTCAGTATTTCATAAAGACAAAAAACAAAATAGAAAAACTTTGTCTATTTTGTAATTATTTAAAAAAATATATATTTCCACATAATAAAATAAGAATATTCATTTGATATTTACGCTTTTCTAACACGTTTACTGTAAAGTTTTTTTTAAGATTTTTTTTTGTATATAATTTATGTCTTATTCATGTTTAACAAATAATTTTGACAATATTATTTTTATGGCTGCACATTCATCTTTTAATACCCACATATTCATTATATTCACACAAGTTAGGTTATATATAAAATACCACAACTTAAAATATGTATTCTTTGCTGTTTTGTTTTATAAATCTTTTAATATTTTTTTTTTTTTTATTATTTTTGGTGGGGAGTTTTACTACTCCTCAAAAATTCTAAAAATGCATGTTCTCACATTTCGATTGATTGTTTTTATAACTCTGCACCATAAATTGGGGTCATATACATTTCATTAATTCTTTAGTGATATTTACATCGTGTTAATTGTCGAAGGCCTTATAAAAAACTGAATAAAATACAAAATATGTATATTGAAATAAATATGTGTAAAAAACTAATTATGTTTAACAAAAATGTATAAGAACAGTAGCCTCGAAAAATCTGATTTGAATGTGATATAAAGACCAGAGATGAGAAAGAAGTATTGGGTCTTGGCAAAATCTATTATACTCTTAGAAAAAATGTCCATTTTCAAAATATTTGTTTGCATTACAAAATAGGAACCAAATCTATATTTTGTTGTTCTTTGGAAGTAATTTTTAACAACGTTCATGAAAGTCTATCTATATAAATAAAATACTTTATAATAACTTAAATTGTCTTAGTTAAATGAATGTGAACAAAAAATAACTTCAGCATAACTTCTATAAATATTCGAGTGAAATCTAAAAAATATCGATATGCTATATTTCAGAACTTCGAAATAAGAAATTCTACTTATTTGGAAGTTTATTTTTTTTATGCATCTTTTTACCGCAGTCAGTTCAACTTGTTATTATTGGTAATTGTATGTATGTATGTATTTCCTTTATGCAAACCAAAATTTGTAAAGAATTTCCTTCCAAAAGTGAATAATTTTGATGAGGGTAGCTTAATTTTATTTACATATTGTGTACAACATAGTCTATATTGACCAGTTTCATAATTTATATTCCCTTTATTAAAGGGAATTGTTGTCCTTTTAGTCATGATGACAGATGCGACCAGACTTGGGCACTACCAATTACATTTTGTAATTAATTACAGGACCAATTACCAATTACGTGTAATTGGTAATTGACAATAACCAATTACCAATTATAAGTAATTTGTAATTGGCAAATGCCAATTACCAATTAAATGTAATTTGTAATTGCTGAATGCCAATTACCAATTACATATAATTGGTAGTTGGTTATTGCTAATTACTAATTACATGTAATTGGTATTGGGTTATTGTCAATTACAAATTACATGTAATGGGTAAAAATTAATTGAAATAGAAAGTAATTGATAAAAAATGTGTAATGATTACTTTTAAAGTATTTATTACCAACAATGTAATTATTAACTAACTCGTACATTACACAATATACAAAAAATCAAAAAAAAATCATAGAAACCAAATATGTTATTACTAGGGGGCGCATTAATATGTAAATGCATGTTTTTTATCGAACGTCCAAATAAAATGTAGAATAATTATCTATTAGAATCGCACATTTTGCTGTAAAATGGCATTGATTTGTTAGTGCATATTTTATTAATAATGCATATTTAGTTATATTAAATTTCAAAATGCATATTTATGTGCATATTATCCAAGTTTTTAATAAAAATAGTATTTTTTGTCGTCAATGGGCAACATATTTGTCGTATTTGTTATAGACATAGCTCCAAATGTTGTCGACTAACTTCTTCATTTCTATGAGCAATTGAAAATTATCATTTCAAAAAATTTCGCTTCAACAAAAATTTAGAGTTATGTTGTTTTATTACAATTTGCAATTTCAATTTTTAAGAGATTTCGTTATCGACAGATTTTGTAACTTCATATAGATACAAAGTTTTACCGCAGTCATTTCCCAGCAGTTCTATGAGACTAGTGATTTTACCTATAATTTAGGGTGACAGCTAGTTACGTAACTAGCTACGTGACTAGTT
This sequence comes from Calliphora vicina, assembly GCF_958450345.1. NCBI lineage: Eukaryota > Metazoa > Arthropoda > Insecta > Diptera > Calliphoridae > Calliphora > Calliphora vicina. Next base: position 130,555,876 of record NC_088782.1, on the reverse strand, counting down.
ATTTTAACACGTGAATATCCCAAGCAGAGGGTTAATTGATACTTTGTATTACATAGAGATGAATGCATTACTTAGATTACTTAGAGGCACTTAAGTGACAATTATCTTTACGCTAGATTACATGGGATGCATAAAGTAACTAATTGTCATCTATCTGCAATACAAATAGCACATACGTGACCCAAAATATATCAATTGGAGTCAGTCAAGTAATCAAACATTAGTCTATAAGGGATAGATTTACTATTTTCTTTACTGCTGGGTTATTACTTTACAGCTCGATCAAAATATTGATGATTTTTAAAGACAATTTCTGAAAATAAGTGAATTTTCGATAAAGCAATAAATCTTAACAATTTCTGCCGTTTTCGATTTTTTTTAAAACAAAACAATTTGCTCAATTTGTAATTTTAACTCCGAAACTACTGAGCCCATTAAAACGCAATAAACAGCGGATTAAAGGTTATGTAACTTTAAACTTTTCTAAGTTTATTTTTGTAATATCGGAATAACCCTAAACGTCTAAAAAATTCACGATTTTACAAAAAAAATGTTTAAAAAAAACTTTTGCATATAATTTAAAATTTGGACAATAACTACTGAAACCACAATACATCAAAATTGTGTAGTGGTTTAGAAAGCCTCTAAATTTTTTTCGATTTTGTTGCCTGCGCTATTGTTGAATTTGAAAAATTACGAACAAAAATATACATTTTATGAAAGCTTAATTCTTTGCCTCTAGGTACTAAAGTACTAGGATCTAACCTAAACAGTTTTTTTCAAAATAACTCAAAGTTTTGAGGGGGTTTAAACATTTTTTAAAACGGTTTTAGTATGTCCTCACCTAGGCCTACAACCCCCATTAGGCTGATTTTCAAGTTCTGATAAAAAGTGTTATTTTGTAGCAGAGTGTTATTATTTAATGTTGTTTAGAAATTTAGAAAAGAATTTAAATGTAATTACCTTTCATGTAATTAGAATTACTTTTTTATCAATTACTTGCAATTACTTTACCAATTACCAATTATATGTAATTGGTAATTACCATATACCAATTACTAATTACAGTAATTGGTAATTGATAAAAGCCAATTACCAATTACTTGTAATTGTAATTGGTATTTGTTGGTTGCCAATTACAAAATGTAATTGGATTTGTAATTGGCAAATTTCAATTACTAATTGCTAGTAATTGGTAATTGGTATTTTTCAATTACCAATTACATGTAATGTAATTGGTAATTGAAAAGTAATTGGCAACGCCCAAGTCTGGATGCGACAATAGTCATTAAAGGACTCTACTCTCATTTCTTCCGAATATCCAATGAACACTGTCATTAGCTTCGATTCATCAACTGGACAAAGCATCTCTTGTTTGAGCCAAGTTTTTCGCCCATGTCTTGTGAAAAGAGGACAGACCTATGTAAATATGTTGAAATGTTATGTATGAATTTATAATAAATTTAGTAAAAAAAACTATATGTATCTTATCCAATTTTTTGAGGTTTATAAAAAACCGGTTAGTTCAGAGTGTCAAAAGAGATTAAATTTTATCTGTTAGAAAACCGGGGTTTGTTGACAAATCGGTTATATTTTTTTGTTAATAAAATGTTTGGTAAACTTAAAAATTGGTGCAAAAAGATTTTTAGTGAAAAATAAAACTAGTTCACATGGTTGCATCAAAAAGACTAGTTGCATAGTTCTAGAAAACTTCAAAGAAACCAACCAATCTCCAACAACATATTCCGTCACCATCATTAATCTGAAAAGTTGGTTGCGTTATTGCACAAATCCAAAATATATGAATTGCATTAGTTTTCTTCTATTGTTGTTGCTGCTGTTGTCCAACACAAGCAGATTGTTTTGTATGGTATGAACGAACTACCTCGCTCTCTGTTGCTGTTTTTTTTTTGGTTTGAATGCCTGCGTTTTTTAGATCATTCTTTCTTGGGTAATAATGCCACTTTTTCATATTTTTTTGATGCCGTTTTTTTGGTTTATTTATTATATACTAGCTGAACCCGGTCCGCGTTGCTGGCCTTTAGAAAACATCCATATCCATATCGATATGCAATGTCGATATGGATTTTAATATACAGTGTCGGAAAAAGTCGGTAATCCAACCTTCAATGTTAATACATGTGGTGACATTTCGGCTGGTTCCAATGAATTCAAAAATTCAGTAGGAGAATTGACGACTTGTTCTTCGTTCATTACTGTGTCAATCGATTAATATTTTATTGTTTCGCCAGACACTTTCAATTGTATTTGGTCATCGAGCTTGTTAACATCATAATTTTTTGATTAAAAGTAGATTTCATATGGAAATTTCTTATTCATGCACCTAATATGCAAGAATAAACAAAATTGTGTATCACAGACCGAAAATCAAAAATCTGACTATACACTGTTACCCAAAAGACTTTTCTGAAGATTTCGTGAAAATTTAGCCATTTTTGATTCCATACGGAACATACATACACACATCCATTTTTATGTAATATATGGCATTAGCGGTATAATGTAAAAATTGGATTTAATTTAATTAGGCCCGAAATGGATCTAATATAGTATTTTAGGTGTCTAAAACCATATTCAGAAAATTTCCTTTCCAATGATACCAGTTTGGAGCTAATCGGTTGGATGGTCTCAGAGTCTATAACGGACATAGGTAGAAACATTTTTTGTTTTTTATATATATATAGATGTGTGGATCGCCCACCCAATAAAAAGAAACGTATGTATTTTCATACCCAATTTTAGTATGGTTGTCGGCACAGTTGTTACAATAAATCAAAAATACTCATCGAAAATAGTATTTGTGTATGCCAGTGTGCATGTGTGTTATTAAATATTATAAGAATTTTGTTGCTGTTGTTTTATTACAATATTCGTACAATATTTCCAAAGTTGTTTCAATTTCGTTCTTTATGAGTATTTATTAATTTTGGTTTTAGGTTAAGTTTAAAACATTTTTCAAATATTCATATACATACATACATACTTGCATATGTAAGTATATTTTTTATGACTTTACCATGATCCCTGGGTGGGTGTTTTATTTTGTTCTTTATTTTCTTGAGATTTTGTTTGTTAAATGTGTGCTTTTTTACATGGTGGCGCCTTTGACTTTTATAATTTTTAGCCATATATTATTTTATAGGTTTTTATTTGTCATAATCCAATAAAAACTATATGTATTTATACAGCTAGAAACATTATTTATGCATTACGCGTTACAGCGATGTACCATCTAAATTGGTGGGTCGGTCGGGTCATGTGGTCTAATAGAGGGGATTTTTTATTATGGTAAATGGAAAATTAGCCTTGTACATTGAATATTAGTTTTAAAATTTAATTTAATTGCTTTATTACTTATACTAAACAGAAGGTGGTCGGTCGGTCGGCTCGGTTGGTCGTTTGGCCACTTTTTATTAGTGTTAAGAGGTTTGTGTTCATATATATGTAGTAAATGACTTTAATGGGAATACTTTAGAGGTTGTAAATGTCAAATAATAAATTTGCCACTTTTCTTTATTAGAAAACTTTTATAGTACTGTACACAGTTTTTTTATGATTATTCCATGTATGGTAAAATTAGATTAAAATAAATGCATCTTAATGCACTATGTATTAAGAGCTTAATATAATAGAAATCTAAATTTACCTATATAAAAACCTGAGATTTAACAGGCTGAATTCTCAAAATGAAATATCGTTTATAAATCAAAATATTTTTTTTTTGTACAAGACAATGTTTTAAGAATTAATGCCTTAACATTATTCCGTTCAGATAATTTCATTGAAATATATTGAATATAAATAGATACTTCTTCTTTTCTGAAGATGTAAGAGCAACCGGAAAAAGTTGGCTTGAAAACTAACTGTATCTCATAAACTTTATGAGGCAGTTATGAAAACTGTTTCCATTAACTCTATTTCTATTACGGAAATACTTTACGAAATGGACAAAACTTTTAAAAAATATCTATATTTAACCTTCATAAAAGCCTAAAATTGTTCACACCGTGTCAACACAATTGACCAAATTAGCCCTCTTTTGGTGATTAAGAAATAATAAAAAATTCACAACAACAAAAAACCCACCTTTTAACAAAAACAAAGGCTTGAAAATGTAAATTTTAAAGAAAAATGGAGAAAAAATTAATGAAATTTGTTACATCTCATAAAAAATGAAAATGTTTTCTATTATTCAGTCAGTTTATAACAAAATATTAAGTTATTAATCATCAATGGTTGTTGGTTTTTTTCACTCTACTGTTTGTTAAGCTTCTTTGTTTGTCTTATGATTTTCAAATCAAATATTTTAAATTTATTTAGTTTTAAATTTCACTAATTAAAGTCATAAAAGCTTCGTTTCCTTCATATATTTCAATTATAAAAAATCACTTTTAAAGATGTCTAAAAACCAAACCCCTCCGTGTTGTGTGATTGTATTCATTGTGATAGAGTTGTATTGTGGTTAAATTGTATTGTTTAGAAGAAGAAAAAAATAAATAAACAGAAATAAACCATACATGTTTGTCTGTGTATAAATAAATATATATATTGTTAACATAAAACACTGTCAAAATTTTGTTAACACTAATCTTTAAGCCATTTGTTTAAATTTTTCTTTTGGATTTAGTTGTTAAATATTTTCAATTTACAACTGAATGGCTGCAGTAATTTATAAAAAGATTAAAATAAAAATACAAACAATAGAGTGGTTAAATGGAAAATGATTTTTTTGTTTTTTTGAGCTGATTATAAATTTTTTAAAGTTAAGAGTTATTAAGTTGAAAAAATCGTGATAAAACAAGTTACATGATTATAGTTTTTGAATGAAATATTTTAATAGGCAATTGATTCATCAATGCGTAGCATTTGTTAAGATGAATAATACATAACATGAAATTGGAAGATGTTATACTTATAGTATAAGACCAGTGATTTACTTGAAAGGAAACTGTGCCTCTAAATCATTGGTCAGTATTCATAGCCACCAGGTGCCGAACATAATCGTTTATATAGCTTCAAACAATACGAATGTCAACGAAGCTCATAGAAATGATGCAATATGAAAATAAAATCACAATCAATAGCTGATTATATAAAAACAGAGAAAGAAAGTGCACATGTTATTATAATCCTTGTTCCATGTGCTCTTTAAGCCGACCACTGTTCTAAATCATCCTAAAGGTAGGGTCACACATGACAAATATTTGACGAAAAAGACGTAACCACTAAATAAAATACATTTTAATTCTTTTATTTATTTCAAAAACTTATTTTACTTAGGTTGATTCAAAACAAAAAAATTAGTTTTATTTTATTTGATGCTGTTTGATCTTACAAAGCACTTGTAAGAGCAAACACGTCAAACAAATTTGTGCTAAAAAAAAGTGTTTACGATTTTTGAGCAAATATTTGTCATGTGTGACCCTACCTTAATTCTACTGGATATCTTCTTATGATATCAACATTACAGTACAATTGACAGTCTGCTAACATGTGACAAATATTATTCAAAATTCTGGGTTAACTTTTTTTGGAACAATCGATTAATTGTTGATTAAAGCTTTGTTAATTGTAAAAAAATTTTGTTTTTCAGTTTTTACAATTCTGAGTAATTGATAATAATTTTGGTGAGATTTTCCAATTTGAACATTTGTTAACAGATTTAATTATTTAAATTTTTTCTGTGTATATTATACAAATGTCTCCACTTACAAATACTAACCAAACTTACATAACACACTCTCTCCAAAAAGACCACAACACATCTTTTCCCACTACATAATTTTTAAATTCACTACTGTGCTTAACCGACGTTCTTGCGTTTTGCAGATTATCTTTATCAAATTTGATATTTAATTAACACAGCAGCAATTGGCTGGCTTACTACTATCGTCACTGCTGTGTGTATTGACAAAATTAAAAATGCCAATAATTTAATCAATTTAATAGTTAGCAGCTTAATGCAGCTGATTATAGTCCTTGTTACAATTTTCAACCATTCATTCATCTCACTTAAGATGCCTTTTAACATTTTTGACAAACAACATAGTTTTTCAATAAAAAGCAAAAACAAAAACTCAACAAACAAAAAAACGAAATTACATTTTGGCAAAAATTGCATGTTTTTCAAATTTACGCTTATAAAATACATAAAAAACAATCAAATTTTAATATATTTGACTTCACAGCTGTAGAGCGTCGTCGTCGTCGTCATCAGCATCATCATCCAATACCCAGCAAGCCACCAAACTCCATACATACAATACAATTCAGCATCCCCATTATCCTCATTCCTTAGGCAACAGACAGCAACAGTAACAGAGATACAGACGACTATGATGACTACGACGCGACGTCGACTACAATGTCATCCGTTTGCCTGCCTTGCAGTCCTGGTTGTAAGCAACAAATATACAGTATTTTTTTTGTTGTTTGCATTTTGAATTTTATATAAAATTGCATGCAAATTATGTGAAATTGTCAACGAACATGAATTTGCACTTTTCTCGCATTGCAATAGCGTTCATTTCATTTCGCGTTGATTATAAATTGTTTGGCGCGTTATAAAAAACGCACACATTATGAAGACTAAACACAATGCCAGCGACAAGCATCTCGACATTATAATTGTAATCTAAGCATATAAAATATGCTAAAAACAGAACAGTTTTTGTAGTTTGTGTTTGTGTTTGTTCGCTTCAATTGCGTTCTTTTGCAAATCCAACAAGACTTGGTTGCAATGAGACGACTCCACTTTATTGTTGGTTGGTTATTCATTTCTTCTTATTAATTTTCAATATGAGCGGTGTTGGCAGAACAAACAAATATTCCCTTCTTTGGCTTTCCTCCTCCCAGGTTTTTTTATTCCATTCTTTTTATTTTAGGGATCACTTGAAAGCAAAAAAATGAAAGCCCAAGCATCTAGCAATTCAACTATTTGTTAATAAATTGCTTGTAATAATTGTATATTTTGAGTAGGACAAAAAAAGTGGAAAAAAAAAACACTTAAACACACAAATTTAAACCAAGAATTATAGAACATGAATTATACGATTTTATGACTACTGCAGTATAAAGTACCGAAAATAAAATTATATGACCATCTTTTACAGATCTTTATGATGATAACAGCGATGTGATTATTAATTAAATAGATTGCTAAAGAGGAGGTAACATTACTTACCACAAAGAAGGTTTAGCTTGCCCTTATTGGCTCAAAAGGGTCATTGTTGAATTAAGTGGATTTTCGAATTTTTTTATACTTACAACTGACAACATTGTTATTATAATGTGCGAGTTGGAAAAGTGTTCTTCTGATTAGATATTGATTAGTAAAGAAATGAACAGAGATAGCTTAACATATATGGATGGAAAAGTTTCATAAAAAAACCTTAAGCTATTTGTTTGCATATGGGTATTTCCACAGAAAACAATCATAAACAAATGACTGTTATTAGTAATTGAGTTTGCGGGGAAATTAAATAAATAAGAACAGTTTTATCTAATTGAGTTATCTGAGTTGTCTCCATGAGAATATATTTTTTCTTTCTGTTTGATTTCAAACTTTTACATTGTGTTTTTGACAAATTGATGTTAAAACTTAAAATAATCAATATTTTTTAAATGAAATTGATCAAAAGTTAGCCTAACATATATTTTTATTAAAGATGATTACGTTTGAAAAAGAAACAAAGTAAGAAATTAATTTATTTGTTGCTTGTTTTCAAACGAATTTATGTATTTGAAAATTTAATTTTTGTTTTCTTCAACTCATTTCATAATAAAAAGTATCCTCTACACCTAAACTATAAGAAGGGCAAACAAAATACAATATTTATTTATTTGTTGGAATCGAAATGAGAAAAGATGGCCTGCCAGCAACCACAGAGCGGTGGACCACTAACTGAGCCAGGCCAAAAAGTAGAAAAAAAACACAAAATCAGTTTAGACTTTTTTCAGTTTTTATACCACAAATGAAAAAAATGAATTATTATTATTGAAATAAAAAACACTAAAAATAAGATGATGAAGTATTGTTGGAAAAAACCCTCCAAAATAAACTCAAGTTGCCACTTTCTCAATTCACCAAATAATGAAAAAAAAAAACATTAAAACCAATATTTTTTTTTGCTGTTCATTGGCAAGAACAAATTACAAGAATGAAATATAAACAAAAAATTGAATTAAAGACACAAACTTCTTCTTTTTCTTCGGAAACAAATCACAGCCAATAATATCAACTGAATGAAGTAAAAGTGTGTGATGTTTTTTTTCTTATCTTTCTTAAATTTTCTGTGGAGACTGATGATGTTTGCCAGGGTATAGTTAGAGAGTCTCACCAATAAAACTGATGAAGAAACAAAAAATGAAATGAAAACTGTTTTCGAGTACAATCGATTTACAACCTGATTTATTGAAGGGCGGCTAAAAAAGTCATAAATCAAAATCCATCACAAACGAAAAATACTTCTTAAACAACAGCAACAAAACCAACAAAAATATAATGAACCAAATTGAAAAAAAAAACGAACAAAGTTCTAAAAGCTGACAATGACAATGAGAAAGAGGAATTTTTTAGCAACGAAGGCAGTGAGTGGATAAGACAATTCTAGATTTTTAATAAATATTTTTAATTTTTTTAAACAGATTTAATTTAAGTGACAACATTTGTATACAATTTTTAGAAGTTCAAGTGCTTTCCCTACAAGAACAGTAACAGTCATTTGATGCATCATCTGATGGGTATTGCTGATGGGTTTATACATCAGTAGTTCCCATCATTTTATTAAGGGCATTGTGAAAAAACTGATGTAAACATTCGTGTACGTGTGATTTTTTTCTCTTTCTAGCTATTGTTTTCTCTGTCCAACTTGTGCCGTGTAATGCATGTGTTGGTAAATAAATTCCATCAGTCCCCTGCAGGAAGTGTCAATAGTGAAACTATACTGATTTACTATTGACACAGTTACCAGTACTAGTGACTAATTTTACCCCAGACAATGCTATTTATTATAGACATTTAACATGTGCGTGTCATTGGAAGTCTACTACTGACGATATTACTATTGACTTGGTACTGATTCACTAGTACATTTTAGTAATTCTAATCTACACTTTTGGTACTTTTCTGAAGTAGATGTAAATAATGGAACTGCATATTTTGTTAACATTTCACGTTGTATTAAACAAATTAAAAAACGAAATGGTATGAATTCATAACCGATGGAAGAGTCGTCTTCGTTGACGCTTCGTTGACAGTGTCGCTAAAAAGTCACCAAAATTGTCGACAAGACTGGTGACTTGGAGACACTTGTCCCCAGGTTTCCTTCAGGGTCATTTCTTGTAGGGTTTGTTTCGTTAATTCAAAAAAATTAAGTTTTTAACAATGTTGCCAGATTAATTTTTACTCCATTTCTACCGTCGCGAACTCGACATTCTTGAAAAAAAATAATGAAAGCTGAACAATTTCATTTTCTTATTTACATTTGGCATATTTGTAGTCAATGGCGTATTTGTAGCACTTGATAGGTTTTGTCGATTAGTTGTTGATGTAGTTGATGTCTGTAAAATTTCATAAGCTACAAAAGCTGAGCTGCTTTTAAGATCTAAATCTAAATGATGAAAAATGTACCGTTAAAAGTGTTCATAAAAAGGATTTTTTGTATTTTATGTTAGGTCAAGACATACTTTTCGGTGACATTTTAAATATTTTTCGTTAGTCCTAGTTAATTTCAAATATTTTATAGACGTTTGAACAATATGCCAAATATGCACGCACACCTCTTATATGCTCGTCTGACATCTTTCATTCAAAAGAATTGTTAATGATTTTATTTGCAGCAATTATTTAAATTTATTCTTTTTAACAGACATAAATAATCAAATTTTATTTGTCTTTCCCGGCTAAAATTGTTTATAATCAAAACAATTTGCATAATTTGCTGATTTGATTAATTAAAAATACATTAATAATTGCTTTTTATTTTATTTTGTCGGCTTTAAAAGAAACATGTTAATGTATTTTTTTCTTTCTTTATAATAAAAAATAAAATTAAAATCTCAAAAAATAAAAATTTATTTACATTTTTATTGCAAACACAACTTCATAAATTAAACAAAAGGTGACTTAAAGAAATTAAAACAAAAATAATTCTTAATAATTAAAATACATTGTAAGCCAGGCTAGCTGTCGTCTCCCATTCTGTATTTGAATATTTGAGTAACCCACTGTGTCATTTGCAGTTCATAGTGATAGTGCTGCATATCACACTTCATAATTTAAAAGCCAGGGGAAATTTGTTTTTGTTAATTTATTTTTTCATATTTCAAAAAAACAAAAAATAAAGAAATATGTATGTTTAGTAAAAAAGTTATATGTTAATTTTAGAAATAAATTATATTTGAAATAAAAAACTCCACATGAGCTGGTGTTATAGTTTAAAGTTTTGTTTATGAATAATTATGAAAATGTAATAAATTTAATAATAAGAAACAACAAGTGTAGCTTTTCTATTTTTTAAATAAAAAGTTTCAAAACGCTCCTAAATAATCGAATTATTGCTATAAAAAGGGTGCGTTGGTTATTGTTGATTAACAACAGGAGGGATTTTCACCTGGCATTGTCGTCGGCGCACACATTGCGGTCCCACACTTTGGTCTCAAACTGTCTCCAGCAACAACAACTCGAATCAACAACATCAACAACAATGTATGGAAAGGTATGAAAATAAAATACCAAAAACCCAAATTGAATTATGCGTTCATTGAAAATGTCACCTTTTTGTGTTGTACGAGTGTATCTGTCTTCCTCTATGTCTCCCTCCCGCCTTTGGACCCCATCATCATTTTTTGCTTTCTTACATTGGTTTTTCAATTTCTGTTTCATTTGATTGAGATTGGTTTGGTTTCAATTCGTTGTGTAGTTTATGTCCAGACGTTAATTGCAAATATTTGTTTGAATGTATTTTTCGTTATTTTTTCCAGTTTTTATATGATTGGATTGGTATGTATTATGAACGTGTATTTCGCTACGTTTAAGATGATAATGATGGTAGCCTACTTGAGAGCGGTTTCTTTATTTGTGTTCTTGAACGCGTTTGTTTGGTTGTCTGTTTGTTTGTATTGAAAGTGTCTGCAAATGAATTGTTTGAGAATTTTAAATAATGATTGGTATGCGCAAATGATTTTTTCATACGAAAAAAAATCGCTGTTTGTTTGCTTACGCTACAAAAGATCTGAAATTCCAGGAATCATTTCAAAACAATAAGATGGTTGTCATACGCGGTCTTAACAGAAGTTTTTAATACCCTATTGATGTGAGAAAAAGTTTTGGTAAAGTTGTTTCCTACTTTTTTGAACACAAATGTTATTTAGCAAAAATAAAATTCATTCTTATGATTTGTAAAGTTAAAACAAATGCATTTTTGTGGTTCTTGGAATGTTATTTATAACAATATCATTTTAAATGAATGGTAATAAATCTATTCCCAGTTAAAATAATTTTAGCAAGTTTATTTTTAATTTTAAAAAATTTTTAAGCAATAACGAAAAAATAATTATTTAAAAAGTACTTCATCTACACAACTTTTGATTCAATAGAAAATATTAAGAATAATTGATTTCAATTGTTACAAATCCTTTAAACAACTTATTGTTGAAAATCTATATTGCCTGCCAAAATTGTTTTCGTACAAATAAGAGAACTGGTTAAATTGTTGTATTTCAACAGCAACAGCATTTCAAAGTCAACCGAAATATTTATGTGCGAAATACACAATTTATCTTGTTAAAGTAGAATTTTAAGAATTAAAGAATTCGTTTATTGAAAATATGTACTCGTAATAATGGAATTTAATAAGAAATATTAAAATAATTATTAAATGGTATAGGTACATGAATTTTATACATTAAACATTTTCTTACAGTTCGTTTTTTCTGAAACGAATGACAGTTTGTTTAGATCGAATGGTGACGTAAAATAACGTCCACAACCATAATGTCCATGCAAGTTATGACAGCCCAAAAGTGTTATAAATTTAACTGAGCACATTGACCTAAAGTTCATGAGTGCACCTTGTCATGATTAGTCAGTATATCTATCAAATTTCATATTTTCGACTTTTTTGGATCTTCTGTTTGTGCTTTAAAGGAACATAACCAGCAAGAATTACTTTTGAATGACAACTACGAACTGTCTGCATTTTTAAAAATTACTCTAATAATGAACTATTTATTATATAAAAGAATTCACACGAGAATAATTATAATATGTCATACAAAAATACAATGTAATTCTCAATTTGAAATATGTTATGCATAAATAGTCCCGTTTTTGCCAAAGGAGAGGGAAAACGTGGGTTCAAATGTGTCCAAAGTGTAGCATAATTGAAATTTAAGGATTAAGTTTTTTTTTAATAATGGAACCTTCAACTTCAGGTATTAAGGTGTATAAAAATTATTTGGTATTTTAAAAAATTTAAATATTGTATTTTTTTTAAAGGTCTTTTTTATATTCTAGGGTATATTTGATGATTTGAATATTAAATGTCTCTAATATTATATTAACGTCTTTTAAGAATTTTATTAAAATATTAGTAATTAATTTATTTATTTCTATTGCTTCTAATACTTCAATTAATGCTTCTTCAAAGTTGACAAATATTATGTTAGCTATATGCCAAATAACAAATTAAATTTAAAGTACATATGTATATATTTTTGCTTTTTTGGTACAACCTCAAAATTTCTTAATAAAATATTTCTTTCTGTTACACTCTGTCCCAAACAAAAAACACAAATTTAATTCCTTTTAGAAAACCCAAAAACCAACCAGCAAATAAAATATATATTTTTATTTAACTTCAATAAATTGATTTCTTGTGGCCATAATTCTTGTTTCCTTTTTATTTGAAATATTATGGTTTTGTAAAAAAACCTCCCACACCAATTCCAGCAAATACAACAGCAACAACATGCATTTGAAAAATAAATACCAAATCTTAGTTTGATAAAGGTCCTTTATATATAAGTATACATACAGTGTGTATTGGTATTTGTTATTTTTTCGCTTTTATTTCCTTTTATTTTTTTCAATAACATAAATTTGTGTAGAAACATTTGAATTTAGCAAACAAGTGAAGCAAAAGTTGCGTAACCATTGAATTACAAAAAAAGTTCTCAAAAAAAAAAAATAAAAAAACTTTGATGTTGAACTGACTTACAAACCCAAATTTAAACAAACTTTGCATCCATCAAACTATAGGGATAACGCTAGTGTGCGAGTATGTATAGGAAAATACTACTACAAGTTAAAATTTGTAAACCCCAAATTTGCTAAGCAAAAGCTGACTGTGCAAGAGTATTGTTAGGGAGTAGGAAATAGTGGTTATACTTTAATTTTTTTTTCTTTTTTAGAGTTTTTTTATCTATGAAACTACGTGGCTGGATAGGCAAACGTCTACAAATTCAATTGAAAGTTTTTCCACTTTTCCAAGCTTGTAAAGCAAATCCCTGTGGCGATTTTGATCAAACATACAATATTCGCTTTCATACAGGCACTCATCCACCCCGACCAATGTAAATATGTACGTTTGTATAACAAAACATACATTTACACAACAAACAAAAAAAGTAATACATCGCAAAATCCAATGAGAAGCAACAAAAAGTTTGTTTTATTTTCGTTTATTTCCATACAATTCAAAATCCTTTAGTTTGCAAAGCTTCATGCAAAAAAAGAAAAAAAAACAGAATTCGTGAAATCGAAAAAATTGCAAATTGAAATATAAAAAGTTTTTAAAAAGGGTTAAACTTGCGCTTCATTGGCTCTAAGCTAAACATTTCGTATAAAAGCACGTAAGCAGTTAGTGTGAATATTAGGCGCTAGAATTGGCATATTGGTGTCAATTTTTTCTCCTTTTGTCATTGTGCCCTACAACATTAAGTATGTGAAGTGTGGAGAGTTAGATGTTTGTCTTTCGTTATAGATATATCACTTATATACATTTAAAAATATATATTGAATTCTAAACTTTTTTTAATACTGCTTTTAGATAATAATTTTTAATAGATTTTCGGCAAAATGTTTACAATTTCGATATTTGGTTACAGATTTTCAAAATTTTTACATATTTTTGTAAAAACTAAGAATTTGTAAAAAATGCTTTTTTACGAAAATATTAACCAATTATTCATTATTGATATATTGCAAACAAAAATAAATATATTCCAATCATCACTAAAGAAATAAAAATTCAAGCACTTGAAAATTTTGTTAGAATGTTACTTGAATTAAAATAGTATTACATTTTAAACTTGAAAAATATTTTTCAAACAAAAAATATTTTACTTGAATTTAAATTTCCTTTCTACTGGCATTAATGTGTAATCCAGCTATAACTCAATTACTTGACTCTAGACTCTAGACTGGATATACACTTGCTTTCAACTGGAATTCCAGCAGAAATGCTTATTGAAATTATTTGCTACATTTCTTAAAAAAGTACTTTTTAAGAATAGTGATAGATATTCTAATTTTTAGTAGATTTTCTGCAAAATATTTTCTAACGACATATTTCGTTATAGTTTTCTAATATTTTCACATATTTTTGTAAAAAAATCCAAATTTAAAATACGTTTTCCAAAGCCCGGATATGACAATCAACAAATTCGGTCCATAAATGGCTGAGATCAAAAATAGTATAGGGTTTCCTTATGGTCGGCTTTGGCCGCAACAAACATTGATTTCTTTTGAAGCTTGTTTTTCATAACATAACATAAATAAATAAGAAAATACAACAAACTAAACATAAATAAAAATAGGGAAAGTAAGCAACTAAAGGATAAATAGAAAGAAACTAAAACTTTTAAGCAAATAAAAAAAATACAAACCTAAATCTATCTACTTAAGACCTAAATAATACATACACATGTGCCGAATTCATTTCTAAAATTGTATTTTTTTCTTTTATCTTTACTTAAATCTATACCTTAATAAGTCGTTTTATTAAGGAATGGGTGGAGGGGTTTTATGAGGCTAATTTAAAAATTTGTACAAATTGAATTAAAAAGAGAATTATTGGTAGAATTTAACTAAATGAATTTTGTTCTTCAGTTATCGGCTATAGGCTGCCAAAGAGACTTGATTTTTAGTAAATAGCTAGTGAGACCTCAGTTTAGTTTACTGGATTTTACTCGATATTGAGCGTCTCGACTATTGTTTATTAATAAACCGTTTTGACGGTTAACCGAAAATTTATGCCTTTTAGAAAACGGCTTTAACAGGTTAACAGACATTGAAAGGAATTCTTTTAGAATCAACAATACAGTGAATGTCACTTAAAATCGTACACCATCGAGTCAAATTTTATTCATTAGTTTTAGAAAGTTGATGTTTAGGAAATATTTTAAAATGCTATTTTTATATTGTGTGTGCTATTACCTATCAGAAAATTGGGTATAATTTTAATTTCTCTTATCCACAAATAAAACAAGTAAGAAAGTATGGTCGGTCAAGCCCGACCATATAATACCCTACACTAAGTAAAAGAGCAAAAAAAAATGTTCTTCAATAATTTATATTTTTGAGTGATTTTCGGAAGTGGGGTTATATGGGGGCTATGACCAATTATGAACCGATCACCATGAAATTAGGTCGTGTGATTTATGTCTATATTAAAGTTAACTATGTTGAATTTTGTGTGTTTACCAACATTTTTAAGCGATTTATGCACGTTAAAGTGATTTTCGGAAGCGGGTCTAAATGGGAGCTATGACTAATTATGGACCGATCGTAACAAAATTTGGTGACGTGAATTTTGTATATATAAAACTTATTTGGAGCGAAATTTGTGTAGATACATAGATAAATTAAACATTTATGACCGATAAAGTCCAATTTCGAGGGGACTTTGTATGGGGGCTAGGTGAAATAATGGACCGATTTCAGCCAGTTTCAATAGGCTTGGTCCTTGGGCCGAAAAAGTAATATGTACCAAATTTTATCGAAATATCTTCAAAATTGCGACCTGTACTCTGCGCACAAGGTTTACATGGACAGCCAGCCAACCAGACGGACGGACGGACGGACGGACGGACATCGTTTAATCGACTCAGAAAGTGATTCTAAGTCGATCGGTATACTTTAAGGTGGGTGTTAGACTAATATTTTTGGGCGTTACAAACATCTGCACAAACGCATAATACCCTCCCCACTATGGTGGTGTAGGGTATAAAAATTGGGTAAGACTGTCAGTGCCCAGAATATCAACGCTTCATTTAAAATCGTAAAGGCACTAAAAAATAGCAAATGATACCCTACAAAGTATTAGGATTATTTAATATTAACATTTTTTTTTAATTTTTAAAGTTTTAATTATAATTTAATATAATTGTACGAATTTAATTGAAATATGAATTTTGTGATGTTCTTTAATTTTCATCAATATTTTTTTAACGAATTGAGGTTTTGTTAACTTTTTTGTTGAAATACATATTTTTTGTTCAAATTAATAAAATGACTTTTAATTTTTTATATAATCACCTATTATTGCCTGTATAATTTTATAATATTTAAAAAAAAAATATGTTGTACGATTTTGAGTGACACTCACTGTATATATTTATAAATAATATGAAATACCCAATGAAATACACTTAGCAATCAGAAAAGATGTCTATGAATATAAGATCCAAATTTTAAACACCTGTCAATCGAGTGATAAAATCCACATAAACCGGTTAACCTAAAATCTACGTTTAAAATTAACCAATTAAAATTTTGGTTAGCCGTTTAATAAACACTAGTCCGGATGTAACTAATTTCTCTGGCCTAAAAATGGACTTGTGAAATATATGTACCACGATAAAATATTTTGTATATTATCCCAGCCATGATTCAAGTTTCATTTATAATAATTTTTCATGGTAAATAACATTTACAATGTATATATTTCTACACAATTTATTTTCTAATTGTTCGTTCAAAACAAATTCGAATAACTTATTTTTAAATCTGTTTTTACATTCCATTAAAATGCTTTGAAAACTAAAAATCTACTATATCACGTTCCCATGTTAAAGAGCCTTTGAAAAAGCAAAAATGATTAACAAATTTTCAAATAAGCGTGAAATTATATTTTCCTTTTTGTAGTTTGTGGTGAAAATTATGTACATATTTTCATTATATTTTTCAGTTTGTGGGGATTTTCAAACGCTTTTTAAACTATTGTTATTTAAGAATTCCACACATATCAACGATTACAATGTACATTTGTAATACAACATACATAAGTCTCTCCTTATCTTGGTTGTTTCAATAGAATTTATGGAAAAATGTAAATTCACTAAAATAATGATAATACTCACACATATTTAGGCTCGCACACACTCAGTCACACAGCCATTCAGTCAGTCATAGTCATTGTTAAAAATTATTGTTAATTAATGTTGAAAAGATTACATTAACAATAAAGTAAATGAAACAGAAATTAAGTGTTACTTGTTCTAATCCAATACACAAACAAGACTTGCAACCAGACAAAACACTACTCAACAACACTCGAGAACTACAACTACAACAGTCATAATACTTATAATAATAATAAAATCAACACATTTCTAATAAACTCAATTAATCTAAAGGTGTTTTACTAACAAAAACAATAATAATAACAAAAACAACAACCACAACCACAACAACGTCTTCTTCAACTTAATCAACAACTCTCTATCAGGCAACACTGCGTGCATAATAATCATAATAAAACTCATAATAAAATCCTATAGAAGTACATTCGCATTCGTTGTACATACAAATGTACATAAACAGTCTCGTAGCAAAAGTCGTAATAATAATTGTCCAGCGCGCCGCCGCCGCCATGACAAACGGTTCAAAATGAGTATTATGGAAAAGAAAAGTTGGTTAAAATTACCAGAAAATTACCGAAAAAATAAAACTATAAACACCAGCCTCAATATGAAATTATTCCCCTCATGTAAAGAACGCATAATTTCTTAAACTCCGCTGTTCAATAGCAGCCAAATATAGAAAAAGTATTAAAACCATAAATGATTCAAGTTCCAAGTTTATTAGTTTTCTCACAAGTTCTCGCATTTCACAGGGGGGGCCTCTAATCAGTGTTTCAATTGTTTTTGATTAAATTTTATTTAACGTGTTTTCTATTGGCATTTGATTACAACAACGCATTAGTTATATTTAATTCATTCATTTATATTTCATTTTGAATTGTTTTCTAAAAAAAAAAAACTGTTTAATGAATGCATTTTAATGTGGGAAATATTTGATTTTCAAATGATATTTTAAACATTTTATTACATGTTTAATTACAACTCACAATTGATGCATTACAAATAGAATGTGATAATGAGTCATATTCACAGACCAACTGACAGACTGTGCAATAAAATACTCACGAAGTTGTGTGAATCATATTGGTAGCCTGCAGTTTTACTGGTCACAATGAAAATTTAAATACTAATAAATATTATCAAGTGAAGATTGATTAAATAAATGATTTTCTAGTCGAACATTTCATTTTGTCTACATTTATTTTTATCTACTAAATCCGGATATAAAAGATCTAAGTTGCAGTGTTGCATACTTATTATTTACGAAAATTTCGGACAAAAATACAATAGACTCTTAATGAAAAAACCTGCAGAGAGCAAATATTTTACTGAAAATTTATAGTAAAAGTCCAAACTGCAAGAAAACTTCTTGAGGATCTTAATGAATGCTTGGAAAGCCATATCAATGGCAAATATTGATGTAGCACTGCGATTGTTGGCTGGCTTCTGTCTTATATATGGAATAAAAATTAGGATTCAGGATATTTTAACATCTTGTTACTGATTTCGTCAAAAACATGTTCTTTTTTGAAATTTTAGATCTCCCGGAACTCAAAACTTGGGGCTTGTTTAAGATATCAACTAATCTGTATCATTCAACATTTTTGTTGAAAATATACATGTTTCGAATTTACATCTAGTTACAAAATTCGGTTGTAAAGATGCTAACATATGTATTTTAAGACATTTAATTCGATGGATCTTTTATTGGGCGCTGAGAAGTGTAACGATAGTGGCTCTAGATTTCTCTAGAAATAGATATTTCGGGGTAATCATCGATACACATAATTTTTACTTCGCCTGACGTTTTATATGTTTATGATTTTGAACGATTGGTTGTCACTTTCAAAGCTTTCTGCTTCTAACTTATTTAGATCCGAATGCTTTTTATATTTCGTCTTTAAAAACGACTATCCATGTCGATCCGTATTTTTATTTTTAAGTGGCAGAGTATTTAGAAGCATAAAGTATATATTCTGGATCGTTAATGATAATTAAGATAATGAAGATAATTAAAATTCAATATTTTTGCTTCGAAATAATTTTTGAAGTTTTACCTCATGCCTTCAAAGAATATACTGTAACATATGATAAAATCGAAAAGAAAAAACGTTGTCTTGTAACTTCAATAAATTTCCCATTTAATTATCCACTTTATTAATTTTGTATCAAATCAGTAGTTTTTACTTTTTCTGCTCTTGAAAATTTAAATATTAACTGTTCGGTTTGCAACAGTTGTGGTGGCTTTGCATTATTTGTTAAGGATAAGAAACACAAAAAAGTGTTTAAAAGAAACCATATAAATAATTTTATTACTTTATAATTTTATGGCCATTTTACAATAACAACGATTAATCGTTGCCATAGTTAGTTTTTATTACTGTTGTTCAGTTACAATGACTGCCGTTAAATAAAATCGCTCAAGTATTAATAAACAGTTAAAATTATGGCAACATTTTATAAACTATTTATGAGTGTGTTTGTTTGCTGTTTTTGGCATTTTAGATACCTAAATACCCTTGCAACCATAATTGTTCATATTTTATGAATTTTTTTCGCTCTCTTTAAAAGCTAAATTCCCTGGTGAAATATAATTTTTTGTGTTGCTTAAGTTAAACCATATTAAAACTTTCTCATTAAAAGCAACACCTTACAAATACGCTTCCAGAATTTAGTATCACATTGAGGCAGCTTAAATATGAAAAGTAACATCAGAAGAACAATGCAAATGCCTTTTGAACATGAATCGAACGATGATAACGCACGCTGTATTGTATGTGTTTTTGTATTGATGGCTGAGGAGTCAAAGCAGAATTGAAAATCAAAAAGCTTATCGTCATCACAGGTGTTTGTAAGGCTCTTGTTACTTGTCTTTAATTTCATGCTTTATATTGTACAAACATGCATATTGTAATTAAAGGTAACAAAAGCCCACCTTCAAAAATAAATTTTTATACGCATAAAATCTTTTGTTTTTGTAGCAAAATATTTTGTTAAACTTTTTTTTAAATTTTTTTGTCTGTAAATACCTCCACCACCACTAACTTTATCTGTTTAAAATCTAAAGAGCATTTAAGAGAAGACGAAAAGAATCTAGATCAGCAACAGATCATAAAAAATACACACAGATATCTTTGAAATGATCAATCTTATTTTGTTTCTTTAACATTTTGGTGGTAATATGAGAAGTACAACAAATAACTTTTGTAAATTGAGGAACAACAAGTAA
This sequence comes from Calliphora vicina, assembly GCF_958450345.1. Classification (NCBI taxonomy): domain Eukaryota; kingdom Metazoa; phylum Arthropoda; class Insecta; order Diptera; family Calliphoridae; genus Calliphora; species Calliphora vicina. The sequence continues at coordinate 130,535,259 of NC_088782.1, read as the reverse complement.
GAGAGCTATATTCGGCTGTGCCGAATCTTATATACCATTCACCAAATTATACTTTAAAATTAATATTTTTAAATATTTTTAGGTAAACAAAATATAAATAAGATATCCATATTGTCTATATTAATGACTTAGTAATCCAGATATAGATCAAAAATAGGTCAAAAATCGAGGTTGTCCCGGTTTTTTGCTCATATCTCCATTATTTATGGACCGATTTTGCTGATTTTAAATAGCAAACTTCTCGAAAGCATGTCTGACAGAATTATTGAAGATTTGGATCGCGAAGATATCTGCGATTTCAACAGACAGACAGACAGACAGACAGACAGACAGACAGACAGACAGACAGACAGACAGACAGACAGACAGACAGACAGACAGACAGACAGACAGACAGACAGACAGACAGACAGACAGACAGACAGACAGACAGACAGACAGACAGACAGACAGACAGACAGACAGACAGACAGACAGACAGACAGACAGACAGACAGACAGACAGACAGACAGACAGACAGACAGACAGACAGACAGACAGACAGACAGACAGACAGACAGACAGACAGACAGACAGACAGACAGACAGACAGACAGACAGACAGACAGACAGACAGACAGACAGACGGACGGACAGACAGACAGATGGACATGGCTTAATCGACTCCGCTATCTATAAGGATCCAGAATATATATACTATATAGGGTCGGAAATGAAAAATGTAGAAATTACAAACGGAATGACAAACTTATATATACCCTTCTCACGAAGGTGAAGGGTATAAAAATCAGTTTAAGTAAAGATGGAAAAACAAATTATACTTACTCAATTTACACTGATAAAAAATGTATTAGCAAATAGTGAAATTAATGTTTGTTTAGTTGGAAACGTGCAGCTAATAAATTATACATTATTAAACTACTTCTAAGTAATACAGGCGGTTGTAGAAGTCAGTAAAAGTATGTTGTTCAGTAATTGCAAGTCATTACCATGTTTTTGTTGGGATCTTATTTGGAGAGTGATTTTCGCTGTAGCATTGTGTTAATAATTCTAATAATATAAACTTATTTTTTCAAGTGTATTATAAACTTCTTAAAGCATCTATAGTTTTTTATGTTATTTTGGGGTTCTTTCAATTTAGTTTCTTTACATGTACGATGATATTTTGTGATGAGGGGTGTATATAAACTGCCAAACATGTTGCTGCTGCTTGTTTACCAAAAAAAAAACAAAGCATTTACCTGAGCGATAAGATGCTAATATAAAATTAACTGATTAAAATGCAGTTTTGCCCTTCATGTTGTTGTTTAAAAGCTATGAATTTCCAACAGCAATAACAATATTAAACTTTTTAACTAAAAGATGTTTTGAAGGGACCAACATTTTACAATGTTTGACTTAATAAGCATACGATTTTTTTTCTTGTTGTTTTTGGTTTTAATTTCTCCTCTTAAGATATCATCGACAGCAACATAAACAACAACAACGACAAAAAAAACTCTAACCTACAAAATATAAAAACATCTTTAGCATCAACAGCAACAACTAAACCCACAATCATTTTGAAAGCTAAGAAGCTAAGAGTGTTTGTCTCTATAGTTGGTCATCATTTGTGTTCAACATCGATCTTTTCAACGATCGATCTTTATGTTGTTAAATTTCGTACTGGCTTAAATATGAGTGTGAGTTTTTGTTATTTTTGTTAAGTGACGCGGCAATTGACTTTCAGCCAAACCGTCAGAGACAGTGACTTTATTGAGGCGGCTTAATATTTGTTTAGGGCTTTTACCAGCAAAAATTTAGTTTTATAACCTGGTCAAAATATGTTTAAATGTTGATAAATACACTTTATAAGACATTTTACAAGCATGAAAAAGGTTTAACTTTTTAACTTTAATGATGTTTAATAAAAGTTCAGAAAATAGCAATTTCGAAATTAGAAAAAATTATAACTTTCTTCAATTTCCTATAGATCTAGTGTGTATTTTTAGTTTGTTTAAAGAAAATGCAACTAATCTGTCTCGTTTGCTGGTTCATGCAGCCAGTATTGGCCAACATCTTAGGAAACATTTCAAATCTATCGTAATTTTGTGAGTGTCTTACAACTACTAATAATACTGCTTGCTATACTTGTAAATGTAAATGAAATTAACATGCAAACTCAACAAAAATACTCCATATCTTAAAAGAAACTAAGTAAAAAACATTTCGCATCATCATGAAGTTTATTGTTTTCTTTCGTTTTGCTGTGTTGGTTTATACTTCAGCTTGTTATATGTATATTGTAGCTTTAAGTTACAAATTATTTGTGTAGTTACCAGACACTGCTGGGCAAACAAATAAAGGCAGCGTATTTTTGTATTGACAATTTTGAATATGTCTAACTAAACAAATTAATATATAACTAAACAAATTAATACTAGCTAATAGCTTTAAATTATAGATTTTTTAAATTAATTCAATTTTACAAACATTTGAAAAAGTGCTGGTAAACAAATGTGTAGCACTGTTTTAAACTGTGTGTATTGTTTGTAGCTAATCCTTAACTAAGCAAATTGTTTGCTATGTTATGACTAGTACGTCTTCTGTACGGGTGTTGTAGCACGAGCAACAATTTGGCCCCCAAATTGTACGCCCCATTTTATGGATTTCTTTCAACATTTAGTCGAGTGTGCATGAATGTATTTAAGTTGTTGCTGTTATTTTATAAACTGCCGCCTTTAGCTTGAACAACTCATTCCTCTATAACGTTTGTATGTTTGTAGTTTACAAATGCTGTCAGCATAAATGAAGAAAAATGATGAAACCAATCAATAAATCACAAAAATTGACTGGAATTAATTTCAATTACGCACGAAAAATCCAAAAGTAAAAACACTAAATGTTTCGAACACACACAATGAAAATCCAGACGTTATATTTGTTAAAATACTCGTAATAAAACGAAATATTAACAACATCTCACAGTAATACATGGAACAAAAAAAATAAATAATGTACAAAATAATAAAACAAAAACAGAAAAAAAAACTGTTAAACAACATGCAATTGAAACAGTTTATTAAAGAGTTATTATTTTCTTGATTTTTTTGATTTGAAACTTACAGCTCAAACTCACATAGATACACACAAACACATTATTGCAATTAAGTACAAAAACATAAATGACGTTTAGGATTTCAACATTAAGAGCGATAGTTTGTTTCTATTTTTTCGTCAATTTCTTGTGCAATCAATTGAAATTGTTGATGAAATCAATTTGAAATGTCATGAGAACTCTGCAACTCAACTCAAATGAAATGAAAATATTTTGTTAGAATTTTACGAGAAAATAATTGATCGTTATATTTTTTGTACAGATTTTTCAATCATAAATTTCAAGTTGATTTGTTATATTAGTTAAAATGTTAAATAATGTTGTTTGATAATTGACAGAAATAGTAAAAGCTGCATGTGGTCTTGAGTAAAATTAGGGCATGAAAAATTAATGCCTGCTTCAGGGTAAAGTGCTGGTAGGTTATATGGACCAAGTAGACGATACAAATCTGTTGGGCAATTTGTGTTGGTTTACAAGGAAACAGCACGAGTCGAAACTCCATTTAGATTAGGATAGAATTCCAAATTCTCACAGCAGTTCTAATGACCTCCGAGTGAACTTACATTAATTAATTCATTCATACAATCTTTGAATGGTAAAGTTTTTATTAATTCGCCCGGATTTCTTATTGGACATTTTTCCAAATTTTATCTTCTTCAGCACTAAGTATCCGAGATATCTCCCAAAATATATCAAAAATTACAGGTGTTCATATTTTTTCCCATATCTTAGAGATTTGTAGAACGATTTTGCTGATTTTCAATACCAAAATTCTTGAACCTATATCTGATACATATGTATACTGTTGCAAGAAGTGGCTCCATAATATTTCTGGGACCTTCTTGAGATTAAAACAAAATTTATCAAATTACTTAATAGATTTTATATGTTTTTATACCCCTTCACTTTCGTGAGAAGGGTATATAAAAGTTTGTCATTCCGAATGTAATTTCCACAATATAATTTTCCTTATAGATAGCGGAGTCGATTAAGACATGTCCATCTGTCTGTATGTCCGTCTGTTTGTTGAAATCAATTTTCTGAAGACCCCAGATATCTTCAATAATTCTGTCAGACATGCTTTCGGTAAGTTTCCTATTTAAAATCAGCAAAATCGGTCCACAAATGGCTGAGATATGAGGAAAAAACCAGGACAACCTCGATTTTTGACCTATATCTGGATTACTAAGACATTAATATAGAGAATATGGATATCTAATAATAAACCTTTCAACGACGTATATAAGATCATAGTAAGTTGGACCTACAATGAGTCAAAATCGGAAAAAATATTTGTTAACTCGATTTTTTTTTTCTCCAAAAGAAAAAAAATTTTAAAATTTTAAATATGTAATTCGAAAATTTTTTTTTTCCAAAAATGAAAAAAACAACTGTAAAAAAAATTGTTTACTTAAAAATATTTGAAACTTTTATTTTGAAGAATAATTTGGTGATTATAGCACTCTTACTTGTTTTTTTTATATTTTCTACATTAAATCTATTTTACTATTTAACTTGTTGCGTCAATTTGATGGCATCATAAATATCTCAATTTACATGCATTTTATAAAAAAATCTTATATTTTAGTTAATTTTCTAAAAAATCTTTATAAACGTACTTAAAATCATAAAAATTGAATAATATCTTCATAAAACTTAGTGATTTATTTACAACTCAACAAACAAAGCATAAAATAATCATCATCTTAAACAGTTATTTAGTATAATATTTTAATTTTTATTTGTTTATTTACATTTAAATAAATACAAGTATTTGACTTATTCATCTTCTAAACATTCAAACATTTATACGCATTTACATTTAATCAATAGTTAGTTTAGGGTTTTCAAATTCAAAGAGAAATGAGAAAGAAAAAAAGCTCAACTAAAACATATTTTCACACACTTTCAATAATCTTGTATAAATAAACTATAAATGTATACAATTTATAGTTTATTTTATAATAAATACTAGATACTTACAGCATTGTTTGGAAATATAGCATTACACAAAAACAGGCAGTTGTTCAGATTTCACATGCAGGAATTTGTTAAACTATAAACGTCTTTAGTGTTTGAAAAATGGAAATGAAGGGAATGGAAAAGTAAATGAAACCTCAAGTAATTCAATTCTTAAGCAGACTGAGCAAGAGTAAAAGTTTATTTATGCAAAGTATCTTATTACAAATATGTAGTTTATAAGATTGATAATCCCTGTTTGATGCAACTATACCATTTACACTCGGTCTAGAAACATCGATATAAGAAAACAACTCAATATGTTTTAAACAACAAAATCTATTCGATTCTTTGGCCAGTGTGTCTCAAGTATGAAACGAAAATAAAGATTTCAGTAGATTTTTTTCGATTCTTTCTTCTTGAATACTTCATTGGAAATGTAAAGGAAAAAAAGTTAACTAAAAGTGTATAGTATTGTACGTAAACAACTAAAACGATAATAATGCAATTCATATGTTTATGGTAGTACAAGTACTTATGTACATGTGTTCATGGATATTTGTTGAAAATATTATTTAGTTATACATAAGTACATAACTAACTTCATATGTACATCCAATCTATCATACAATTGCAAATACATTCAAGCATATTTTTGTTTATTATTCATACAATTTATTCATTCATTCATTCATTCATTCGTTCATTCATTGAAATAGCTGTGTATAAATAAAAATAAAATCTCCTCCTCCCCTTTCAAAAATATTTATTGAAAGTACTCGTACATACATATGAATGTATTCGTTTATTTTATTTGTGAAGTGTATTTGTAAAATACATTATACTCGTACTAAACATTTTAGTACTTTTTGCAATCATCATATACAAATGGATTTATGTATTCTGGCTATTTATTGAATTGAAAGTAAATTGTTATTTTGGTTGATCACTTGTATGGTTGCATACAATTTGCTTGGCAATCAGCAAATTCCTTCAATGCTGCACATAGCGATATTTTTTTTTTGTCTAGCTTTTAAACTTATTCAATTACATTTGATGTGATTAGCAATATTCAAAAGAAATTCATACAAATTATGGAAAACATTGCTTATTTAGCTGAAATACTCATTCAGTTTAAGTAAATAACATATTTTTGTTATGAATGTTGTACATTTTTCGGGGCGTTGGTCTTTGTTAATAATGTTTTAATAAATTAATGTCTTAATAACAATTGCAAAAAAAAAGTATTTATATTACTGTTTTATGCAAATTTATTATTATTAGTATTATTTTTCTCTATTTCTAGTTCCTGGCTTACATCATTTGTATACTCAATCATCAGTTTACTTACATCATTATCAACATCTTCTCAGCAGTAGCCACATCATTCTCTTCATTATGGTAAGTTCCATAAGTTTTATATTTTATGATCATATTTAGTTTTGACACATGTTTAATTGAATATAGTTAAGCTCTTCAGTTTTATAATGCTTTTTTTGTTTAATCATTTAAAGAAGCAATTGGGTCAATCCCAATGCAGAAATACCCTACAACCAACATCAATATTCAGCTAATTGTAACAAAGTGGCACAATACAAATAATAAACTTGTTGAGAGATTTAGTACAAGTTATAAAACAGATTGTGTACAACTTCGCTATCAACATTTGGATAATATGACCTCCATATTATTCTTGTCATTCAAAGAATTATAATTCAGTAATTCTTTTCCGATTTTTTATTTTAAAAAATATATGGAACAAATAGTCTTATTACTCTTAAAAAATATAAATTTGTCTGTATAATTGGGATTTTTAATAATGTAATAATATTTGTATCGAAAATCTTAAAAAAAAATTTCAATATGATCATCGTTTGTATGAATATTTAAAATCCATAAAATAAGTTATATAGATCATAAATTTATTAAAAAATGCCAAACTTGTGGTCCTTTTTCTAATTAGGGAAATTCAAATTTTATTTATTTCTAGTTATTATTATTTAAGAAAAAATTTAAAGTTCAACTTAAAACCGCCTTTAAAGAAAAAAACAAAAAATTTAAAAATTTAATTTTTGTATTTAGAGTAGTTATATACATGATTATAAGGTTATATTTATACAAACGAAAGTAGTTTCTAACGAAAAAATTACCATATAAATAGTAAAACCAAGCCTTTCGGACGACATTGGTTCATTCGTTCCGAAGTTATTCAATCCTTAGCCTTGATAATTGTTCACAAAAATGAATGTAAAAATACAATCTGAATTTTTGTAATATCGAATTTTATTACTAGGTCGAAATGCTATGGAATGGCTCAATAAAATATTCATATTAATGAAATGCATTCCATTCTCTATATAATTTATGATATTTATCACAAATTTAACTGTGATTCAATTAAATAAATGGTAGTTAAATAATATATCTGCAAACATTTTATCTTGATTTCTGTTTGGTTACAAACGGTATAATAATTCGTTTTGTACTCGTACAAACCATCAATCAATTATGACGAATGTTATGAAAATATTTTTATTATTGAATTCTTTTTTGCAAATATTTTGTAATTATTAATTGAAAAGAAAAAGTTTATGGTTATAAGGTAACCAGCTGTTTAGCAAAGCATATAGTGAACTCTTTAATGTAACTTAAAAATAAATCTAAAATAAATACAGTAGTTTTGACTTACCTGCATTTCACTTAAGAGCATTTTGCATATAAGTGCACAAAACTTGTGTTTTGTATATTTATTTACCAAACTCCATATAAATTAGTTAATTTAAGTGCATTGTTCATACCTGCACATTTAAGATAAGTGCATAATACTTTTGGAATCTATAGCTGGTTTTCATGAAAAAAAATTCATTCAGCGGCCTAATACAAAATTAAATCAAAACAAAATAACAAAAATAGGATTTTGAATAAAAAGATATGTTGTAAACTTCTTAATAATTTTAAAAGTAGCTAAAATAGCAATTTGACGTTATTTTTAGTCGGAAAAATCACAAAGCTTCACATAAATTATTTGTCGTTAGCTGCTTTTGGCAGTTTGGGCAGTAAACTGTAAATGCACTTACCAGCATCAATGAGCAGGTAAGTGCATTAAGGTTAACTGCATTTTTAACTTACCTGCACAAAATATCGTGCAAAGTTGGTTGTGCAGGTAAGTCAAAATTACTGTACATGCTTATCGACAACTTTTGACTTCCTCTGCCTTGTAGAGTTCTATAGTTGAAACAGAAAGTCAACTTTTCGATCTTGATAATGTCGACTTTGCGGCTTTTTACAGTTTTGGAACAGTCGACTTTTCAGTCATTTTCAGCCAAAATTATATTGTTCGAATATTCGACTTATAGAACCCTATTACCTTCTCAAAAGTTTAGAAAAAATCTGATCTTTAAAGAAAGTGTTGTTTAGAATTATACGAGTTTTTGAAAAATCTTAATTAATATGAGATATTTAAGTATGTATTTCGGCATCATTGCCTAGACAAAATATGGCCACCTTTATAAAAACTAAACAACGATATTTCTATTATTTGTAGCTGTTGTTGTTAAAATACCATCATACTCAATACCAAATAAAATACTCCATAATATTTATTGTATTCAATTCGTTATGACTTTACTGACCCCCATTCCCACAGTTATTTGTATGATTATGTGGTGTTGAGTAGTTTTTTTTTCATATTTTTTTTTTCGTCCAATTTCAGTTACAGCTGTTTTTTTTATTATATATACATATGTATGTATTGTACATAGATTTGTTTCTGCTCAGCTCTAGAATATTGCCACAAATTGTAGATTATGGTATACAAAGTGGCAAATGTGTGTCTTAATCAAAAATGATACATCATCTCGTACACAAACCAGACACTTTATTTATTCCGCAATTTCGTTCGTTCGCTCGCACTCCGCCTCTTTCAATCCTCCATTGATTCATTCATTCATTCATTTGGTTCAGTTTAGTTCTGTAGAGTCTTTGGCTGGGTCTGTAAGTGTAGAACAGTGTGGTGTAGTGTAAGTCACTTTGTTTTGCAATGCACATTAATTGAGTTGAAATTACTGAGCATGTGCGTTGTTAAATTGAACATGATGACAGTGTTTAATTGAAAGAAATTATACAATTTGTATTAAATACTCTACAGCTTAGAACATAATTTACTATGCTGGTCAATTACTTTGTAACACAGGAAAGAGTGTTTTTTAACAATAAATGCTTAAAGCTTTTAGGTCGACTTATTTGGTTCCTTCATCAGAAGTGTATTAAATTTGCCTTGACGACAATAACTAATAAAATTGTATATTTTAATGAATTGATTGCAATTAACAAAATTAATCTGAATTATTGTAAATAAATAAAAAAAAATAGCTACGTAGTGCATACAACATTCGCCTTATTACAACATTATAACATATAACCGAAAGCTCTTGCATATTTGTCTGGCTTCTTCTCCTAGGCTTCGTTTTTTCTTTAATTTTAGTTATACAATCAATATAAAAATATCAAGAATTTTTATTTTCAGCACTTCTTTATCTTTTAAATAAATCTTTTCTTAATAAATTTGTTGTTTTATATCAAGAAAACAAATACCCATTATGTGATAGAAAGCTGAAAATAAAAACGCAGAAAAAAAAAACAAATGCAAGTAGAAGCAATTGAAACTAAAACATCATGTTTCCAAACAACTACAACTTTTGAGCCACATTTAAGTGGAATTAATAATTTCAGTGCTTAAGAGGAGTAGAACGAAATGATGCATGACAGGAAAAGGCCACTTACTTCCTTAACTAAAGCTAACAAACAAAAGACTCAAACTGAAAATATGGTTGGTTGGCTGGCTGACCGTTCTGTTTAATTTTTTATGTTTTCCTCTACTCTAGATGAATGATGGCGATCACTTTTATTTAAGGCAAATGGTCATTGAAATCACTTTTAATGGTTGATGTTAGCGCCACTTTTACCATTACAACAATGACTTGGAAACATTATTTCCATTTCTATCACTGTTATATCTTTTGCGTTTTGTATGTCATTTTCTATATTTTTCGTTTTTTGTTTTTGTTCTACCACCATTACCACCTGTCGTCGCCTTCATCAAATTCATGTGGCCTCAAGTGCTACTGACACTCAAGTGCAGTTTGTTACTTCAAGTGCCTCATCATAATCATCATCATCATGATGATTTTCATTCTAAAGCAAACAACTGAAACATTTATTCTGTTTTGTGCTATAGTAGTTTGTTTTAAATACTACTACTACTGTATTTGTTCCTGCTACTCTTTACTCCCAGTTATTTTTTGGTACATATTTCAACTGCATTTGGAAAGTTTTAATCTTAAAACAAATACGAAAAAATGTCAGTAAAAATTCTACCACAATTTTTTTAAGAGGTTCTCAAAAGGTGTTTTACAACGATGTTTAACAAATTTCTATCAAAATTTTGAAATTTGATGAAATAACAACAGCCTACGCAAATAGTCCAGTAGCCATTATTAATTACCGAAAATTTGTGGCAACGAAGACCTGAACAGGATGTCAAATTAAATTATTCAATTTGCTTAATATAATAACACTGTGCTACAGTAAAAAAACAGTCACCAAATCAATTTTTAACAAAGTTGGCTACCGATTCGAAAATGTTAAATGTTAGGAAATGCTAATTTGGATAATTTCGCTAACGACATTTAAACGGTAACGGTATTATTGCTCATTTCAGTATTTTCGCTTATTTTAACGGTAATGGTAGTTGATTTTATTTCGGTAACGGCATTTGAATGATAACGTTAATTTCGGCTTGACTTAAATTTATAATAAAAATTACAAAAGTTTTAAAATAAGCTGACGTTTTTTTTAAACAAACACAAACGCGAAGCTTTTTGCTTGTCTGCAAATACACCCAGAGTTTCTGGCGAGAATCGAAGCCTCAACCCCCAGATTGATATTTCAGCACTCTATCTAGTCTAGTGACTAGACTCTAGTCTATCTGGGTGGTACTTATTATATTACATTTTAAATTGTGAAGATTTACCTTACTAGATTACTTCTGTGTAATGCACATGGTATGTTGTAGCCAAACAGTATTTTTAGTTTCCAAGGTGTTCCTAATCCTACCCAGCAGTTATTCAAAAATACCTACAGCTCTGCTTAAATCACTAATCAATTTGTTCATTTCGAAAACAACTATTTGCATTTTAAATGCTCATTTATTTGATGTATCCTTGTTAATGGTGTCGGTAGCATTAAAACATTCAAAAACCAACAGAGACGCACATCCTTGTAGGCGCAAGTGTCAAGAGGACTTGTAGTAATCGCACGTTTAACATGTTTTTAACAAAGAGGGGTTCGTGTTTTTTGTTTGAGTTTTAGTAAAGCAGGACAATGTCTTATGATGACTATTTAATATTTACCATAACTCTGTGTGTGGTTTCCTTTTTCCATCATTATATTTGATATGACATTTCAAAGTAGAAGCACTCGTTTGTAGCTTCTGTGAAGGAAACTCTAGTAACTGTATATTTGTAGGTTTAAGTGGGTGTGTGCTTCTGTGTGTTCCGTCTGCTGTGTTCCATGTAAATAATTCGTTGAACAAAAAAAAAAGCAAAGTCTGTATAAATTCTCAAGTACTTACATATTACCCAGTATGCAAAATGATTCGAAGTTATGTCGAAAATGAATCATTTTTTCGTAAAATTTTATCGATATCGACTTCGATATAATGTCGAGAATGTGCGTGTTTTCCTAAGTAGAGTGCAGAGCGATAAAGAGTCGAAAATTATTTATTATTCTGATTCTAATTTTTATCGATATACTATACCTTTTTCGGTATTAAAAATTTTCTAAATTGATTCGATTTCGATTAAATATATGAACAATTTCGTATACTTTATACCATCGAGCAATTTCTTCTTGAAATAATGCATATTCAATACCTTTATTATTATCCAATAATGTTGCGTTAGATGTGTTTTCATATTCAAATGCAATAAACTCTGCACATATTTCTGATGTTTGCTGATTATGAGATTCGAATTGTCAAAAACAACATCAATAATTGGCTGCGCTTTTCTTTTAAGACGTCTTTGATCCATTTTTCGTGTTAAACTATATTTTTATGAATATGTTATTGATAGAATAAGAAATAAAATTTTATTTCTCACAAATTGACAAAAGATTAATATGTGTGTATATATGAATTTGTCAATTTGTGCAAAAATAAAATTTGACATTAAAAAAACTCGAACATTATTCGCCATTTCTATAAAATATTAAAATACGATATTCTAAAAAATGTAGATTGGATAGAGCATCATAATAAATTCATATTTTCGATTTTAATTCGAAATAAGTTCGATAAAAAGAACTGACTCGAAATGTTGCATACTGGGTACTATTTATTAAGTATCAAATAATTTTGTTGTGGCACTCTAAGTGTATGACCACATGAATTTGAATATTTGTTTACTATTCATTGAATGCTCATAATGTTTTGAATGATGAATTTGATGAGTCTTCCTCAATATTTCCAAAGAATGCTTTAAATTGTTAATAAAGCACAAAGAAACAAAGTAATGAATGAATAAAGCAAAGTATCAAATTTTCATTATAAATATTAACAGATAAGGAATGCATAGAAAAACAGCCAACCCAAAGAAAAAAAAAAAAACACAACACACTTTTTATGATGGTGGTCTGTCTTTAGACATGGGAATGACTGTGTTACAATTTATATATGTATTTCTTTTGTATTGATTATGAAATGATGGATATTAATATTTGATTAATGACCATTTGTATTTCTGTTTATTTTCTTACTTGGGTAATGTGTTAAATAAATTTTTTATTTAATTTTTAATTAAAATTAATTTAATTTTTTTATAATTGCACTTTATGTAAATATTTATTGTAATGGTAGAAATAACACAACAAAAATCAATTCATTTTTAAGGTCTAGACATAATTTTATAATGTTTTTTCAGTTGTAATTTCTTCTTAATAGATTTTCTTTTATTCGTTTTACGTTGCGCACAGCTGACAAATCTTTTTTCTTTTCTATACCGTAGCAGAATGTACAAAAACAAAATCATAGGAAACCATAAGAAAAATCTTTGGTGTCATTTGTGTTTATTTTGAAAATTCTTAGACAAATATCATTTGAAGACATTAAGCCTCTTTGGTAGCTTGGGCGGCTACTAATAGTACTCATTCTGCTGACATTTGTACACTCAAAGAAAATGTAATGTTGAAAGACACATACATACATTTTTATTAAAAGTCGAAATTTCCGTAAAATGTTTGTTACTATAGTTAACAATATTGACAATAAGTTGTTAAATGTTATTTATTGTAAGATGCAGTTTAATTGACTCAAAATTCGAAATATTCTCGTTGTCCAATACTGTAGTTTTAGATATTTATTGAAACAAATTCAAATTTGTTCACCTTTTCACTAACATTGCCAATTTGTTTTTGTGAGTGTACCCTTCTTATCTATTTACAAAGGCTACCGTAAAGTCAAGGTTATAAAGGAAATTTATTTAATGTCTCTTGTACATTGACTTGCATGGTCTAGAGAAATTAGTCGATGGGCAAACATGAGTACTAAAATTTTTTTTTACTAAAATACAACAAACAACAACATTAAAAAACAACAGACAAATGACATTGATGTTAATAATCATGATTGTTAGTTTAGGATAAAAATCTAAAAATAAAAATCGAAAGACAGACAGAAAGACAGGGGAGAAAATCTACAAATCTACTCGTAACTAACAATTTTCTATAACAAAAATTCCAAAAAAAACAACAGCAGTAAACTGATGTTTTCGAATAATTTAATGGTGATGATGCTCGTTCTTGTTAACTTTTTCTGTTTTTTTTTTTGTTAATAAACCTTAATAAGCATCTGTTATTTTCTCCTGTATTTTAATGTTGATTATAATTTTTATAAACATTTTTTTTGTAGGTTTCTGTTGTTGATATTTAAACCAAATTTTTATGTTTGATTTTTAATTATATCACATTAATTTCTAATTAATGTTTGATGTACTGTCATTTATTAGATGTTTTATTAGTTTGGTAACTAACCAGTCATTTATTCAGTCAGTTTATTCAATCGCTCATTCTAAAACTTCATGGTTGTCTTGACTTTCGTTCTTGTGGATTCGTTGGCTTGGCTTTATTATCTTTAATCACATTAATTTGATGATGCTGTTGTTGCCTTATTGCTGGTGTTCACATTTCTGTAGTTTTTTCTGTTTGTTTGTGATTAACAGTAGTCAAATTTCATTAATTTGCTTCGTTTTAATATTTCTCCATGAAGATGATGATGGTGTAGTAGTTAATGAAACAAAATTTAAGAATTTTTGAAATGAAAAGAACCGTTAATTAATGTTTGTGTTGAGCTTGGTTTGCAACTTTAAGAATTTTGACTAGTTTTGTCTTTTTAATCTAAGCATACATAAGGAAAAGTGTTTCGTTAGTTTGTGAATTTGTTGTTATTGAATCAGATTTTCAAAAAAAAAATTAATCAGCTTTTATATACATAAAATAAGTTCAGGTTACTTACGTCGATCGGAATTATCAAGTACACTCGGAGGCCATTAATGCCCAATGTGATACCCTTAGTTTACAAGAATTTGGACGTCTTTGTACCTCCTGTGTTCCCTATGAGAATAAACCAGTATACCTATACAGTCCAGTTAAGCGACATGTACCAGATATCTCATACAAATTTTATATAGTCTTACCAAAACAAATTTTGTTTAAACTTCTTCAAAAATAATACGAATTTCCGCCAATTTTTCTTGTAGTTAAATTATATGTCTGATTTTTGTCACATAGCAGTAAGTAATATATCTAATAACCGGTCTAACATTTTCCCGCTTTTTGAGCCTTTTTGCTTGCTTATTTTAATATTTGTTTGTGTATATTTAAACTTGTCCATGATTATAACAATGGTGATGGGTTTGAAAATTGTATCTTGATTAAAATGTTTTTAATATGGTATGTTACTAACAGGTATGTTCTGCAAATCACATTTTATAAAAGTGGTTTGAAATCACATAAAAGGTGTTCTGAGCACATAATTTTGTGATTTTAAAACGTTCAACAAAGTCACTAATGTTTTCAAATCACTTGGTTATTTCTGCGGCTATTGCATGGAAAATATTAAAATAAATTATTTAAATAAATTAAACAATATGTCCTTTATTAATTTTCTTATAGAATTACTTGTTTTATTAAAAAAACACTTAAAATTTAATAAAAATCTAGAGACACCTTTTCTGCTGTAAAAAGTTTATTTGCTTTTGTGATTTCTTTTGTGGTTTCAGGTTTGTTTTCAGTTGTCAGCTGTTTATGATTTTCGAAAATACATGGAAGCTTGCCAGACTAAAATTTTTTAATGTCTGTCTAAAATATGTTCAATATCTTTAAATTAATTATAGAATTCGTCATAAAATTTATAATATTTGTTAGATTATATTATAAGTTATCAATATGCGTTAAGTTTTTTGCGCAAATTGGAAAAAAAAATGCAACAAAGTTGAAGCAAGTGGTAACCAAAAGCAATTGTGTACTGTGGCAGCTTTGCTGTTTTGTTTTCTTTTTGACATAGTGGTTGAGCTTGCGCCATAGTTTTTGCAAAATGTTTATGAAATGTAATTCCATTCTTTTTAATTCAATTAAAGATATAACAGAAGCTCCAGGCATTTTTTTATTTTCACTTTAATATTTCTACAAAATTATTTGCAAAACAAAACATTTAAAATAAACGAATCAGCTGTTTTCTTGTGCTTTCGAAAATTTAAAATCACACCGAAAAATACAATAACAGTGTGATTTACAGAACAGGCACAAATCACACGTGTGATTTTAAAACGGTATGTGATTTGAAATCACGTGGATTACAGAACATACCTGTAAAAAGGCATTGTTAACCTACTGATATAAAAGGATAAAACATGCACATTAAATTGAATACCTCATTTCAAATAAAAATTTTCTATTTCTTAGTAAAAATCAATTGTTATCAATTAATCGGGCGTAAACATTAAACTATTTCTGTAAAAGTTGTAAAAAAATATTTGTTTACAATGTATGTGTGTATTTTCAAACAAGATCTAAATCGGTAATTAAAATCATTTTTCTAAATAAACAAACTAAATAAACAAATAACATGACCAAAACTATACAACACAATAAAACCAAATAACAAATGTGATTCAATATTAAACACGTAGACAATGTCTAAATATGGGTTAAGAAATCTCTTTGTTGTGTTGCAATAACTTATCTTAGATATTGGTGGTATGTTGCCTAGGTTTTTTGTCTCCACTCGTTTTGCTATAACCTTCAACAGAATCTATGAGCAATAGATTATAACAAACTGTCAAACGTTTTACGTTATCAATTACAAAAGACAAACCGCTTATTATCCTTAACGTAAAGAAATTAACCTTGATCAAAATCTTGTTAAGAACGCCAACCAGATACATCAAAAGGCAGCTGGAATTTTATGAGTTTTGCAATTGTAACAAACCCGCCTACCTACTAAAACAACCAACGAAAGAAACCCAATGTACTACAGGTGTACTCGTTCATATACTTAGTAAGTAGTTTTTCTTCATGCGTACCTTTCAGTGAACAGCAGTACAGGCGACGTTTAAACCCACAAACCATTTTCAAATTAAATTAACCTTCAAAATAATAATCAGCATAGTGATCTATGGGCAGGAGTGTTGGTTGTGTTCTTGGAAATGTTGATCCAATAGAAATTATTTAGTCATGGCCAGTAAAGTACATAAAACTGAAGACCCAGACATTAATCATTATGTTCTTTCTCTGTTCTCTTGTTTTAATTAGTGGTATGTCAGTCAGTCGGTGCCTGGTAAACACCCGTTGAGCATTAATTTTTACCTAATATTTATTTATTTTTATATAAAAGTATAACAAAAAAAATAAGCCAGGTACACCCAATTTTTACAAATGCATTCTGTTTCATACATTCAGACATACTTTTAACAAATTATTGTTAGTAAAAGTTATCGGAATTTCAAATAAAAAAATAAACTGGGGTGTGATTCTAGTTATTTAATTCATTGTTATTAATTTTATGAAATAAATAGTAAGTGTATGTATGTTATTTTTGGTTTCTTTGTTGAATATACTTAGAATGTCATGTATGGAGCTGGTGACTAATAGCCTTGCTAATTCTACATATATATTTGTATTTGTTTGATTTAAACAGGGAGTTTTTACATACAAGAATTTTGATATAACATTCAAGTCTGCATGAGTAAGACTTCTTTAATTTTATCTATGAAAAGTCAAAATGACATGACCAATTAGCTCCATATCATTTTTAAAAAGGCAAATTTTCTTAAATCAATTTGGTTCGAATGTCGAAAGATCATTTTAAATTTTGTGTTTTGAGTACATCTGAAAAAGAAATTCCTAACAATTTTAATAAAAGCCACCAAAATGAATTTTGTTTTTAATAATTTTCATATATTTTTTTATGTTTTTTATTGTCTTTTGATATTTTTTTTTGTAAAAAACTTGTCGTTTAAACATTCGTTTTTATTTATAGGACTATAATTTGCAAAATATAATTAAATTAATACTACTTAGAAACTAGAATACAAAACAATAAAAATAATAAATAAAATAATGAATTAAATGATAGTTTTTTTTTAGTTTTATTAATTAAATACATTTATATACAAAAATACAAATTTTACAAAAATAAAATGAAAAAATATTTTACAATTTTGTTATGTTTTATTTCTTCTTCATTTTATTTCATTTCATTTATTTATTTAAACTTATAAACATAATCAGTCACTATTTAACATGGTAAATACTTTTTTATTAACGATTGTTTGTTTGTTAAATTTGTTTTTCTTCGAGTGTAAATAGTTTAAAGAAAGAGTTTTTATAGAAAAATATGGCTGTTTTGCATCAGTTTCAATAAAAGAGGTGGTTGATTTTCATTTCTTAAGTACCAACTAAATATTTCATGTTTATGATTTAATTAAATTTTTATTTTATATTATTTACAAGAGTTATTGAGTTTTATTATTGAATTTATTACTGACTGGGAGGATGTTATTACAATATTGTTTTTATTTGTTTATTCTCTTCTTATTTGCATACAATTTATAACTTACAACTAAACGTTTTTGTTTTTGATTTTCTTATGATTATTGTTATTTTAAATATACAGGACGTAGTTAAGTTAACAGTTTACTTAAAATTTAATATTATATCACATTTTTTATATAATTTTGCAAAAAACCATAGAGCTTTGTTGCTTTAACATTTTAATTAGTTTTGTTTTGCATCTGTACAACATAATCTTTGTGTGTGCACTTTTCTAACTTTCTGAGTGTTGTCTACTTGAAGTATTTTAACATTTGTTTAATTTTTACCTTTTTTACTTGGAATGTTTTCAATTCGTCTAGTTTTGCATTTTTTATCTTTTGCCAGAAATGTTTTCTTATTTGGTAGAGGATAAGTGAGGAAAGATGGAAAATGTAAAAGAGAAACGTTTAGAAAGCCTTTTCTGTATTTTGGTTTGAAATGAAATGAATAATGTACTATATTGCCTTTATTTTGGTTTTGTTGCATGTAGTTTTGGTAGTGCAACAAATGTAGCAATTTGTTAGGTAAAAATAAAAATATCTGTTGTTCGAAATTTAGCCTAAAAGAAAGAAATCTATTTTCTTTTTCAAATTTCTGTTGATGTAGTTGTTGCCTCGTCATGTCGACTGCATACACACAAACAGACGGACATACATACATACATAAATACAAGAGTAGATGTTTAGTTGTTGGACGATTGTAAAAACCAAAAATGCTGAATCGCTTGTCCTCAATTTAGCTGTTGCATATAGTTATTTCGTTTTGGGCAAAATGAGGAAAAAAAGAAACAAAAATACAACTTCAACATTGTCCATTTAGTGATCGCCAAGACGTCAGGTTTTATTCCTCTATTTGTTGTTGTTGTTGTTTTTGTTGAATTTTCTTTAACTGTCTGGTCGTTTTACATGTACTCGTACAAGTATGTCTAACCCTCGGTGTTTCTGGTCTGGCCAAAAGACCAAAAAACAGCAAAAACGGAGAAAGGTAGTGACGTGCAATTTAATGTGTTTATTGTTGTTGCAAAATATGCATAACATGTCTACAAGACTGTATGTTTTTTTGCCGGTTTTTGTTTTGCTTATTTTGTTCTCTTTGTTTTGTTACTCTTTCGTCTCTCTATCTACCTCTTTTTGCATAATAAATGAAATTGTCTGCTTTTTCGTTGTTGCATGCAACATCAATTTTCTGAATCATTACAAGGTGGAAAAGGAAACTCACAACAGCAGCAACAACAAAAATAATGCTGACTTTTGAAGTCATTGTAACCGTTTAATAAAAACAAGCAAGTAAAAAGCACAGCAACGGCAAGCAAACGCGTTTCGAGCTCAATGAATTCACCGCAAAAGCGCAACAAGCTTTTGCAACAAATGTCGCCAGAAGAAGTTGGTGCAGTGGCAGAAACTGCTCATTTGCATCTTGGCTCGTTTGCTACGCTTGTTGGCATTGCCATTGTGCCAAAAGGTTCTTTATGACTACAATTTTTTACTTCAGTTTTATTTTTTTTGCTGTTGTGCTGCCTCATTTTTAAGTCTCCTTCATTACCTCCATAATTTGTGTACCTTGTTTGTTGCTGTTTGGGTTGCTTCACTGGTTTGTCTGTCTGTCTGACAGTTTGGCTGTCAGTTTGTCTTCATCGTTTGTTTCAGTTTCATGTTTATCAGCCTGTTATTGTAATAGGTTTTCCGTTTCCCATTAACGTGTTTTTTTCTTTCTTGTATTTTTTTGTTTGAAAAGAACAAAAAATGGTAAGAAACTCATAAAAAGTGAAGTAAAATAAAAACCTCTTGTTTTAACGAGATACAAATTCAAAATGGTCATTTAAAATGATTGACTGCGACCAAACCAAACAACAGCAGCTAAAGGAATAGCAACTTAATGCAACAATAACAATGAGTTAGACAGATCAATGTCAGTCAGGCAGTCGAAAGCAAAAAGAAAATAATCAATTTTTAGAAAGGCTTTTTACTACTAACCACACTCAGCTTACATAAACGTTTTTCTTTTTTGTTTTCTAACTTGGCTAAATTTGGCCTAGTTCTTTCATTCTCAACCCTAAGATAAATACACTCACTTTAAATATGTACGGCGACTGTCCGTCCAGAATTGGAGGAGTTACCTCCTACGGACGACTGTGTGGTAGCACTTCTGGGACTGGGGCATGGTGGCAAAGGTAGACTCTGGTGTTGTATACTACTGCTTTGGTTGGTGGGTGGCAAAGGTAGAGGCATTGGCTGTTGCTGGGGCTGCCCCGACTGGCAGGGTGGACCCATTAGCATGGTGGACTGCTGTTGAGGATTGGTGTTGTTTCGGTTGTGATTCTGGCGGGAACCATTGATGTTGTGATGCATTTGAGACCGAAAACTGGCATGCTGTAAGTGATGTTGCTGCAGTTGAGCTTGTGGATGCATGTGATGTAGGTGATGTGTCTGCATATGATGATGATGAGGAGCCATTGGCATATGTACACCTACTCCGCTGCAGTGGCCTGCTACACCATGAGGTCTTCTTTGGTTGTTGGGTACATCGGGCAAAGCAAAACGTAACTTTTCCCAGAAAAGTTTATCACCCCATTGTAAGTAGGCGTTGGTTTTCAAATACAATCTTAGATCGGGATCTAAATCTTTTTGGGGTACTTCTCCCAGTACGATGACAATTAGACGTCTTCTTCTGTCGCGTAATACCGATTGATGAGCTGATTTAAATTCAAAACGACACCACTCTGATTTGATGAAGTTCTCTGACAAAATCATGATGGTTCTTCTTGAAGTGTCGATGGCTTGCACAATAGATTCGGCCATGTAGCCGCCAACTGGAAAATCACGATTTTGTAGGCACAATTTGTAACGGGTGTCACCTTGTTCTAATAATGGAGCCAATTCTTCGGTAACAAACGCCTCATCTTTTGAACTGTACGAAATAAAAGCGTCAAATAATTTTTCTCGTTCATTTTTGTCCATGTCTTTGTTGGCATTGTAGAATAATCGTATGCCGAAGCGTGAATGACACCAAACTCTCATTTCTTGGCGGAAGATGAATACTAGCATGGTGCAAATGATGACAAAGACAAATCCAGTCAGTATGGCCACCAGAATGGGAACATAATCGTGCATGGGTGGTTGAGACAAAATCATTTTGGTGGACGTCATGTTACCATTAATTATGATGTTATCGTTGATGTCGCCGTTAAGGAAGCCACCATTGGTGCCTGTGACACCCAATAAATGCTGCTGCAAGACACCGCCACAAGCCAAGTATCTAATGTTGCCCTCTTTCACAACTTCCGGGCTTAGATACAAGGTAAACTGTTCTGTTGGTTGTTGCGTGAGAGCGCTTCCATTGATGCCCACGGTACCATTGCTGCCCAATAAAGCAGAGCATCTTAACTTTAACTTGTCTTGCACGGACTCATGGCGATTAACATAGTCACGGAACTTGTCTACGAAAGCACAATTGCATGTCCATGGATTGCCAGCCATACGCACTTCATTGAGATAAGGAGGCAAGAAGTTCCACACAGCAAATTCAGTAATGAGATTATGATCTAGTCGTAATATTTTCAAGTGATACAAATGCGTAAATGTCAAAGTGTCTATGGTGGCTATGGCATTATGTTGTAGATAGAGTTCTTGTAAATTATCGAGACCTTGGAATTCGTTGCCATTCAATTGACGCAAGTTGTTGTGGTTCAACTGCAACACTTCCAATTCCAATAAACCGTAGAAGGTACGATTTTGTACGAGTTCAATGCGCGAGTGATTCAAATGCAAAACCTTCAAACGTTTGCGACCAATGAAAGCATGGCTGGAGAGCTCTTTGAAGTTGTTGCCATCCAAATACAATTGCGTGGAATCCATGGGGATGTGAGAAGGCAACTCACGATCGTAGCCAGAACGCGAGCAGTCGACAACGTTTGAAGTCCATGACTGGTCGTGATAGCAAGCACATCTATCGGGGCATTCCATTTTGCAGTCGCAAGCATAGAAATCACAGCAGTGGCACAAAGCAAAGCAATGAGTTTCATACTTGCACAAGAAGTCGCTGGATTTCGCTTCGATGAGAGGCACATGTGTTTTACCGCGCGCGTAGGATAATTTGCAATAGATTTGATCTAAATCCATGAGTTTGGGCTGAGTGCGTGACTCAATGTTAACCTTTTGCAGCCAATCAAGATTACAGTCGCACTGGAATGGATTGTGGCCAATGAAAAACTCTGGTATGTCGCGATCCTCAGGTATGGGCGACAGTCTAAGGGCGTTGGGCTCCAATGTAGTCAGCTTGTTGCGTATTAAATCTACTCTGGTCAGATTGGGCTTTTTGAAGAAGGTGTAGGGTTGAATTTTGTTGATAAGATTGTCATTCAAGTACAACACTTCGATGCTGTTGGGGATGGAGCCGGCAGTAATTTCGCTCAGCAAGTTTGAGCTGGCGTCGAAAGTAGTGAGGCTCAATTCATTCTCAATTTCAAAGTAATTGCCCAATTGAGTAATGCGATTGGCACGCACATCCAACCATTTGAGGCCAGTGGGTATGTGCGAATAGTCAAATTTCTCCAGGCGATTGTCCGACATGTTAAGCCAAACTAAGTTTGGCAAGTCAGTGAAAAGTCCCGCAATGTTTTTCAGGTGATTGCTATCCAGGCGTATGGCTTGTAAATGTGTGTTGCGTTGCAAAGCACCAGCTTCGATACCTTTTATTTTGTTGCCAGACAAATTTAATATTTGCAATGAAGTCATGCGATCAAACACACCACGTCTGATGTAGTCAATGGAGTTTTCGGTGAGTCGCAAGCCGAACAAGTTTTCCATGACTGTTATGGATGTATTTTCAATGCTCGTGATTAAATTTTCGCCCATATCTAGAGTCTTCAATAGCGGCACATGGGAGAGAGCATCAGGTATGTTTTGCAGCTTGTTGCCATTAAGATGTAGGTCCTCTATGCTAGAACAGTTCTTAAAGGCTTGCGTGTCAATTTTCGAAATGCGATTGTAATCCAAGCTGAGCGCCAAAATACCATACAAGCCACGGAATGTGTTCTGGCCCACGGTGGAGATGCGGTTGTAGGACAAGATGAGTGTGTGCAAGTTGGTTAGATCTGTGAAGACACCATCTGGTATGTGATCAATGTAGTTTTCCTCCAATTTGAGTATTTGCAGACTAGACAAAGAACGGAAGATGTTGGCTTCCAACTTGCTGATTTTATTGGCAGATAGATCAAGCAGTACCAAACGTTTAAGGCCAATGAATGTTGCAGAATTCACCCACTGAGAATTGAGTTCGTTTGCTGACAAATCCAAAACAAGCAAATCAGACAATTCACTGAAGAGACCTGGAGCCAAAACATTAATACTGTTGTTTTTCAAGTAGATTTCTTTAACAAACTTTGCTTCGGAGAAAAGCTCTGGTGGGAGTGATGTTAAACGATTTTCTGACAAATCTACAACTTGCAAAGAAACCAAACCTTCGAAGGCACGATCTGCGATGAAGTTCATGCCATTACGAGCCAAATTTAAGTTAGTCAAACGACCCAAGCCGGAGAATATGGCCGAGGGAAGATTCGCGATTTTGTTGTGACTTAAATCGATGCTGTTTAAAGATGATCCACAGATACGTGATTTACGAGTGCTGAGTGATGCGCTGAAGTGGAAGTTTCCGATGTCTTGGATCTCATTATGAGAGATGTTTAAGTGCTTTAGTACTTTTAAAGGACAAATCATGCCGTCTGGAACGAGCCAAATATTGTTTAGGCTGACATCCAAACGGTCCAGCTGACGAAATTCACTAAAGCTTGATGGTGAAATGTCCAACGACATTGTAGACCAATCGCCATTGTGGGTGCGAATGGTTAGATTGCGCAGATCTTGCAGGCCACGAAAAGAGCCATCAGTTAGATTTCCAAGTTTGCAATACTCAATGGTTAGAGCACGCAATTCTACCAGTGAACGAAAACTATCTGGACTCAGACTGCTCTGGAAGAATAACGCGTCATTGCATTCGAGTCGTAGACGAATGGTATTTTGTGGTTGTATGACACTGAAGTTGGTATTTTCGAGTTCCGAATTGATAGTACGCAAATGACAAACCAGCGTAATATCGTTTTCATTTGAACCGGACCAACGACACTCGTCGGGTGCTTGATACAGCACCGTTTTACTTAAAGCCCCACCGAGTACCGGAATAATGAATGAAATTAGCACTGACAAGATGGTTTTTGATATGAGTGCCATCTTTTTGCACTTTTATAAAACTTTTATTCTTAAATTTTTATTCTTGATATGGGATGGATTTTTTTTACTTTTTTTTATTTCAAAATGAAATACAGATTTTTTGTATTACTACGTGTATTGCTGATTATGATTTAAGTTTTTTTAACTGCTTCATTTTTTGTATTTTTTTGTTTGTTATTAAATTACACTGATTTCGTTTGAGGTGAATGAATGGTGGTAATAAAACACTTTTCTCTATTTATTATTTAGAGCGTTCATTATATTTATTTTTTGTTGTTGTATTCTTTCTTATTATTTTTAAGAAACGTAAACCGTACCCGTAATCCAAAGTGTAAAAGGCAACGAACGTAACGTTTAGTATTATAATTATTATTTTGTATTTCAAATAATTCGTTATTTATAATTTAGTAGATCTTTTTTTTTTTAAATAAATTAATTTTAAT
This sequence comes from Calliphora vicina, assembly GCF_958450345.1. NCBI lineage: Eukaryota > Metazoa > Arthropoda > Insecta > Diptera > Calliphoridae > Calliphora > Calliphora vicina. Next base: position 130,510,389 of record NC_088782.1, on the reverse strand, counting down.
TTTTTAAAAACAAAAAAAAATTGTTCCGCTTTTATTTTTGAAACTTGTGATCTACTCGATATCTTCTCATTAACTGATTTCTCGTAATGCAGCCATCAGGCCTCTAAGGAATTGTGTGATTACAAAATTTTTGATTGCGAGTGTGAAACAACACACAGAGATCGTTGCGAGAGCGGGCATGTACAAACAAATTGAGTGATTTTATTCATGAACTTTTTGTTTGGTTGTGCTGTTGAGCACTCATTGAACATGCATGCAGGCATGGGTATTTTGTTTTTGTACGATTTAGCCAGGCAAACTAAACGCACACACACAAACTAACTTACTCACATAGATACATGCAGTTTATGTTGCATAGCCAGAGCAAATGGGAAATTTAAAGTGGTGGTAAAAGTATGTTGGTTTGGCTGTCCGTCCGTCCGACTGCCTTGTTAAGCAAGATTACTTTGCGAAAAGCAACAACAACAACTACAACTTCAAACCTTTTGGTGCATCAAGGCATTGACACTAGTAAGACCGGTTTGTTGGGTTTGCCATGGACTTGAGTAGTTTTGAGTAGATTTTCTTCTGGTGGTTTACCTAAATTCCATGGCAATGAATGAAGTTAGAGAGTGAGCAAATAAAAATTGAGTAAAGAGTAAGAGCAAATCATATGTATATGGAATAATCTTAGGAGAATTTGTAAACAATTTGTCTGTGAGAAAATTTAGTAGCAGGCTGTTTTTAATTGAAAATTAAATACATTTTTTTGTGATAATTAAAACAGTTTTCAGTTTATAAGCTATTAATGAAAATTTGTTTAAATAAGAGCTGAAATCAATCAATATTGTATGCAAATAAATTATATTGTGTAGTATAAGTGAAATGACGTGATTTGTTGCAAACAAATATTTCAAATATTGTGGGTCATGTTAGAGATACAACATTTTAGCATGTATATTCAATTAATTAACTAATAATGGTCTATGATAAAGTTTTTATAATAAGGAGTGAGATCGAAAAATTCTTAACACACGTTTTTCATTACATTTTTTAACCCAAGTATTATTTGAATTTTTTTTTGATCAAGTTACCTTTGAAAAACATGTCAGTTATTATGTGTAATGTCAATTATATTAATTTTTTTGTTAATCTGATTAAAATGAGTGACCAGAAAAAAGTGCGTACTGAAATTATTAAATATTTTCAACAAAACCCAACTTGGTCTTACAAAAAGTTGGCCAAGCATACAAAGGTCTGCCGTCAAACTGTTTCCAATGTTATTAAACAGTACCGGGAGAACTTGTCAGTTGATAGAAAACCTGGTTCAGGTAGAAGGAATGGTCCACATGATGTTTCTAAAGCCAAAAAAATAGAACGCATTTTCAAAAGAGCTCCCAACACATCCGGTAGGAAAGCAGCCCGGTTAGCTCAGTGCTCGGACTATTTGGTACGAAAAGTTAAAGCTAATGCAGGTTTAAAAACATACAAGGCTCAAAAAGTTCCTGACAGGAACGCTACTAAAAATTTAGAGGCCAAAAACAGAGCACGGAAATTGAAGTCAAGTTTTATAAAAAAATATTCTTGCTGCATAATGGATGACGAAACGTATGTTCTGGCAGATTTTTCGCAACTTCCAGGTCAAAAATTTTATGTTGCTGATGCTCGAGGGAATGTTGAAGAAAAGTTTAGGACCCAAAAGCAGACAAAATTTCCCAGAAAGTTCTTGGTATGGCAAGCAATATGCAGTTGCGGCAAAAGAAGCCACTCATTTGTTACAACGGGCTCTATAAATACCGAAATTTACATCAAGGAATGTTTACAAAAAAGGCTGCTTCCATTCATAAGACTTCATAATGTGTCCACTTATTTTTGGCCTGACTTGGCATCCTGTCACTATGGCAAACAAGCCCTTGAGTGGTACAAGAACAATAATGTGGTATTTGTACCAAGAGAGGCAAATCCTCCAAACTGCCCGGAGCTAAGGCCAGTGGAGAGATATTGGGCTCTTGTTAAAAGAGAATTGAAGAGTACAAAAAAGGTGTCCAAAAGTGTGGTAGATTTTAAACGGAGATGGACTACATGTTCGAGCAAAGTGACAGAAAGCACTATAAAAACGTTAATGGAAGGGTTTCCGAAAAAGGTTCAAAATTTCATCACTAGTGATTAAAACTATAAAAATAATTTTTTTTGTAAATTGTAATAATAATTTCAATCAAATAAAAAAAAAATTAAAGCTGTAAGTTTAGTGGTTTCTTTTTTATAAACATATATGTATGTTAAGAATTTTTCGATCTCACTCCTTAAAACATTTGTTTAATTCTTTAAAAAACAAAGTTCATTTCAAGACTTTAAATTTTAAGAAATTTAACAAAGAGTAAAAATCCAATTCTAGAAATCAAGACAAAAACAGTTTTAAATCTTAACATGTACTTTAGAGCACAAACGGATAAAAATGAGTAAAGTATCTTTTAGTTATATATCTGAGCACTAAAATGAGAGTAGTATCTCTAAGACATTTGGGAATGAGAGAATAATAAACTAAAACCCGTTTTAAAACTTGAGTATAATATTTAAATTGAGTAGATATTTTGTACAAATTTCTCTTAAATTTTCTCTTAATTATTAAAATTACCCTCTTTTACTCATTTCGAGAGCATTAAAAAGTATCTCATAAATTTATTTGGAAAAATCTAACACGGTTTCATTGAAATGCATCGAATTTTGTGGTTCAGTTGCAACATCATGTTGTTGTGTATTACGAAAATACAACTGAGAAAAAATCAAACTGCATAGAAATAACAAAACAAAATTTAAAGAAATAAAAATGTAAGAAGCAGAAAGAAACAACTCTCCCGCAGTCAATTTCTGTATCAAATTCAATGTTATTTTGTTTACAGCACTAAAATAAATATTTTTAGTTTTAGCTGTGATGCGAACAATTTTGTGTTTAAAGCACCCTACATTAGCCCTACACACAACTGCAAGGGTTTCAAATTTATAAAATTGTTTTTATACAATAAATATTTCGATATTTAGAATTTTGAAAAACTGATCACGTAGACTAAGGCTGTTAAGACTGTGTTAAATGAGATAATTTAAATGTGTGGCATCTATTAAGTCACATTTCTCTGTATGTAAATTAGTAGGGCATACTTAAGTTGCCTGTTACTTGATCATGATTGAATTGCTTTGTTTATCATTATTGTCTCTGGTATTGAATTCTAAGCATATAATTTCTGGTGTACAACTTCCAAAGTTTCTGTAAAAGAATCACAAAGTAGCAATTTTATTTTATTTCTATACGGTTTGTTTATTTTTATGCTTCATCGATAAATGCATTTTTATGATGTTCCCAAAAATATCTATTTACTACAATACAATAAATACACAAACGTAAAAACGTATGTATGGATGTATGTATTTACTTAGTGTTTGTATAACATTTTATGTTACAAAATTTCATTTCATAACACAACATTATGGTATCAGAAAACATTTATTTAACGACAGGTGATATTATGAAACATACACACGAATACAGACATACAGATACGCCAGCCAAACAAAAAATAAAATCTGAGGAGTTTTACGAAATAGAAATAAGAAATTGCGAAAAAGATGAAAATTAAAAAAAAAAAAATTAATGAAAATTCACAAAAAGTGCATTCAAGTTGAAAGTATTGCCAGTGAGAATGTGAGTTACAGATACAGGTAGTTCCAAGTAAATATTTAGATCAATTCTTCTGAATGTGTGTATGCTTGTGCAATTCTGTGTGATTGCCTTGGCTTGTAAATGCTATTGTAGTCTTATTACTCTATTCCATTTCTTGTGTTATCTAGCTAATCCATCTGGGGAAACTCAGTATTGTTTCCTATTTTTCTATTGTTCACATTAAGGAAGTTGCAAATCTCTTGAGAGAATTTGTCTTCCAGATCTTTTTTTCGTGCAACCCACATGTCATATCATCTCAGGTTGCATCAGAGTTTCAGTAAAAAGATTTCAGTGTTCTCACTTAATCCCTTAAATAGATGAGAAAAGAAATTTGATTACAATACTGTTGTTACATTAACCTTATGATTGGATCACCATGTTGGTAACCTGATTTCAACAAAAAGTAGAGTCTTTGCAAAATTTAATTGTTTCCTTTTTTGCTGGCGCAAAACATTAATAGATGGCAACTATTGTGCATGAATTTATCAATTATTTAGCCATAAATCTAAAAATGAAATTTGAATCATACATTTGTTGTCATTGTTCTGTTACTTAACTGAGCGAAATTCTTGGGAATCACATTTTTATATTATTATTTAGCAGAACTGCACAATGAATGACAATGACTTTACTTTAGCTTACCAACAAAATGCATAACATTGACGAACTGCAAGACTGACAGACAGATAGACACTCTGTAAGAACTTCAGTATACGTTTGCCAATACGTGCTATATAACAAGTCTTTGTGACGAATTAATTGTAAACAAGTGTTTTATAATTATTTTTCTTTTATTATTAAACAATTTACTTATTTCATTTTTTGTTACAACATTAAATTATTTATCACGAAATTATTATTCATATAAATGACTAGGGGGCGGATTTATATGCAAATGCATGTTTTTTCTCGAACGTCCAAATACAATGTAGACCAATTATCTATCCGAATCGCACATTTTGCTGCAAAATGACATCGATTTATTAGTGCATATTTTTGCATATATTATTGATAATGCATATTTTGTTATATTTTAATTCAAAATGCATATTTATATGCATATTATGCCAATTTTTAATAAAAATATAATTTTTGTCATTAATGGGCAATACATTGTTTCGACAACAATTTTTTTTGTCGAATTTATTATAGAAATAGCAGTAGATAACATTTACTAACTAACTTCTTTCGACATCGAGAAACTGGCATTAAGTTCTTCATTGCTTTAACAGTAATTGAAAATTATCATTTAAAAACATTTTTCTTCAAAAAAGTTTAGTTTTTTTAAGTATCAAAAATTCATTAAATGTATCGAAAAACATTCATATTTGTTTTAATTGCAAATTGGATTTATAAGAGATTTCGTTATCGAAGGATTCACATACACAGTTACCGCTCCTGACAGTCATTTCAACGATACTGTCGTAAACTAGTGATTTTGGAAAACTTAGAGACACTATAGATTACATAGAGACACTTAAGTGATAATTGACTTTATGCTAGATTCCATGGGATATATAAAGTAATCAATTGACTTCTCTCTGCATTACAAATAGCACGTCAAATGACCCAAAATATATAAATTGGAGTCAGCCAAGTGATCAGATATTATTTCCCTCTATAAGGGATACATTTACTAATTGCTTAATTGCTTGGTTATTACGAGATAAAAATTAAGGTTGGATGCTACTTTACAGCACGAGAAGCTCTAAAGATTATGACTGTAAACAAGTATTCATACCAAGATATTACAACTAATATATCGTCCATCGTTTTTTCAGAAGAAAAATTATTTTAAAAATAGTTTTAGAACTTTAATTGTTTAATTCCTGGTATAATTTAAAGAGTTCTAACTGCTGGTAACAGTGTTGTATATTTTTTTGGATATTTCGAATTCCATACTTAATTATTTTATGTTTCTGCACAAAAATATAAGTGCATATTTTTTATATTTTTAGGTCATATTTTGATTTTTTTGAAGCATATTTTAGGCGCATATTTTCCAATAATAAATGCATGAAAATCCGCCCCTATAAATGACCCAGTTGTTATCTTATTGCGGAATTTTATATATAAAAGAAATCAGAACACATACACAATTACATACATACCATTCACTTAATATGTAATTTAATATTAATTATTTTCTTATTTCCTTTTTTATTTTTTGTACTTTATGCAATTTTTTTATGTTTGTTCTCTTTTCTATGTTATCAGTCATATTAATTTTACAATGAATAATTATTTTTTTTTGCTTTAGTATTTAACTAAATGTTGTGGTACCTCATCTCATATCATATCTAAATTGCAAATAAAACGAGCTTCTATTAAGATTTCAAAGAGTGAAAATTGTTGTGCTGGTAGTTGTCTCCAGTTAAAAAAAATTATGCATAAATGGGATTATCACAAGACGACAAATATTCATATGTACATTCAGTCAACTGCACATACTTACATACATATTTTTAACCTGTTAAGGTTGTCCATGAAATTCAAATACATTTTATAAGTAATTCATTGTAATATGATACATTTTACTAATCTGGTTCAAGAATGAAGCATTTGGAATCATGTAAGAATCAGTCCAATACTGATGTAGTCATACGTCTCTAAATGTCTTAAATATATTGATATTCACAAAGAAATCTATTTGACGTGAATTGGCTGATTACTAATCCGAATACTAGTTTAAATCAACATTTCAAAAACCCCAGATATCTTACGGGTACAGATCATATATCAAACTATTTTTACATTGAAAAAATGTGGTTGTAGATGTTTACTGTAACCAGTTCAACAATATTACAAGTTTTTTAACAATACTATGGTCACAGTACTTATTTATATGATTGCGGTGACCATAATACGGTAAAGTTACCATCCACATGATTATCACAATTATATATGTAATTGTAGTAAATAAGTATATGTTTATGGCAATCATGTTCATGATGAATCATTATGTCATAATATTTTATTCTCAGATTATGATGACCATAAGCCCAGAACAACATAATTGTGGTAAATCCTCATAAAAGTTATTTCTATAAACATATACTTATTTACTACAATCATACAAATCGCAACATTAACATAATATGGTCACCTCAATGATATAGATAATTACAGTGACCATAATATTGTTAAAAAAAATTTAAAATAATGGTTACAGAACGAACTATTAGAATCTGGTAAGAATCAGTGCATAATTTATACTGGCTTCTTATACGCCAACAAATTTTGATTGAATCCGTTGTACCCAGATCACGTATAATATATTAGATATATATTCGAAAATGTAGGCATTGAAAATCAGTGAAATATGTCCATAAATGGTTGAAATATTACAGAAAAACACAGCGCGAAAAATATTGAAAATGTAACAATTTCGTTAAATCGAATTTCCGGCTAGAATATAAGTAAGCTCCATAAAATTGTAAATTAATATACATATTAGACATTTCAAACTATTTATCATAATATAACACCTGATCTCCTTAAAGGGTTAACAATTCATATGTCGAGCTTAAGTTGCAGTAAGTTAAAATAAAGTCTTATGTTTTGCACGTCAGTCTAGGTTGGATTTCATATGAAACATATAAATTAGCATTTTCATTTCCATTTAAACTTTTTATTCATTTTAGACTCGTATTTTTGTACATTTATTTTTTGTATGTGTTTTTCAAATTCCTTCATTCGTACAATTTTTTGTTTAGCGTCTTAAATTCTTAATATCATTATTATTGGCTTATTTTATTGTCCAACTTAGAGTTGAGATGCCAGATCTCAATAGTAGTAGTGGGAAATTAGTTATTCTCATAAAATAGTTAAAAAAAAAAAATTGCCATATTATTGGGGCTTTTATGAAAACATAAATCAGAAGTATTTTTTAACTTTTCAAAAATATTTGCCATATTTTACATTTAAAAAACACAAATAATATTTTAATAAACATATGTTATTCTTAGAATCTTATTTGAGGACTATTTACAAACATAATATAATAATTTAGTGGCAATTACTTACTTCCTTTTGATATTAAATACAATTTAAAGAGTTTTAACATTTTAAAAGATAGACGACTCTTTGAAAATACTTATTAATTCACTCCATTAAAAGTTTCATCGACGTTTAATATTAATTAAAGTTGTAATTGAAAATCAATGTTTTCTGAATTGTTTTAAATTAAAGTGGAATATTTTAGTGTTCATATAACTAGTCGTAGTTTCATTCCATTTTAAAATGTGGCAACTTTAATAATTTTGCTTTTAAATTTGTATAATTTAAATACTTATTATACTCTACTTTAAAAGAGGCGGTATTGCATGTACATTGTACATGCGTATTTAATAATTATGACTATGACATTGAATATTTATAACATGACATTCCCAAATTGACACAAATAATATAAAAATGTGCCTAAAAAGCAAACTCGCTTTCATAATTATACAACAGTTTTAAGGGTTTTTCTCAGCAAATTGATTGATTTAAATGCATGCGATTTGTATGCAAATTAGGTATGTTGAAAATTCGAAGGTTGGTTAAGTCAGAAAAACTAGACTGAAAAGCTTAATTTCTCTATTTAAAGTAAAATAGTTGTAAGTTTTATTCTGCTGAACTTGAACAGTTTTTCTTTAAAATAGCGTGTAATTGTTTCGGTGTTGGTCACCAGTCATTTTTTCACTTGTTTTATTGTCTTGCCAAACCAACGTAATGCAGCCGTGAAAATATGTTTATGTGCTTATTTTTATTTAATTTTTTATTTTTTTATACTGGTATCATGTATATTTATGCTTCTGCTGCTTCTTGTTTTCGTAGATACATGTTAAATTTCTGCTACTCTTTTCTTCGTCCTCCACCACCATGGCTGATATTTGAATGGTAGTGAACAGTTGTCCTATGTATTGGTACATCCATCCACACGTTCACATGTATGTTTGTCTTCATACGGCTCAGTGGTAAAATGTCTGGCACTGAATCTTCTTACCTCTTAGTTGTATGTTGCATTATTACTCGTATATGTTCATGTTGTTGGCAGTTTGTTTAGTCGGTCGGTCGGTTGGCCGTTCGTTCGGCTGGGCCAGCCTTGTCTGTTTTGTTTGCCATGCCTGGTGATGTGTTTAACGCCGCCGCGCCTTGCTCGTTGCGCATAATAATATTTATTTAGATCTTGTTAAACATGTTTCAATTCCAATTATAATTGCACCAGAGCATAGCGTCAATATTTGAGTGGGTTTTCCATTTCTTTTTTAAGTTTTATTTTTCTTCCTTATCACATTTTTATTGTTTTTGCTCTTTAATTCAAAAAAAAAATGCTGGAAAATGAAAATAGTAGGAAAAGTAACAAACAAAAAAAAAAAAAACAAAAAACGAAAAGGTGAAAACAAACATAAACAGTTGCTGACTGTTGGGTAATAAATGTGTTAAAATGGTTAAATAGTAAGGATTGGAAAACAACAAATTTGTTACATAATTGTAAAAAATCAAACCGAAATTATGTAATATTTAGTCGGGCAACTTTTTACGCCCTAAAAATAGGTATCAGTGATAAAACTCTCAAGGAAGATTAACTGCAGTTATATTTATACCAGACACATTTTGTAATTATTGCCGGAAACTAGGATTTTATAAATATAAGCTAACTGAATCAATTTTTTAGGCTTTTAAAGTACAGAAAAGGCTTTGGTTTTCAAATATAGCTTATTTAATATGATCGAAAAAACAAACTCCATAATAATTAGTGTCATTAAATTTAGTATCACAAATAATTTTCACATTTGTAGTTTACGCCTTGAAAACTAATGAACAGAATCGTGATTCTAATAGCTAATTTCTTAACCATATATTTTCCTTAGAAAATATTAATAAATTAGTTAGCCATAGGCCGGCCACCTAGTAATGATACGAAAAAACGAAAAAAAAAACTATTGAACAATAAAGAAAACAAATCCAAACAACAATAAAAATAAAATCTAAAGCATCATCAGAAGCAATATAAAGATAATGATGAAAGCATAAATCAAATCATGTCATAACATGCTTTGTCGGGTCGGCTAAAAGACAAACGTCATCTACAAGTGAAGCACCAATCGCTCATTTTATTTGATGTCGCACACAGAAAATGTCAATGTCATTTAGTCAAACTACATAAAACAACAATTGCTGCAACATCAGCAACAATCGGCCGAAAATAAATGCAACAAGAAAAGTAACAACGAACAACAAAACAAAAGAACTTTGGGTCGCAAAAACCCACAGATTTTTTGTATTTATTTATTTGTTGTTCCTTTCTTTTGTTTGTTGTTTATCTTTTTTTGTTTAATTACACAACTACATAAATTGCCAACAACAGGCAATAGTACACAACAATAACAACAATCAGCAGCAGCAAGAATTGTCAAAGAAGCAAAAAGAAATGAAAACATTACAACACAAAACTTTTAGTTGCAACAACAGCAACATTGCAGTAAAAAAACTACTGAACTTACTAACAACAACATGATGGTTAACGATTACAAAACAAACCAACTAAAACTGAGAAGAAAAAACAACATGAACTTAAAGAAAAACATGTCGTACGATTGATAATGTTTCGATAGGATGTATGAGGCTGATGTGGAAGATGAAGCCGCCTTGGGCCTTACAAAAAAGACAGATCAGCTTTGGACACTACGTTTATAAATATATAAAAAACTTGAGAATCTTTACTGCCATTGCGTAAAAAATAAAACAACGGTTTTCCAAACATACTCACTCTTACATAGACGCCACTTTAAAGAAATTAAACAAAACAAAACGCATCGCATAAGAAAACCTCAATAACAAAATAAAATCATTAAACAATTTTAAAAGAACAACACAACATTTTTCAACAAACTAAAACATTAATAGTACTTATGGCTGGTGCACTTGAAATTCGTAAAGGACAATTTAAAATAATTCCAACATATTAACAGTCTTTGTTACAAAACCTTCTGTAACAGCCACATTATAGCTGATTTTCTATGTAAAAAGTTTAATTTTATTTTTTTTACGAATTTAAAGTGAACCACTTTTAATATTCGCATACACACACAAGCAACACAAATCTCCGAAAACATTAACAAAGCTGTCGATCCTCAAATGGTTGCTAAAACGGCTAAAGCGCCTTAACATAATACTCAATACCAGCGCAATATGCCTACAAATACATTTAAATGGCCGATCAGTTCCATTGAATTCGGGCCAACACAATACAACAAAACCCAATTGTCGTAATCATCCAAATAAGGATTTTTGTAATTTTTTCTTTAGTTTATTTTTGTTTTGTTTGTTTTTAGTTTTCAGATCTCGCATATGCTTTTTGTTACAAATCTGTGTCAAAAACTGTGCCTTAATACTCGTAGAGAAAATAAAAAGTTATATACTAGAGCCAAACACAATCATCATGCAGTCTTTAGATGCATCTTTTAAACTGACTGCAACATTACGTCTAATCGTTTATTAAAACAAAAACTTCTCTCTCTTCGGAGTATGAAAACGAGAAAAAAGCGACAAGTGATCATATCACATGTCGCTTACAATCTCGTTGATCACAATGTCAACAAGAAATCCCGCGGGGCAGAGCATTTATAAAACATTTAAGGCTTTAAAGCTACTGAAAACTACAAAAAAAATCAAAAAGGAAAGAAAGAACTACAAAAAAAATATAAAGAAAATATGATTATTTTTCTTTTGGATTCTGCTGATGCTGTTTGTTGTGGCTGTGGCTGATCAAAGACAAGATCAATGATCAATGATGATCGACAACAAACACCGATACGTACAACAACAACATCAATGATGTAGTTGCATCAGAAGGATTGTTATCATTGAGAATTGATGATAAACGTACTCCTTTTGGTAATTCTGATGTATGTCTTTTATTTTATTGCTCAGACGGACGGACTGTAGTATGTCTTTCCATTTATGTTGTTTGTTTTTTCATTCTTTTAAAGCAATAATAATAAATTGCCGGTTAAGTCTCTAAATTTAATTTCAGTTAATATTTTGTTTGAAAACTAAATTGCAATAAGCTAATTTCTCTAATAAATTATGGGTTCATTTTAATCATACCATTTACCATGAGTGGTAAGAATGTACATATGTACATAAGTGTATATATTCTGGTTCCTAATGATGTCCGTCTGTCCATTGAAATCAAATTTCCGAACCACCAATATATTTTAAGAGTTTGTATGAATGAGATGAATTACGAATGTTACAAGTACATACATTTTTTTCCATATTCTAAAATACTTTAAGATAAATTTAAAAACCAATTTTTGGTAAAAAAAATATTGCTGTCCAAAAATTTGTGGAGAAATAAAAATTTGATGAAAAAATATTTTTTGGTGAAAAAACTATTTTGATGAAAAAAATTTTATGAAAAAAAAAATTTAAAAACTTTTTAAAAAATCGATATAGCCGCCATTTTTTGCTTATATATCAGCTATTTATGGGTCGATTTTTCTCGATTTAAGTTGGACTATAGCGAATATAATGATGTATCAATCATGTATGAAAGTTACGGCTTTATGATATATCGATATCGCTATATCGACTGCTCTAACTATTACGATACAGAACTATTACTTTAGAAGTCGCAAATGAAAAATGTAAAAATTACCAACGGAATGGTAAACTTATGTGTAGCTTAATATTTGGAAATTTGTTAAATTTTCGAACATATTGTTATACTTATAAAGTTAGAAAACCTTTGAATTGCTAAAATAATAACAATATCATGGATTTCTATCTGAAATTAAAAAGCCTATTCGGGTATTTGTTTGCAATAAATTATTTTCACATACATTTTATATCACCTCAAAGCTAGTCAAACTTTGTAAGTGAATGGTTAGCTAACCATTCTAATAGTACTTAGTTTAATACCGATTATAATGAGTATCTCGAAAAGTTTCTAACTAACTTTTTTTATTTCTTTCTTTTCTGTATAAAATTTATTCAATGCAATTGTAAAATGCATACTTATTTCTTTAGACATCTTCATGTCTTTATGATTTATATGAAATGAAAAGACATTTCAATTTCTTTTTATTCCATCAACAACAAACCATTTTTTTAAATAACTATAAACTATTCTCTGAGTTATTGTAAAATAAAATAATATTTATCAATGATTTTTTTTATAATATTCTTATGTTGAGGAAAATATAATAACTACGATGATGAGCTTAGAAATGATACAATAAAATCATTTAGAAAACAACATTTAACAGATATAAAGAATTATTCAACTTCAACTTTATCTCAAAACCATACTCTAAGCAAGCAATTTTAGTACAATACAGCTACATACATACTTCAGGAACTACTAGACACAGACAGACATACTCTGATAATACAAAACCAATTCATTCATTCATCTGCTGCCAATGCATCATCATCAGCATCGCATTTATGTCTTTATAGAAACGTAAATGATTTGTGTCATAATTGCCATTTCAATGCAATTTTGTATACTAAACACTTGAGTGTTATAAAGTACTTATGAATTAATCACTTACGATAGATGGATAGATACACTCACAAACGGGGAGATGGAGATGTTTTAGTAAACTTAGTAAAGTAGAGACATACGAGTATATACATACATATGTACATGTTTATGCATTATCTATACGTATAGTCAGTCAGTCATCCATCCATCCATCCATCCACATCTCATTCACATTATGCACATTTTGAACAAATCAATATTAAATGAGCCTGCATAATATTTATAAGAGTCTAAATAAATTCAAATGTTTTGAATAAATGTATGTTTGTTTATATATAATTCGTATATGTATGTATCTACATTAGGGTGGCCCTTAATAAACGAAAGTTGGATTTTGGCCATTCTCACCCTCCAGTTTGGTGAACATTAGTAAAAAAATCATCCTGAAAATTTTTTAGGTAAATCGGTTGGGGTTAAGACGTGCAAGCCCTCTGAAATTTTGAGATGCATTTACAAGGGGAAAAAATGCATTTTTTCAGTTTTTGCAAAAATTTTGCCATTAAAAAAATACTTTTGCAATTTTATTTAAAAGAATTGAAATGTGTACGTAATTGTCGTTCGAATGAGACATAAAAAATGTTAAAGTTATTAAAGATTCGCCAGGCCATTAACGTGTCTCAGGCAACTGGAACAAGAAAGGTAGGAACAAAATTAACATATTTTGATAAATATTAAAATATAAAAGCTAATTTTTACTTAAAATATGTCCATATTTACTTGTATATGAGTTTTTGTCTTCGTAGGATACCGTTAACCTATTCTTAGGTATGAAAAAAAAAAAAATTTTTTTTAACGGCAGTTTCAAAACTGCATTTTCAAATTTTTAAAAATTTTGTTAAACAAATTTCAGAATTTTTGATCATCATTAAGAATATACTAGGGAATAAAAATGTGAAAAAATCATGAAAATATCTTTTATAGTTTTTCCGTACCTGCGATTTAAATTTTGAAATTTTCGAAAAAAAAAACAAATTACACTATGCAACAAATGAAGACTTTTGGGAAAACACAAGATCATGACAGTATAGGTTCGACGCTACTACCAAAGGGTAGTAAACCCCTATACTCAGTTTGTCCATTTTGGTGACCGATTTTTTTTTATGGGCCCCCAAAGTTTCTGATAATCAGTGGGGCCTCTAAAAAAGGTGTCATCAGTTTTTGGTTAACAGCTAGTTCAGACTTGATGATACGGCTTAACTTTATATGGCAATAATATAGCTAAGAGTCCGCCAAATAAATTTTGTTAAAATTTGTATCCAAAAAATAGCTTTTTCGTGCACTTTTGTTGAAAACATTTATTAAGAACAATTTTTTTTTTACTTTTTTTAGAATAACTTCCAGGGACTCCTAATTTTTCAATAACAATATTTTGCAAATTTGTAGCTACGGTAAATCTGAATAAATCTTGTGAACATATCAATGCAATCCGAACATATCTAGGCATTCTTAATAGCTGTCGAAAATCACTTTGTAGCTCAAAAATTTTAGTTTTTTACTATTTTTTGACTCTAAAACAAAAATTTGTTGTTAAAAAATGTATGTTCAAGTGTATACTTCTCTATTGTGCTGAAATAACGAAGAATGGGCAAATCATTATCGGTATGATCCGGGCGCATCACTTTATCCAATCTTGATCACGCAAGACCGGCTTGATGCAAGATATGAAAAAACATCAAAATTTTTTAAAGTGGGCAAGGTTTGTGGAGCTTCTGAAGAGTAAATATAAGCTTTTTATATAAGTTTTTGATATCGATGGAAACCCCATGACTTGGAGATTGACATTTTAGTGAAATAAATAAATTTTGTGTTTTTTCGGACGTATTTTACCTTAAAAACTAACAATATTATAAAATGGTGATTTTCCACCAAGAAAAATAAAAATTTTGAATTAATGTAAAATTTGAACAGTTGTAGACATCACAATAAAATTTGGAAGTAATATAGACTTAAATGTTCTTAAGTCAATGGCATCACCAATGTTGCCATTCTTTGTTTTCAAACATCGAAATTCCTAAAACGGGGAAAATGTGTTCCAAAAACTGATTTTTTTTTAGAAAATAACCCACTTTGACGTTATTTACAGTATGATAGTAAAAGCGTTTTGTATATATATAAACAATATATGGGGCTATACAAATATGATGAGCTTTTGAGGATCGGTGCTTTGCGTTTTTAGAATTTTTTAATCAAACCTAAAATTTTGTTTCAAAATTGGCCAAGTTTGGATAGGACTGGGAGGTACAGTCCTACGCTTAAGTTAGTTAAATTTTTCTTTATACGTTTTTGCATTAAGTTCTTTTTCCAGATCATAAAAATGTATATAGTCCCGAAGGAAATTAGTTTTTTTATAAAAGAAAAAATATGGGGACTTTTTTGGGAAAAAACTTAAAAAACACACGCATACAAAGTTGAAATATATAAAAAGATGCTTCAACTTTGGATGCGTGTAACTTTTTGTAGGGACGAAATAATTGTTATCAGGTATGTTTTATTTTCTTTAGAATTTTATCGCAAATATACGTCATATATAAAAAAACAAATTTCGACCTTTCGTAGGCTTATCATATAGAAAATACGAAAAAAAGATCGAGCAAAATTTAAAAAAAAATTAAACCTAAATATCTCTTGAACTAAAAGAGATCACCTACAGATGAAAGCATATTTTTGTAGACCTTTCCAAGGACTATCTACATTTTAAATTTCAGCACATTCGGATCATAAATGGCTTTTTGGCGATTTTTTTTTTAAATGTGTGGCATTGAGGGTCCACTCACTGATCCCCATTCCGAACACCTCAGCCGAGTAAATAATACAGCACAACATAGAAGTGTGTACTTGATCATACTATTTTAACAAAAAAATCTTTGTTTTAGCGTCAAAAAATAGTAAAAACTAAAATTGTTAAGGTACAAAGTGATCTTTATGTGCTATTTAGAGTGACTAGACACGTTCAGAATGCATTGATATGTTCTCAAGAGTTGTTCAACTTTACCGTAGCTACAACTTTGCTAAATATTGTTATTGAAAAATTAGGAGACCCTGGAAGTTATTCTAAAAAAAGTAAAAAAAATAATTTTTCTTCCTATATTTTTTCAACAAAAGTGCACGAAAAAGCTATTTTTTGGAAAAAAAATTTAACAAAATTTATTTGGGGGACTTTTAGCTATATTATTGCCATATAAAGTTAAGTCGTATCACAAAGTCTGAATTAGCTGTTAACCAAAAATTGATGACACCTTTTTTAGAGGCCCCACTGATTTTCAGAAACTTTGGGGGCCCATAAAAAAAAATTGGTCACCAAAATGGACAAACTGAGTATAGGGTTTTACTACCCTTTGGTAGTAGAGTCGAACCTATATAGTCATGATCGTGTGTTTTTTTCACTGTTGCACTGTGTTATTTGTCAATTTTTAGGCGAATGAGCTCTATTTCCTTATTCTTATGAATTTTAAGCAAAACTTATTCTGAATATTATAGTCCAGATAATTCTAAATATACTCTGAAACTTTTACTAAAATCGGAAAACGTTAACCCTTATATCGTGAAGGTCAAAGGTTAAATTTTTCAATATTTGAAATTTTTCATGGAGAGATGCGAAATATTATATACTTTTGTAAAGTAATTTTTTAATGGCAAAATTTTTAATAAAAATTGAAAAAATGCCTTTTTTCCCCTTGTAAATGCATCTCAAAACTTCAGAGGGCTTGCGGCACATCTTAACCCCAACCGATTTACCTAAAATTTTTTCAGGATGATTTTTTTACTAATGTTCACCAAATTGGGGGGTGAGAATGGCCAAAATCCAATTTTCGTTTATTAATGGTCACCCTAATCTACATTCAGTCTCAGAGACACACGATGAAAATTCAATGTTTGAATGTATGTTTAATTGAATTAATAGAATGATTGAATACCAACAAATAAACATACATAAATATGCACACACTTATGTATGTGTATAAATGGTATCTTCGAATTATTAAATACATACTTTTACATTATTTAGCTGTAGTCGTATGTAGTATAAGTAGCTTTCTATCTAAGTATTTATGTACATATATGCACAAATCAGCAAATAACATTGTTACCTTTGATTCCATACGTTTATTTCCTTCAAGTATTTTTGTATATCTGTCTCACAGTATGTCTATTTAGACATTGATTATATTGTTTCGAGGCATTTTTTTATTGTTTATTGAAATTGTTAGTTTAACATACAAATATGAAAATAAAAAAAAATAAAAAATATTTTAAGAAATTTCAAAACTTTCCAAAATACGAAAGAATCCAGCTCTTTAGTTTTGTTTTCTTCTACGGCTCACTTATTAATTCGTATAATTAATTATTTTATTTTGTTATTATTGTTGTTTCTTAAATTATATTCCCCTTGTTAAGAACTTTAACAAAATCATTGAGTGGTCTCCTCTGTTTTAAGATAATTATATGGGTGATGATCCTCTCAATTATATAAAGTTTTATTTCATTTCATTGCTTGCAGACGTTTGTATTTCATTAAACAGTCCGTCCTAAGGATCTTCAGCATACTTCTGTCAAATTGTATAATTAATCGTTGATGTTTTGAGCTCAGCTGCTTTTATTTTTATTTATCTTTTATTTTTTTGGTTTGTTTTTGGCTATACAAGTATAAGTATGCTTGAATATGTTTATGGTGAAACGGCATTCATGATCATTTTTCATGGTAAATGCAGGGTGCTAAATAACGCAACAGCAAAAGGCAACACAACAGTGATTTATAAATAGACATTTTTGATATATGTATTGTATTTTATATTTTGGTTTACGCAGTGTGTTTTTTTCTTCAAGTTTTCTTAAAATTAATTAATTGATCTGAGAGGTTTTTTCACTTTTTTTTATATATAAAAGAGATCCAATTTTAACATATAAAGTGAAACACACTACTTAAAGGTAGCATGAAATAAATTCGTAATTTAAGTATGTTTGTAATAAAACGTAACTGTATTAATTTCTAGTTACAAATGGAATTTCCTTGAGTTTTCGGTCACCCCCTTTAAAATGAAGTTGGGTTCATTTTAAGATACCATTTCGAAAAATTTAGTTCTTAAGTTACAAATATTTTTTATGCGACATGATTTCGTATTCCTCCTTTGGAAAAAACGATGAAAAAATGAAAATATTCTTCATATACACACAGATAAAAAATATAACAATGTGTTGTTCTGAAGTTATGGTTATTATATGGTTATAATAATCAGAGATATGATCACAGGACCTCGTCCATTTTTGATTACATTCTAATGTTTCATATGATTGTAGAAATCATAATATTGTTGAATAACTGGGATCATATCACAACCATGCTTTTTCTATGCATATAGTGACCAATATTTATATTCAGGAAGTGACCGCGGCAGCTATTTTCTTTTTTTCGTATGTCCAGTACATTGTGTAATTCAAAAATCTACATTATTGTCGAAAACATAACAACACCTCTCTCTCTAAATTTGTATGATTAAGCGAAAATAAAACTAAAATTGCAATTAATAAATTAATTGACTTCGTCTTTGACTCCCGCTTAAAGTAAAAGGAAAAACACCTTCGTTCGTTAACAAATATTTATCTATCGAATATTTAAACTCCAGCATACATATGAGTTCCATACAAATCCACTTAATCTATAAAATACATCCAAAAATATTGAGTGTAGCCAAAAAAAAGCAGAAAAAAAAGGAAAAACACAAAAACTCGTTAACAAGCTGTCGTATAAATTGCGACCAAGTTAAAAAGTAATATGGCAAAGTATTTTTTTTTCTTTAATATTAATATTAACAACCAATCTCAAGATAAAAAAGCAAGTGAATGCCTTTAACTACTTATTCGTTTAACGCCGTGCGGCTTTTATAGTAAAACGGCAAAAGATGCCAGCAGAGTATAAATAAACTCAAACTATGTAAATGAAATATGAACAATTTGGCACAAATCTTAAGAAAACAACTTGAAGTTATTTTTTTTTTTGGCTAAAAACTAAACAGTGAAAACTTTGAAGAAAGGACAAATGTAACGAATATTTCTTTAACTATAGCTGGCTATTTAAAATTTATATTACTGCCTTCTAAATAAGTGAATGTAAGTTAAAACAATTGTATCCATAAAATACTTTTATACAGAGAAACGTACAGAAAACGTAATACATATCAGCATAAGTGTGGGTTAAAGATGAACTTATAATATAAATTAAAACAAGTGTCTCTGTTTTCTTTATTTTATTTTGATTGTTTATAAAATATCTCTTAAAATATTTTATGGATTTTCAGATAAACATTTGTGTTTTTAAGTTTTCTGTTTTAATTTTGCCTTGTAATAATGACAACAAAGCCCATATATCACTTATTTAGTCTAGTTTTAGTTCAGTTTAGTTTGAATGAATCTAATAAACCTTCTTCAAATGATTTTATGTGAGTTTTGTGTGTTTCAAGTGGTTTTGATAGCATTTTCTTAGGGTTTATTTACAAACAAATGTTCTTATTATTTGATTAAATGCATATTTATCTAATCTTCTTGCAATTCTTTGTTACCTGGTTTGTCTTTCAAGATCTTTGAGAGATGTATGTTGTTGTTTTGTTTTTAGTACTTTAGATAGAATAAGAAATAAAATAAAAACAAGTGTTATCAATAAAAGATTTCATTTTCCTAAAATTAACAAAAAAAAAAAAAAAACAATGACTGTAATAAATTTTAAAAATACATGAAACAAATGTTAGAAAACAAAATGTAATCAAATCAACGAAAACAAAACCAACACAACACACCAAAAATTAAAAGATGACCAAAGAAATAGTAACAAAGGTCTTGAACGCACTCATATCTTTAGTTACTTGTATTTTTTTAAAGGTTATATTTACGGTATCTAACAACCTGTATTGTAACACTTGGCCACGATTGGTTTTACTTCTTGCCAAACACTCTCCACTGGTACTGGTACATTCAGCCATAATACAGCATCAGCACCATTCTCATCAGCAGCGGCATCATCAACATTTTAACCGTCCTCATGTCGAGGTATAAAAAGAAATTTCATCACGTTTTCTTCCGAATGAATAGAAAGGTTGCAAGTTGTTTTCATTGCTGCTATTGTTGTTTCTGTTGTTTTGTATTTTGGGTTTTAGATACTTGATCATAGAGTATCAGAGTATCAGAGTATAGAAAATATAAAATATAAAAAACTGAAGAAAAAGTAACGAAAACAAAACGACGCCGATACAAACGCGCTTCATACGAATTTTGTTTATACTATATGTCAGGGTTTCTCAAACAATCATATATATAGTGGGGAGCACAAATGAGTACATGTTGATACTTGTACATATCAACATGTCTATGCCGGCAGCATTGGTTTATAATTTCAACTCAAGATAGAAATGATGGATTTATTTTCTAAACCATTTGATTCTGCCTCACTGTGTTGAAATATACATACATGCATGTAGTTTCCAAAATTTCAAATCAACATAATGCACCACTACAGCTTTAAGATTAGCTGTTTTATTAGATTAGTTTTAGTTTTTATTAAAAAAAAAAATAAATTTTCAACAACAATTTTACAAATTTTATTTTTTTTTTATTGCAGATTTCCGGCACAAAAATTGTATTTATGATCATAAATGGTAAAATTACTAAACTATTTTTTTTTTATATTGAAAAAAAATGATCATAGTGTTAAAGAATAAACAGAGTCTTATTTCATTTCACTTAAGTAGGGCCTTAAATGCTACAGCATAGTTTTTAATTAATTTTTAAAGATGTTCATCTCATGGTAACAGTTTCAAGAAATACGTTGCTTAAGAACCTCTGTAATATGTTCATATGTATACATAAAGATGATATTTTAGTTTAGGGTGTTGTTGTTTTATCGATGGTTAATCACATGAAAATAAAACTACAAGTTAATGAGTTCTTAAGTTCGTGGTAAAATGTATAAAAACCAAACTCGAACAAAAACAAATTCAAATCAAAATCTTAGATGCGATTAAATGTTGCTTTTCCTTTACGTTTACATGTTGTTTATTGTGAGTTTTGTTTCAGAAATATTTAATTGACGCCAATAGTCGATGGAAATCATTTCAGCTTCTACATACTTCCAAATTACAGCTAAATTTCAAATTAAAACAACATTTTATAGTGATTTTAAAATTAAATTAACAGAATATATTGAATTTCTTTTTAAATGCTCAGCCCCAAAAACAACTCATCTCAAATTAAAAGTTCCTAGAAATTCCATAAGAATCAAAAGAAAACATTAGAAATCTGTTGGTTAAATTATTTACAATTTATTTTAACGATGTTTTAAATAGAATTAATATTATGGTTAACAGGAACATGTGTGTGTTCTTACTGATTTACCTGTCAATAAGGAAAAATTCTTACTTAATTTTATTCAAGCAGATGTCAATTGAAGCCGAACCGAATGCAGAAGAAATGTTGCATGTATTTTGTGTACGTTTTGTGTAGCAACTAAGTAGTGTGGGAAATACTCAGCACAAAATTATCGTTTGTATCAGGGTGTACAACATGTTTTGCCAACATTTGCTTGCATTTCTTGATTTTTGTTTTTGTGAGACTTGTATGTATATTCAGACAGTGCAAGTGTTTGTTTTATTATAATTATGAAAATAAAGATAATCTTGACAAACAAATATGTCCACATTTACTAACTAATGTCAGGTTCATTGTTTCAGTCTTTTGTTTTGCTGTGGGAAAATCTTAAAAATTACAAAATGTTCTCAAATCATACGTTGCTTAATAATAATCATTTTAGATGAATTTTATTTTGGAAAAAGAAAACTCCCACTTTACTTAAAGTATTAAGCACAGAATTTCCATGATCATGAAACAAATGTTTAGAGTAAAAAAATTTCTCATTATCATTTGTAAAACATTAATAATCTTCTGTGATCTGGCTTAAATATGAAATATTAAATATTTAAACAATCTACTGCTGATTAAGCACGAGTTAACAAATACATTCACATAAGTACATTGGAGCCTAAATATAAATATGTTTTAATAATGTATGTAAAAGGATTAGTTTATTATTCATTGTTTGCCGGTCTACTCTTTATTACACTGCGGGATATAACAGGTATTATTTTTACATTATTTTTTGTTGTTGTTGTTGTTGTTGCTGCTGCATGTATATATATGAATTTGATTTTATATTAATGTGAATATTGTACCTACAAGCTTGATTACATTCATACCTATTGGGTTTTTGAATGTCCAACTTTCATCTTACTTTTCTGTTGGTTTTTTTATGAACGAATAAACGAACACACACTCCGTATGAATTAGAATGTGTCAATGCGCCAATATATATTATAAATGCGTTTGTTCACAGTGGGATACACATTTCTACTTATTATGGACTTATAGTTGTATTTCTATGTGATGTGGTAGATCCACTTTCCTCACTACGAGTGTGAGTAAGTTTGAATCTATGTCTATATAGAATGCCGCATGATCATATTCATTGGTTTAACTAACCAATCCAATCGAATAAACATAATAATTACAAATGCAGGGTATTCATTTGTCTAAACATTCTCATACTCATTTACCCTTTAGACTCGTGTTGCAGTTATTAAATAAACGAAACTTTACCTCCAATTATAACTGCAATAACTTACTTTTCCATTACTTTTCATTATTTCTCTTAAAAAATGTTTTTTATTTAGCAGTAGAAAACACAAAATCTTTGTTTCTGAGAATAAAAATAGCCAGACTGGACAGTACGTGGTTATTCTCCTACTCTCTTGATAACATAGCCGTTAACTTGCGATGACATTTTTCTATGCTGTCTCATTTGGCGTGATTGGCAGCAAACGAAATTTTGTCTTTCAAAAAGTCTTTAAAAATCCCCAAATTATTACCATTGCCCGCCGTTATCGAAAAATACGATTGATTTGAAGAGCCCGTACAGTCGGTTTTCGGCCAAAGGCTCCTCGAAACTTTTATAGAACATTAAATTTTAAAGGAGAAACAAGTTTTGATTATAACACTATTTGTTTCGGATAAGGCCGCATAATGATTCATTGGCAGTTTCGACCAGAACAAAAATACTTTTGGTCGGACTCAAAAGACTTTTATCTAAAAGTACTTTTTTACGAGATTTTTGATTATAATTCGTATTTGTTTTAAGAACATGTTGTTATTTAAAAATAACATTAAATTTTTTAAAAAAATTAATTGTTTGGACTTTTTTGGATAAATTGAAAAAAAAAACTTGAATAATTGATTTTCACGAAATTTCTGAGAGATCTTAATTAATCCTATTTAAAAAAAGTACTTTTTTTGCCGAAATTGTACTTTTTCATTTCACAACATTTTCCATTCCTAAACTAAGTCTTTTTTATAAAAATAGTTATGGTTCCTCTAAAAAAACTTGTTTGTCCCATTTTTAAAATTGATTATATTAAACATTCGAGGTCTAGGTGTTGCTTTAATAAATGAATAATGACGACTATAAAATGATAAAGTTTTCCAATTAACGCCTTTTTGTAGCATGAAAAGTGGTTTGATAATAAGCCGCAATTTATTAGAAATATTTATACTGTACAATTCTAAAATGTTTAATGAAAATCAATGGCATTAATTCTTGTTATTAAACAAGATTTAAAGAAAAATCTTTCTAAAAATTAACGTTACTTTTTTAAAGCAAATTATTAAGCATTTTATTCTCGTTATTGTTATTTAATTCCTTAGTTAAAATTGAAAAATATTAATGGCAGTTTTGTGCTAGTAAGGCGCCAGTCTTAAATGGAAATTCTTTGTATCCTGTAGATTTTATGGTCAAATTTAAGCTTATAAACGTTTATTTTTTTTTTAAGAAAATGAGGATTATAAATTTAAATAGTTAAATTAAAACTTTATTTTTGAAAAGCTACTGGTATTTGATTAAATGTGACTTAAGAAGACGGACATAAAAAACGCTATAAATATAAAGAGAATGACTTAAGGCATAAAACCAAGTTTAAATAAAAAATGAAAGACTTCAGATTTGAAAATTAAAGAAAGAAATTGGAAATGTTCATGGAGAACTGTATTTTTTATCAAAAGCTAAATTATATTAAATTATAAAAGGTTATAAAGCAACATTGTTCAGTATATCTCACTTGTAGCTGCAACTTAAGTTAATAGTAATAATATTAAATATTTCAAAACTGAAAATTTGTTAAACAAATACAAATTTAACACTTATTAATTAGTACTGTCTTCAAATATGACTCTTCACTCTCCACTCCAAATGCAATTAAAATTTAATAATTTTCTCTCTTCATTTTGATTACATTTCATATCAACTCTAGTTCCATCTAATCAATTTTTCACTCTTTTCATGTTTAATTTTCCAATTTTCACAAACTGCTTATTAACGAAAACAATACACCTGCTGATTGATGGGTAAGAACTGAAAACAAAAAAAAAACTTATGAAACTCATGTTTTGTGTTACATTTGATTTGTTCAAATTTTATGGTTAACACCTCCAATTTTTTTCATTTGGTTTTTTTTTTCGATTTTGCGTTTACATGGTAGACTTACTTACATACATCCAGCCAAGCTAAAAAGCAAATGCTGGCTGACATATACTTTTTGTTTTTTTTTCTCAGTTTTTATTGTTTGTAGAACCTATCAAGAGGTATGTGTTGAACCGACAAGGTGTAATTTTCCAATTTGGAATCTAATATCAAAACGTGAGCCTAAATTTAAACTAAATTTCATGGTGCTTTTTCCGTAAAACAATAACAAAACTTCCCCCTTCTGACTGGAGAGTGCAACAAAGAAGTTGTGGAAAAAACAAATGATTGTAAAAAAAGATGAAAATTTTCACACTTAAGTGATGATCATTTGAAGCAGTGCATTGAAAAATGTCTGTAACATTTCATCACGTTCTTCATATAATATGTATGACTATGAGTAGTAACAATTCTGTTTAATGGCGGTGGAAAAAAAGTAGACGATGATGATGTTTTATGATGAGGCATTATAGTTAAAGATGCAAAAGATATGCATGTGTGTATCTGTGTTAATTTGAGGTGTCTGGCTTGTATTTGCTAGAGACCAAAAGGATTAAGAAATTTATTGTTTGTTTAGTATTGATTGGTTTTTTCCTTTGCTAATTTCCAATGTGTTTTTCATACATTTTTTCTTTGTAAAATGCCTATAATTAAGTTTTTATGATTTTATTTCTTTCATAATTAGATTGAGAAAAACCTTGTATAAACCTTTATAGTATTTAACCCAAACTCAAACGTAATACCGCCTACATTAGCCTTAGGTCTGTTTGTGTTTCTTGTTGTTTTAATTTAAATATATAGTTTCTTTAAAAGAAAACAGAAACGTCTCGTCGCATATATTTTGTAAGCATTATTGAAAGTATCTGTGTTGTTTAAGTTTTATTGCAGTGCTAATAGTTGAGGTTGTAAATGATTGAGTAAACAGTAGCCACATTTTATTAACTCTACTAGACAAAGACTGTGTTGCAAGGTTGCTCGTTTGTTTGTAGTTATCCTTTGGCATTGAATAAAATTAACAATTATCACCTTTGAGGTTATAAAACAGACATTCGCGGAAATGCTTAATGGTTTTATGCCCATATTTAAAGTTGTACATATTTGTAGTCAAGCTGAAATTTTGTTCAATGATTCATAGAATTTGAAATTAAAAACAAAGAAATATTTACCAAAACCAACCACAATAATCATTTTAAATTTTTCAAACAACATGTTTTCGAAATTCTAAGAATTTCCACTAGAATTTTTTGAAATATTTTTACAACCTATGTTTCATTATAAATTCAAATATTCCAGAAAATACTTTTACTCTTACAAACACCCAAAATTTATTGTTAGTTATGACCCAACAATTCTATCAAATTTAATTGCTGATGTATGATAATGCACAATAACAATAATTTTTGACGTTCAATATCATGAATGACATGCATGATGTAACCTGTTTCATTTTTCTTCTCTACTACCTGGGTGATCTTTTATTTGGATTTTCTTCAAGTATTTTTAAAAATAAATGTACAATAAATTTTCAAATTACATAATTTGTTCATTTTGTTTTATGTAACAAGATGTTCTTGGAAAAAATATCCCAAAAAAAGGAAAAAAATAAATAAAATTAGAAACTTCAAAAAAATGATGGATTGCCTAAAATTAAATTAACATCAGCACCAATAGCAACGTTTAGTAGTTAAAAAAACACACACAGTTAACGATCTACATAAAACTCGTAATCGTTAAGACTCGGTAAGGGGTTGTCTTAGCTGTCAGCTGTAAATAGTTGTAATAATTTTTAATTTCCTCTCATTTTTTTATTTGTATACCTAGAACATTTACGTATGTATGTATGAATATAAAAAAAATTGATTAATGTTTAATGAAACTGTCATTTTACACTTGTAAATGGCTACATTTATACAAGTATGTAACATTGTAAGCAGAGTGATAGAGAGAGAAGAGAGTTAAAGGGTAAAATTGTTTGTTTTATTAATTTAGTCCGCGGCTGTCTGCACATGTGTCCAGTTTTATTTCCGTTGTCTAGTTTCTGATATAGAAAACTAAAAAATGAAGAGGTCATGTGAATAACTTTTTTTTACTTACATGTGTATTGCCCTTTTTTGTTACCAACTCTTTCTTCAAAATATTTTTATGACGAAAGGTAATTTTGTCATTAACATTTTACATGCTTGAGTTCTTGATAGGTTTATGACTTTTAGTCGAAAATTAAATTGAGTTTATAAATGTTGTTCACACACCTCCATATTTCCATCAGTGATGCGATGCGATCAGCGATCAGAAACCAAGATTCCTGTTTAACAATAAAATTGACAAATGAAGACAAATCATTATTTTCATTTAAACAATAACTTTTCATCTCGTGCGAGGTGAACTGCACATTGTTGCAGCATATAAAGCAATGCGAACGAAAAAGATCATCATCGATCACTGTAATGGACATAATAGAAGCTTTAAACCAAAAAACGTCATCATAAATCTCAAGTATACAAAAGTACAAAATCTCCAAAGAAAAGCGATTTTAAAACAAATTCAAGAGTAACCTTGTTAACCAACAATTCAGTCACTCTCCCATTCATGCATTTAAGCATCCAGGCACCCAAACACTCAGTAACTGCCTGGGTTGGTAGCTGTTCAAGGAAAGTGTTAAGATTCGGATGATGGAGTTGGCGATGGTGGTGATGTAACAAGCATAATAACATGTCCCCGGAGATAAAAAGGGATATACTATTTTTTGGAATTCAAAAGCTTATTTTGAAAACAAAACTAAAACATACCTTGCACCTGTAATTCCACTTAACACCATCAGCAATCACCGTAAAAACGAACGGACGAAGGAAACGAGCGTTAATCATTCACTTCATATACGAACAACGTAAAACAAGATGATGATGAAGACGATCATCATCAGCAGAAGCATTTCAGTATTAAGGCTTATAAGCTGCCAACACTTCTCACCTTCTTCATAATTGCAATCAATTTCAATTTCTATACAATCAGTTTTTCCTTTTTTCGCTGCTAAAGAAGTAGTAAATTTATGGTTGACCAACAACAACATAAAATACACCCTATATTTACATGTTATATAACAAACAAGAGTTATTACAGCAAACTTAACATGCTAAATTATTCTTTTCATGAGGGTTAACATCTCATCCTCAAAAAATTTACGTTGTTTACGTCGTGTGTAGTTTTCCACACAAATGGTATGTTTTTGTATTTTTACACTAGCAATGTAGTCATAATCATGTTTTACTATCAATGACATATTTTTCTTTATACTTATTTAACTGTTTGTCATCAAATAAGTTTATCTTTAATACATTTTACACAAACATAATATGACGAAAACAGCTCATTCGACGCCACAAATGCTGTTCCTAGTGTAAAATACATAGAAATTATTTATGTGTGGAAAACCACACAAGGTAAGCAACGCCTCTTTTTTAATACCTCGACATCAAAAACTATTTTTGAATAAATATATGCGTTTTCTGTGCTATGGATGCGGCGGGAAAAGCCACGAAATTTCATGAAAATATATTATTTTTGTGTGGTTTCACACACAAGGTTGAGAAGAGAGTATAAGTTATTTTAGCACATTCAATTAAAAAATCACAACATTTTATTTGTGACAATCAGTATGATGGTAGAATGCTGCTGCCAGTGTAGGGTGTGCTAAACACCAGCCATATCATCGGCATCAGTTGCAATGTAATCATCAACAACAGAAACAAAAAGCAACAAAAAAGGTTTTATAACGATCTACACATCTCCCATCACATTCATTTGCTGCTGTCTTCCTCTTGTTGCTAAAAATCAACCACTCCTTTTGTCTTTTTGCAAAACTTTGATCAATGCGCGGCGACATTGACTTTTTGTTCTTGCGTGCTCTGTTTTATCATTTTGCACCAAGTTTAATTTTGCTGTTGTTGCACATATTCGAGTGCACATTTCATTGTCGTCACCGTCATCGTTGTTGTCGACGTAATCATCATCATCTTCATGACCATCAACATCATCATCGTTGTCATTATTATTATTTTTATTATTGATGCTTAGTCTGGTTGTACGTGAATGTGGCATGTATGTTCTTTGCAAGATTGGCCGTAATTCTTTTGTGTTTCATTTTTTTTTGTTATTTGTTCATTGTTGTTATTTTAGATTTGATTGCATCTCGTTGTTGGCTGCCAGTCTGACAATAAAATAGCAAAAATTACATTGTGCCACTCATATCACATCATAATAGCAATTTATTGTTAATTTTCTCTATAGGGTAAAGGGTATTTGTGTAAATATGTTAAAAATTTAATCACATTCGAGATTTTACCAATTTATATTAGGACGTGATCGTATGAACAAAATAAATTTAATATTTGCTTGAAAAACAGAAACAAACTAGAATTCCCTGGAAGCAAAACATGAAAAATGTCGGACTTTTTATGTCAAGCTTTAAAAGTTGTTTTTTGTATAGATCATTTTATACACGTATTAGTTGTATTCCCTTTAAATATTATACTAAAATGATTTAATTTAAAAGTTTGCACAACAAAACTAAATAAATTTCAGTGAATTTATCAATTAAAAATTGGGAATTTAGCATAAAACAATTTTACTAAAATACTAATTTTGTATTCCCGATAACCTTTTAACGATAAATTTGCAAGTTGCTTGTGCATTAAGACTAAACTGGCAACTCGCTTTATTTTGATTTTCTTGCGAAAACAATAAAGCAAGTTGTTTTTATTTTTTTGTTTTTTCTTTACTCACTTACACACTACAGTTTGTGTCGGCAAGAAACCTACCAATTGTAGTAAGGAAATGTGAGAAAAGATAAATCACGGTTTATTGTTGGTGTTTTGTTTAAGCTTTGATATTTTTACAAATAAAGCTTGAGTGTCTGTAATTCTCAAACACTCTATAGTTTTATTTGTATAATATCTTTAGTTTTTCTAAAGCCTTCTGGTGATCTGGCCTAAGCAACCAGTGAAATGCGCATAGGAACTAGCTTATCCCCCAACAATAAATTTCAGTGAATTTATCAAATTAAAAATTGGGAATTTAGCATAAAACAATTTTACTAAAATAAATTATTCAATATTCTTGTTTGAGACATAAATTTCATATTTTCCACTAAATGTTTCTTAATCTCCCTGCTTCCGTTGAACTCCACTAACAATTCGACAATTATGTTTATCTTATTTGTATGAATTCATTTAAATAAACGGTTGATTAACCCGACAATGCAAAACTACATTATGGATAATATGACTTAAAAACGAATACGTAAAAATTTGCAAAACTCTCCATTTAAGATGACAATCTTTTAAGAGGAGCAAGAAAAAAATTCAAAAAAATGTAAAATACCCGATTACTTTAAAAGCTTCTGCTGATGCAGTGCGTAGGATGATTGTTGGAGGTTTAAGTTTTTCTTTGAATAAAACGAACTAAAAACGTAAAATAGCTGAGAAAACCGCCTAAAAAGCGTAAGACTCATTACGAATGCAGTTTGCATGCAAACAAACACAAGAAGTGGGAGTAAGAAAAAATATTTAAAAGGAATCTTAAGCAAATTTAACATGCAAATAAACTTTTAAAGCAAATGCAACAACAAACGCTGCTCTCAAGAAAAAGGAAGAAACTTGTATATTTTACTTCCTTAAATGCAAATAATAAAAAAGTTTAGGTTGACTATTTGCTTCATTGTTTGTTGGGTTACGTTAAGTTTCTATTAATTGTTCTAAAGGTGTGTAGTTATTTGGTAAGACTGTTAGACGACTGTCTTTGTGTGCCTGTGTCTGACTTAAAGTTGATTGTTTCATTAGCATTTTCCAAAAAGGTAAAAATATTCCTAATTGCACACCTTCCCACTAATACACTTACTATTATTTCAATACCTTGCTAACTACATATATTGTGTGTTTGTGTATAGATTTAAGTGTCTGCGTTCAGACGAGAACAAGAGCAAAAAGATTCCATTTATTTGCCATGAATGACTGACTGACTGACTGTGTGTATGTGTGTATGTATCTATGTGTTCCATTAACTGTGGTAGTGAATAATTAGAACATAATTAATGGTTAATTAAAAACAAGAGACATGTTGTCACTTGTTAGGGTTGCATTAATTACACAAATACAAATAAATTACAAATACAATGACAAATTCGTACTTACTCGCACTACAACTGACACTGGAGATAAACTGAAAACAGTAATCTTTATTTAGCTTTTCTGGCACAGTGTTCTTAACTTAAAAATGTATGGAACTAAAAAAAACTTTTTTTTGGAAAATGTATTATTCTTTTGCCATTGTTTACTGATTCAGCTTGGTTTAGTCCTAAAGATTTGTGAAATCTTTTGGATTAAAAACCATTTTTTTATATTTTTTTTTTATAGTAAAAAAGTGGATTTTTTCCACAATTTTTAAATATAAATTTTAAATATAGATTCGATCCAGGATGATATACATACATATTGATAAAAAAAATTATCTCCAAACTTTACCGCGAAAAAGTAATACCATTTTTTAAATAACTTTCAATGATATATTCGACTGATATTTGCATAAAATTAAAAAAGTTATAGCTCTAATGTACATATTTATAGTATGTAACTTTTTCGTCATAGAAGAAACAATTTGTCTAAACTAATTTTTTGTAAGAAAACATTTTTCAATATGAAAATTAAACTTAAACAAATGTTTTCCTTCCCCCAAACCACTGTATCTTATCTTCTTTTGTCCCTCTTTTGTTTCGTAAACTAGCGAAAGGAAGTGTTTAAGTTGTCTTCAACATTTTATTGAAGAATGATAAATGTCTTCAAATTAAACTTTATGACAATTTGAAAATAATTTGTTTCGTATCGTTTTGAAGTTTTATTTATAAGGGTTCTTGTTGCTGTACTGTACATTGAATACTTAGATGTGATTGTTGTTGCTGTTGTTGCTTTAGTAGTTATTGTTGGGGATTGTCTTAATCAATAAATCCATTTTGAAAATTGCCCGCATAAATAACATTTCGACAAAAACATATAAAGAGCTCGGTAAACAAAAAAAAAACAAAAAGAAAAAACTTCCAATAAATGGAAAATCCCAAACGAAACTGAACAAATATTTATTATGGGTCTTTTGATATGGATGTAAAGAAAAAAAAATGGAAATAAACATTTTGTGTTGTGTTGAAAAGAACAATTGCTAGAGTTCTCAACTTAAATGTTATTTGCTAGAAGATTGTTGCAAGTTAGTCATACAAACAGTGACGTGGTTTAGCTTGAATGTGTCTTAAGCTCCTTTCTAGCAGCAATAACAGCACCACCACCAGCAGCATTAGCAACAACGAGAGGCAAACATACTTAAGTTTTGCACCATTACTCATGCGCGATTTAACAATAAATCAACGCGACGTGTTTGCAATAATTTTATTCAACATCCAACAACTTTTTGAAGTCAACCATGTACAATAACAATAACAAGAACAACAACAGCAGCAGCAACAACAACAATCACAACCAGCCAAAAACAAACAAGCTAAACAAAATTCTATAACGAAACCAACAAAAACAACCACAACAAAACAGTTCATTCGTTCAATGTTCGGTGTATTTAAACAGTTCGACCACAAGAACCGCCGTCTGTTTGCTGTTTACAGTTGTTGCTATTATTGCTGTTGCTGGCTGCTATATTGCTGATGAGGATGATGATTGTTTTTATTGGCCTCGGAGAACAATGAAACCGTTTTTCGCCAAATGTTGCCCAAATATGCCTTAAACTTGGAATCGTGATTAACCACTATAAAGGCTCCCACTTGTCAAACCAAAATGCTAAAGAATTTTTTTTATTACAGTGTTTTTCTACCCCCTGCAAAAACAGAACTCTCGATTCCCAAAAATATACCTACAATAAAACCAAAAACGACAACAGCAACAACATCAACAATCACAACAGCGAGACTGATCGTGATGTGTAATCAACTGAAACTAAAACAACAACAACTACATACATTTACTTAAAACGATAACATTTACTTTCAACCAAGTTCTGCACAATTCATATGCTCATTGAGAAAAAACAGGCTAAAAGCACGACTTAATTGTTACGCACAATTGCATCGGGATCATGTAACAATGAATCTCTAAAGAGTCGACAACTTTGTTGCAACGTCTTAGGAATTTGATCAGAAAACGGCAACAACAATAGCCAGCAACATTTACAAAAGCTCGAGTGCGGGTGGTTATTGTTGGGGTTTAACTCAACTATGAAATAATATTCTTATAAATAATTCGAGAATTTCAGTCAGGGTTGGGTTATTACCTTGACTTTTTGTAAGTTGTTGATATAGACTTTTAAATGCCCTAACATTCAAATATGTAGAATATTGAACAATATTGAATTGTCTAGTTATTTTCACTTGATCGTTGTTGGTGTACAAATTCAAGATCTGCGATAGATTCTTGTAATTATAATCCAAGGTCTCTAAATGTCGCGATAATCTCAAAACTAAATATCTATCTACATTATTCTATTTTAGATTTTATAATAAAACTAAAAATAAAAGAAATCAACATTGAAATTGTATGTTGCAAGTAAATTTTTTGGTTGATTTCTCTGTTACATGTTAAACTACAATACATTGAATGCATTTTGGTTACACTCACGAAATATTTGTAAATGTTCTAGCAACAACACGTTTAACCTCGCCATGTTACTTTTTCAGTATTTTTTGTGGCTTGTTTTTGTAGATTTTATTTCCCATTTCCATTTTTTAAACAATTTAAAGTTAAATAACAAATAAAACATAACAACAACCATTTCCACTAATATGTTGTATAACGCTGTTGAAAACAGAATTAAAAATAATATAAAATGAACTTAAGGAATCTGGTCAAGACAGAAATACTCCTTTATTCATAACAATACAAATTCCTGCAACTTCCTTTTTACAATTCCAACTCAATGACAATCAAGAAATTCTATAAATGAAAACAAAATCAAAAACTACAGAAATACTTTAAAAAAAAAACACTTTTCAACAACACTATGCATTCAAGTATAATAATGTTGAAAATATGCATAATAAACTTGTGCGCTTGGAGTGCCCCGACAACGTGGAGTACTCCTGGTCATGAACAGAAAAAAAAACTAAAAACTCCGACACACATACTTTAAAACAGATCAGGGAAACAAAATGCTAGATGATTTGGATGACTGTTGAATTGAGTTGAGTTGATAATCAAATACAAAGCATGTGATGATATACAATCACGTACTTGCCAAGTAATTTACCGCGATTAACTCGTCGTTTCTTTTTTAATATATTTTACTTTTTTTTATTTATTTTTTTTGTTCGTTTACAGCGCATAAGTGATGAGTATTTCAACAATATCACAAATACTTACTAACAACAACCACTGACAAGCAACTAAAATACACTTAAAGAAATGTGATATTTAAAGAGAATTCTAGAAAGAAACATTATACAATTGAATTCCGGGTATTTTCGTCCTCAAAAGCTGCACAAATATGAAATAAATATATAAAATGTATCGTTAGCTTAGTGTGTAAATATGAGATAATAATTTAGTAATTTTTACAAAAGAAGTAAACTTTGCTATATGGGCATAGAACTTTTACATACCACAGTATAACATCGAGAAAAACGAAATAACTGTAACCGCTTTTTAAGAAAATCGTGTATATTTCCTTATTCTAACTTTTTATATCAAAATCTCAATTTTCATAAAATGTGGACTTAACATATTTATATAAATGTACTTTAAACTGAATGTAGGTTTTCTTACAGTGTAGTTGTACATGTGCAAGTATTTGAGCTTAATAGGTATGTAAATAAATATTCATGGCTTCAGTTAAATTTATTTTTACTGCTTTGATTTGTTTCTTTAAGTGCAGCACGTTTAGTAGTTACACCACTTTTACGGAGCAATTGTAGTCATTGCTCGATTTTTAACACAAAAACGTGAATATTATTAAAAAGTGACCCTGGTGTCGGCTTTCAGCCATTTGATCTTTAGTGTTTTTGTTGTTATTAGTTATATTCAGGCATACTCACTCAATCGCTAGCGCGCTTCTGCTCATATGTGAGTAGTAAGCAGTAGAATTTATTTTCCAAATGTGTTAATTTTTCAACATGCAAAGTTTTTGTTACTTTTTGGTTTTGTTTTATGTTCTTCATACATGTATAAATTGTAAAATGGTTGTGGTAGATGTAATGACGTGACTGACGCTTTAAAGTCTACTCTAGCTGCACATTTAGTGTTGTAAGCCAAGCCGTTCTTGGCTCATTCACATTATAAAATCAAATCATGTTTAAAGCAGGTAATTCAATTTATTTCAGACTAGTTTAATTTAAGAAGACTTTGTTCTAATTGTTTATTATTCTTGCATGTGTGTGTGTGTTTGTGTGTGTGTGTAGGAGTAGGCGTTGGCATTGTTAGTATTGTTAAGACACTACTACGCTCCTCATAAAAACGGAGGTTGTTTGCTATTACACACTGATAACTTAAATTCAACTCAAACTGTATGATGACTTGCATAATAATTATGCGGCACTTAGATGTTATTTCTATATTTTTCTTTTCTTTTTTGGTTTATACATAAAGTGTTGAAATCAGATTAGCCATTTATGTGAGTGAGTGTGTTTAAAAAGGGGCAACCATTTATGGTTATAGTTTTATGACTTTTTCTATTGAAAAACTAAATTTAATTAGAAAAATCATTATTGTTTTATTTACTTAAATATAAAATTAAATCATTTTATAGCATTCTAATTGCTTAAATGACACTTAATAATGTTTCAACTGAATTTTGATCAACTTTAATTTATTTGTATACCAATGTTTCCATTTATTATTCTTTAATGTTTTTATAAAACAATTTCCATTGCCTTGACATTTTAATGAAAATGTCAGTATCATTTCGTTCTGTTTTTATTTTATTTTTTTTTTTTTTAATTTTATTGGTGTTAAAGATAAAATACCCCAGAATGGAAAATAAGCAACATAGCATATGAAGATGAAAAACGTAACTTTAAGAAATATTTTCGATTTTCAATTATATTTTAATCAACATTTTCATATAATAAGTTATAAATATTTATGTATAGGTATAACAATACACAGCCCATGGTGATTTTTTTCGGTCAAGACTTTACACGCTGTACGTTTAAACGTTTGATGTTCGTACGCTCCTTTATTTTGGTTAAGTTTTGCGTTGCATTTGTACGAGTGAGTATCTGCTGGATGGTTTGTTGGCTGTTCAGTGGCAAATACTTCAAGATGCCAACACGCTAACAACATGATGGTTGGCGTCACTACATTCTCTACATACAAACAGCTCGCCACGTCCTAGTGTCACAACGTTCACTATATTCGTTATAATGTTTGTGTATTTTGCTATGCAATCGTCATATGGCTAACGCACAATATGTATGTATATATATTAGAGTGCTCCAAGATTGTATGGACGAAAACAATTTTGTAGGTACAGGCCGCCCCCCCCCCCTGTAGAATGGTTCTATCTATTGTAGAAACTCGTTATGTAAAATATTAGGATGATATGATAACGCTAACTGGTGCCGCAACGACTCTGAAGTTTTGAGGTGCATTTACAAGGGGAAAAAATGCAATTTTTTCAGTTTAATGCCAACGCATTAAATAATTACTTTTGCAATTTAATTTAAAATTGTCGTTCTAATAAGATATAAAAGACAAAAATTGGTTAAAAAATGATAATGTTATTAAAAAATCGCCAGGCCATTAACGTGTCTCAGGCCACTAGCACAAGAAATGTAAAAACAAAATTAACATATTTTGATAAATATTAAAATAAAAGTACATTTTTACTTAAAATATATCCATATTTACTTGTATATGAGTGTTTGTCTTCGTAGGATACCGTTAACCTATTCGCAGGTATGACCAAACAAATTTAATTTTTTTTAAAGGCAGTTTCAAAACTCCAATTTTAAATTTTTAAAAATGTTGTTAAACAAATTTAAAATTTTTTTTGATCATCACATTGGGATTTATTGAGAACATAATAGGAAATAAAAATATGAAAAATGTATGAAAATACCTCATATAGTTTTTCCGTACCTGTGATTTAAATTTTGAGATTTTCGAGAAAAACTATTTTTTTGGCCATATTTTGACGAATGAGCCGAATTCTTTACTGTTATGATTTTTAAGCAAAAGCTATTCAGAATATTATATTCCAGGTAATTTTAAATATAGTCTGAAAGTTTTTCTAAAATCGGAAAACGTTAACCCATAAATCGTGAAGGTCTAAGGTCAAATTTTTCAATATTTGGAATTTCTCAAGGAAAGATAGCAAAATGTTATATATTTTTGGGCCGATTTTGATGAAACTTAAAAAAAATATAACACATACTCTAATATTTACAAAAACTGCAGAAAAATTAAAATTAACCCTTAATAGTAAATGCTCCTCAAAATTTCAGCGTCGTAGCGGCAGCAGTTAGCGTTATCATATCATCCTAATATTTTACACAACGTGTTTCTACAATACATAGAACCATTCTAGAGGGGGGGACGGTCAAAATTCGCAATTTTATTTTTTTGGAGCACTCTAATATATATACATCAAGGCATGCTAACAAACACACAAGCAGACATTCGTATATTTGTATAAACCTGAACATGGTACACTTACAGTAGCCTTGAGGCATCGATACGCAGATAAATAACGCTTCAATTTGTTTTTGCTCATTTTATTGTTGTTGTATGTTTCGGAAATTTGCATTTCCCAACGAGCTTTATTTGGTTTATTTATTATGATCTAAAACTAATGCAAACAATCGAAAAAAGTTTGGCATTATCTAGAAAACATTGAAAATATCACACCCAATAATATATAAATAAACAGCTAATCAAATATGGTATCAAACTCCATCTCAGGTCTTTTAAAAGTTTGTTGATGTTTATAAGCAGCCTCAGATATTGTTTCTGAAAATTATTCTCATTTATTGTTGATTCCATGTCATGTTATTTTAAGGATGAAACTGAACTTAATATTCAGCCAAAAACAAATGAATTCAATTTCATTTGGGTTTCAAAATGAAAAAAATCAGTGACACATATCGGTAGACCATAGAAAAATCCGAAATCTAAGATTAATATTGTTAAGGTAATTTAAAAGTTAAAAAAACTAAAAAATTGCTTCATAAGACTTTTTCACTAATTTGATATCTGTAGTATCAGTTTCTAACTTATAGCCTATTAATAATTATAGTTATAATTCTAGACTAAAAATATAAATAAGTGAAACCAAAAAATTAACCGATTTTTAAAATCTGTCAGTTTTTGACTATAGGATTTGAATGATATTGAAATTTGCAACAGTTTAAGCTATATCCAGTTGTTGGCTGATCAACAGGAATATGATACGACCTTCTCAATCTTTTAAAGAATTGTCGTTAATTTTTCGAAAATTTATGTTTTTCGCAAGTGCCATTAACAGATATCAGCAGCATTTATCTCCAAGATACATTTACAGGAAGTTGTCTAACTAGAAAGTAACAACATCACATTTCGAATCCGTATAGCTTAGTATATTTTTGCAGTAAGCCATACTATTTGCTGGGTTAGAAATGACCATAAAACGTTGCATATTTATAAAAGTCATTTACTAGTCTGTGTTAAATGAAAAAAATACGAATTAAAGTGGAAATGAAATGAAGTAAAATGGAAAAAAATCAAATAAATTCACAACATATTTTATCACCTTGGAATTGTTGTTTGTTGTTGTCTGAGTTAAAAACCAATGAAGCATCCATCCATGCGTTCTTCTTGGACACATAGAAAAAGTGAAGAACTGTATATGAAAACTGACTGACCAAAGAACGACACAAACACCAAAACGAATGTCGCCAATATTTGATTTAAACTTTTTTCATTCTGTTTCTCTGTTTTCTT
This sequence comes from Calliphora vicina, assembly GCF_958450345.1. Taxonomy (NCBI): domain Eukaryota; kingdom Metazoa; phylum Arthropoda; class Insecta; order Diptera; family Calliphoridae; genus Calliphora; species Calliphora vicina. The sequence goes on along the minus strand of NC_088782.1, from coordinate 130,471,648 downwards.
TGCTTGCAACAGAAAAGAAATCGTAGACTGAAATAAGTCAGGAATAAGAAACTACAAGAGTTTAACATATTAAAGAAAAGCTAATATCTGCACATGATAATGATTTGGATGCTTGCTTGCTGGCTGATGAAGATGGCGAAGTTGATCAGGATGATGATGATGTTATTATGGTTGTTGTTGTTCTTACATTTAGTTTAGGTTGCGGGAAATTGTGGAGTGTAGATATAGGTTTTTTAGTTATTTGCTTGGTTGGTTAGTTGGCTGGCTGGCTGACTGGCTGACTGGCTGGTTGGTTGGATGGCTGGTCAAACACTTTTGTTGGTTGCATGAGTTGGCAAGGATGTGTCAGCATGAGTTAAATGTGGTTGGCAGTCAGTTTGGAATATGCCTGTTGGGTTTAGGAATTTAATTGAAAAAGGGCTAAAAGTGTTGAACATCATAGCACAAACTGCCACAAATAACAAACGCAATATAATGTTAAAAGAAACAGCAACACTTCAATGCGAAGCGACGTATGCCTTTTCTCATTTTAAATCCAATTTAAATTGCAATAAATTTGCAAATATTCATATACAATCAGGTATGTATATATATCCAACACACACAGATATATACTTGTATAATTTCGTAGGTAATCAAATCATATTTGTTCGAACGTCTGTCCGTCCGTCTGTCTTTCCAATTCGTATACAATTTTGAATTCGTTTATTTTGTGTGTATGTGGGAATAAGGAGTGAGATCGAAAAATTCTTAACACACGTTTTTCATTACATTTTTTAACCCAAGTATTATTTGAATTTTTTTTTGATCAAGTTACCTTTGAAAAACATGTCAGTTATTATGTGTAATGTCAATTATATTAATTTTTTTGTTAATCTGATTAAAATGAGTGACCAGAAAAAAGTGCGTACTGAAATTATTAAATATTTTCAACAAAACCCAACTTGGTCTTACAAAAAGTTGGCCAAGCATACAAAGGTCTGCCGTCAAACTGTTTCCAATGTTATTAAACAGTACCGGGAGAACTTGTCAGTTGATAGAAAACCTGGTTCAGGTAGAAGGAATGGTCCACATGATGTTTCTAAAGCCAAAAAAATAGAACGCATTTTCAAAAGAGCTCCCAACACATCCGGTAGGAAAGCAGCCCGGTTAGCTCAGTGCTCGGACTATTTGGTACGAAAAGTTAAAGCTAATGCAGGTTTAAAAACATACAAGGCTCAAAAAGTTCCTGACAGGAACGCTACTAAAAATTTAGAGGCCAAAAACAGAGCACGGAAATTGAAGTCAAGTTTTATAAAAAAATATTCTTGCTGCATAATGGATGACGAAACGTATGTTCTGGCAGATTTTTCGCAACTTCCAGGTCAAAAATTTTATGTTGCTGATGCTCGAGGGAATGTTGAAGAAAAGTTTAGGACCCAAAAGCAGACAAAATTTCCCAGAAAGTTCTTGGTATGGCAAGCAATATGCAGTTGCGGCAAAAGAAGCCACTCATTTGTTACAACGGGCTCTATAAATACCGAAATTTACATCAAGGAATGTTTACAAAAAAGGCTGCTTCCATTCATAAGACTTCATAATGTGTCCACTTATTTTTGGCCTGACTTGGCATCCTGTCACTATGGCAAACAAGCCCTTGAGTGGTACAAGAACAATAATGTGGTATTTGTACCAAGAGAGGCAAATCCTCCAAACTGCCCGGAGCTAAGGCCAGTGGAGAGATATTGGGCTCTTGTTAAAAGAGAATTGAAGAGTACAAAAAAGGTGTCCAAAAGTGTGGTAGATTTTAAACGGAGATGGACTACATGTTCGAGCAAAGTGACAGAAAGCACTATAAAAACGTTAATGGAAGGGTTTCCGAAAAAGGTTCAAAATTTCATCACTAGTGATTAAAACTATAAAAATAATTTTTTTTGTAAATTGTAATAATAATTTCAATCAAATAAAAAAAAAATTAAAGCTGTAAGTTTAGTGGTTTCTTTTTTATAAACATATATGTATGTTAAGAATTTTTCGATCTCACTCCTTATGTGCGCCAAAAGTGTTTTTTATAAATGGTATAATGCAATCAAAGTTAACAAGAGCACTAATAAATAATGTTGGCAACAATAAAAACAAACATTTCCGCAACACTCCCGAATACGAGGTTTTCGTATAAGAATCCAACCAGCCAGTCAAGCCAATAAAGGCAATAATATTTATATTATATTTCCCACCATCATTTTATGAATTCTTTTTTTTTTTTTGTTGGTTATTTATCATTGGAAGGAAAAAAGTAAACCATAAAAAATATAATTTATTGTTAAGTTGCTAAAATGTAAAACTCACAGAGTTATTTTTTTTTTCTTATTCAAAGTGCCACAATATCAAATATTGGTTTTTTAATTCGTTAAAGATTTCTTGGAATTGTTCAGAGCCGAAATTTCGAATGAAACCCTTTTAGCACTGTTTGTACTGGTATCTCTTGCTTAAACGCACATACCAATCAAAAATTATGGCAAGAATGTAGACACAATTACGTTGACGGCTTTGAAAATTCCTTAAACTAAAATCTAAACAAACGCAAAAAAAAAACTTAAACAAAGCGAAATGAAATGAAAACCAAGATCGATCAAAAGGCTACATGTACTGCAGGCAAGAGAGACAGACAGACAGACATACAAACATTGTCGTATATTGGATCTTTCTGAAAAACTAAAATGACAAACAAATCAACATAAACACACTCACTTCGGAAACTACAACATTATATGAACATTTATGTAGTGTCAGTTTTTCATGGCTTTTGGTTGCAAGGAAAAAACTGAAATGGAATTGACTGCATACCAGGACAAAAATTACTCGATTTGAGTGACTATCTGAGTGTGTGTGTAATGGAAACAAAAAAAAAAACTTCACTTAGTAGACTATGTTAGCAATAAATGTTACCAACAAGAAACTTAGCATTTACCAGAAATAAGGTAGAAGAATAGCAACACCAGAACCAACAGCAAATACTTAACACACCACGGCACAGTACAACAACAACAGCAACAAAATTTCGTAAGCCACAAAAGGATGCCAATATTGGCGACACCATCGTAGTTTTGTTAGTATGTAGTCGACGTCGTCATCATCAACGACATCGTCATCAGAAATTATGTGAACATGAAGAAGGATAGTACAATGGCAGTGGTGTGGCAAGGAATGGTATGGCATGGCCAAGCCAGGTACAGGGTTGGTGTTAAGGCTCAACATAGATAGAATAACAACTACAAATACAACGACAGCAACAGCAACTATTACAGCTACCACTCTAACGACTGCTGATGATGACAATGACACTTTTAAAAGTGTCGTACATGTCGCCGTATGTCGTTTTAACATGTGCTTTTGCAATTGATGTGTTATTACGAAAAGGTGAAGGCAATCATGGTCAATGGTTATAACCATCATCATCATCATCATCCCCATCATCGATGCCATGGAAAAAGAAGGTATAAAAATGAACTTTGTATTATAGATAGTCAATAGCACGCCATTGCAACAGTATTGCCTCTATGTCATTAGGACTCTTTGGCAATTTTAAGTGCTGTTTTCGAAATAAGAAAGTTATGAAAACGTTTTCTCGGAAATTGCTTCGAAATTTACGATACGCTATTTAGGTGACTTTGTTAACGGGCACATGAAATAAGTTTTTGGACATGTTAATTGTATATACATACATAATTTATACGCTGATGACTTTAAAGTTATTAGCCCATATTTATATAGTAGAAACCAAATATGATTCCAACCAAATGGGGTTTTCTAGATTTCGTATTGGTCAATTGGGAGAAGTATGAGAAAAAAATTATCTCTTCTGGGTCTTCCTTATGGTATGTCCCTTTACTGTATGTCTTTTTACGACTACTATAGCACAACTTATTTAGTTGTTCTCTAGAAATATACAAAACACGCAAGATTGAAACCTCAGATTGAATTAACAACTATGATGAATTTTGCTGATTCTCTTAAAATGACGACATTTGAACTTGTAAGAATATAAATCCTTTAAATATCACAACTTCAAATGAGAATCCAATTCTTAAGCTAAACTAGTCTCACTGAAAATCTAATTAGTATTAAAATCTCATTAAATGTTGTGTATAATTTAATACTGTTCATGTTGGCAACTCTGCTGGTAATATGTACTTCCAGCTATCTACAAGATATTAATGTTAAGTCACTCTGTGGCGTCATTTCATGTGAAAGTCTGACTGTGTGTTCGAATATGATTTTTTTGTGTAGTGATATGCGTTTATTTGCAGTAGCAATATCACATCAAACTGTCACTCATTCAGGTATTTTGCTTACATTTTTTATTTACGCTTGACCACATCTCTCTGTAGGATCTGTCCCTCCTTATTTTCCTTTCATTTGTTGCTATTGTTGTTGGTGCTTTTATTGTTGGCACATCATCATCAACATCAACCAGTGTCTGCGACATATGTAGACAGTACGTACAAGTTGGAATGCGTGTCACCTAGAGACTCAATGAACATTTATCTGTGATGGTTCAAAGTTTATTTAACCAACAAACAAAAATTATTGGCATTTGAGAGAATGTCATGTTGGATTCCTCTTATCTTTGGGGACAAAAATTGCGCAACAAATTGTTCTTGCTAATATACAGCCAATATCTTTAACCTTCGCTTTACCAATACCCACCCGGGTGACCACATCGATTTTATTGGTTTAATATTTTTTTTAATTTTGTTTCGATTTAAATGAAATTTTTACTCACTGAACAAATTCTAGAGTTCTATAGAATTTAATAGAACCATTTTAAACTTTTTATAAGGTTTTTTCAATTTTTTAAAATTTCATTCGTCGCATATATTTATAGAAGTGTAGTGTCACCCGGGTGGATATTGGTAAACCATGTACATAAAAAACCTTTGGTAAAGCGAAGGTTAAATACACTACATATTCACAATATTGTTTCGCCGAATATTAATCTGAGACTATTTAGATTTAGCTAAAAATAAACGTTCATTATAATCCAGACTTGAGTAAGAAAATATAAGTAATTGAGACAATTAAAATATATATTAATAGATGGGAAAAAGGTAGAGGGAATTACACAGGTTTAAAGGAGGAGGTTTTATTTTATTATTTTAAATATAAACATTTCACTCTCTAGATTTTCATTTCATTGTTTACCATAGTTGTGTTGGCAACTTTGTTGTCGAAATATTTACTTGCTAAATTGAAATCAGAGGTAAAACTTAAAAACATGTGCTTATTTTCAATACAGGTAGGCCTCCATTTACGCGGTTTGTTGGGCCCAAAAAAATAGCGTGTAAATCAAATGCGTGTAAAACGAGGTTCTAATTTAGAACGAAATGCTTTTGTGGGGCCAACAATTTTTTATTTCGCGTAAAACAATACATCAGTCACATAACAAAAAAGAAAATGGGACCTAAACAACGCGTTAAATAGAAAACACATATCGTCACCTTAAATGAAAGCGGACGTTACTACACAACAATTCAAAATCGAATTTTTGCTTGATTGAACAATTGCCAAGAATACTTTACTATTGATTTTATAACGTATCCCAAAAAAACAATAAAAATTTAGTTACGTCCGTTTGCATTTAAGGCAGTCATGGGCAAACACATACCACCATGAATATATTTGTGTGCGTTAAGCAGAAGAGAGATGACTGACTGCACTGACTGTAATAAAAGAGAGAAAATCATAAACATAAAAAAATCCGCAACATAACCTTGCTTCTACAAATGCTAAACAGCAACTGATTTGATTTTGATCTCTGAGATCGTAACAAAGCAACAAACAAGTCAAGGCGAATTTATACAAGGTGGAGTCAGTCAATCAGCTGATTACTCTTTTTTCGCCTGTTTGGTTCTAACACCTGTCAAAGCTTGTTTTTATACTTCAATATCTACATATTCTAAGCTAATTAACAAAATATTTATATTTTGCATAAATAAGTAAAGCTTTCACTATATAATTATCTACACTACATTTAGTTTTAATACATATTTGTTTAATTTTTAATTTCTGTTTTTTGACATTTGTTAAGACCATTTGTTGTTTTTGTAGAACTACCACCACCTTGTATAAATTCGCCTTGAAACAAGTGGTCATTTCAGTAAAACACATTCATAATTGGAATGAATTTTGTAATAAATATTATTAATCGAACTTGACTTTTTTTTCCCAAACTTTTTTCATTCAGTTTAAGAACATGTTCATAAATATTATAAAATTGTTCATGACGGAAATTTTTGCTTTTTTTTCATAAATTTAATAATATTTTATAATAAATTGCATTATAATTGGATTATCTAATGAATTAATGTAAAAATATTTGTTTAGTAGCCATATATTGGCCAATATTTTAAGATGAATCAACAATATCTGAAACTTAAAAAATATCATTGAACATAATAAAATATCCATAGACATTAAGCATATCATCCCCTTAAAAATATTTAATCAATTTCGCGCATATTTGCTCATTTTGTGGCTGAAAATCATAAAAATAAATAAAATATTTTCCAAGGAAAATTTCAAACATTTTTCAAAAACAAAAAAATATAAATGAAAATGAAATTATATTTTTCAAGCCTTCTAGATTTAATTTTAAAACATAAAATATGAAAAAATCTTAATATTTAAAAAATTATTTATAAATGTTATGAATTGAAATCAATGAAATCAAATCATATTATTTATGTTGAAACTTTTTTCTGTGTAAGGAAGACTATCGCATTTACAATAAGCCCCAAAATATACTTAAGAAAACATTCAATTATATTTTATTTTGTTTAAATAGCCTATAATTGCTTTAGTTGTTATTGTTATTTTCACAAAATAAATTTTCATAAATAAGAGTGCTGTTATAAGAGCCAAACTAAGGATAAGCGATTATTGCAAATTGGCTTAATTACTTGACATGTCAATATTTAAATATGTAATAACAGCTTAACTCAATATATGCCAAGCAACAATCAAAACACTTATTTTCAACAAACGCCTAATCAGACATTAGCACTTTCAATTTAGTATTTCTGAGTTGCATTAAGCGATGATATTTGTTTTTATTAAATATTTCTCTAATAAATAAAGCTTTTGTTATAATATTTCATTTTAGCATTGTGGGGGTAAGAATCTTTGATTCTGCATTCTACTTTTTCTAATGCAATCTTTTATTTTTTTCAGAATCGCTTTTATAACTATAAATAGCTTTTTCTCAAAAACATGTTTTTTGAATTAGGCGGTTATTGCTTGTGACCACAGATATGTATACTTTAAGTAAACTTATTTTATTTGTACTTTTAAAAACTTACTTAAAACCATGATACAATAATTGTAGAAGGTAGAATCACTAGGGAGAGTTTTCAATATTTAGCCCTATAACGTCAAACTTTGATTTTGATTCATACTTTTTTATATTTTCTTTTATTTGACGTTACAATAATTGTATAATTGAGAATTTATTTTCTATTGAGTGTACCCTATATTTTTGTATCATGCTTAAAACAAAAGTAAAGTAAACAAAATTATTTCTTATCGAAAATTAAGGAAAAAAATGTCAATTAAAAAAACAAAATATTCTAATAACATAACAAAAAATTCATAAAAATTAACGAAGTTTTCAAAAAAAATCTTTTATTCACTTGTGTTTTTTCGATTCTTGTTGTTTGTTGCCGCGTTATATAAAAATCGTGTAAAAAAGTCGCGTATTTGAAAAAATGGTTGCTAATTAGAGTTCGCGTTATATCGAATTCGCGTAAATAAAGTACCGCGTAAATGGAGGCTTACCTGTATTTGTTTATTTTTAATTATGTATATGTATTTGGTAGTGTTCTGTACTTTCCAACGGCCACCTATTATTCTTATATTTTAAGAATTTTATATACATACATACTAGCACTTCTGAAATTTTAATTAAATGTCTCAAATAGTTTCCAAAAGGAGTATAAATGTAGGTCAACAAGAACACACATACATATGTTTCTTGTTTACATACAAATTACAACATAATCGACATCATCACTGCTTTCGATGTCATCACCATCTCATCATTTCCAACGAATATCAATATTATTACAGAGATATTAAATGAAATGAAAAAGCAACAAACAAACAATATGGGAAGTTTTAACACAACAGTAGCAACATCAGGCATTGCCATCATCAGCGACAATAACCTGTGAGTGTGATAATGTATTTTAAGTTTTTATTTTTTCGCACCAAACAAGCGATAATAATTTACACCATTAAAACAGAGTATAGTGTAAAAAAACAACAACAGCAACAATAAAAAAAATGCAAAAAATAAAAGAAAAAGCTTTACAGCCAAGCAGCCAGCCAAAATGGCAAGCTTGCAGTCAGTCGGGCAGTTTGGAAAAAATGCATTTAAGCGTCATTGTCGCCATTATCAAAATACAATTGCATCTGTTTCATGTGTCAACAGCAATCTATTAATTTGTCAACATTGCTTACACCAACGACAACAGAACAGAACAGCAATAACAACAATAAAGATACAAAAACAACTATAACAGCAGCAACGTCATCATCGTTGAGAAAAAAATGGCCAAATACCCCAGTAATAAAACAACAAAACAAGAAAATTCAGCAGCAGTAACAACGACAACAAAAGCAGTTTAACGTGAAATGTATGAATTGAGGTTGAGAGCAGCCAACACACACTTGCTCTCACACAAACATACAGCCACACTCAAACAGCAGGCAGGCAGAAAATTAATATTCCAGCAACAGTTAAGATAAGCGACAAAAGTGTGAACGACAATTACTACAGTTGCCGCCGTGTACACCAGCAGATCCAGCAGAAGCTGCAAAAATCCAAAACAACCATCATTATACAGCCTGGTCTGGCCTGCCTCAATCCATAAACAACCGAAATTTATCAAACCTTCTTTCGCACTCCAAATTCAAACTGGACGGACTATACGACGACAATGTGGCTGATGTTATTGCATACAGCGGAATTGAGCAGCGCAGAGAATAACGTACGTACGTAGAAGTAGTGTAAATATATGCAGTCGTAAATGAAATGAATTTTATTGGTGTCTAAAAAGAAATTAAAAAATACAAAATACACCAATAAATCTTAAGCAAGTGTGAGATTTCACCTTAAACAACATCAATGGTATAAAACTATAAACAGCAACAAACAAACAGCAAGTAAAAAGATTGTTTAAATCTTATGCAGCATCCAGCATTTACAACTGTTGTTGACAATGAATGAAGTTACCGCACAAACTGGGTGACAATGATGAGGAAGAGACTAAGATGGACTAGGCGCACACATACCACCATACATATGTATATGTAAGTGTTTGTATTTTATGATGCATGTGCCTGTACACTAGTGCGAACTTTAGATACTTGTTCTTCATCTTGCTCTTTTTTTCATTCTTGGCATTAAGGATGAAGAATTTCTTTAAAGTTCTTTTGTTTTTCTATATATTGCTTCATTTGTTTGGTCTTGAATTTAATTTAAAGCTTTTCCTGCTGTTGTTTTTGTAAAACGTTCATTTTTACCCCGAAACCAAATGCAACAACAGCAACAACTGTTTACACACAAAAAAGCTCAGCTTTAGATCTATCTATGTTGCCATCGTGTGGGCAATAAATTGTCAAGTGATATCGTTGGTGCAAATTATAGCGTCGACATGCTGTGCAACTAAAGTTGCCAGTACAGTACTGGTCTTGAATTTTTTCTTTCTTTTTCTCCTCATTCCATACAGAATTTCTCTGCATCTATTGGGTGCAATGCAATGTTACTGTTGTTTTAAGTTTTTCTGTTTGAATCTGTTATGCGACTGCATAACTTTATTTACCACCAGGTCCCCCTGTTGTTCTTCATGTTTTCTTAAGTGTGCAGCGCCGCAATAGATAGTGGCCACCCGGTGTGCGTGCTGTATTTCGAGCAGTAACTTTTCTTGCGTGCTTTAAAGCCGATACACATACAATTTTCGTGATGACTAAAGCAATCTGCGATGAAAAGATTTGATTTACATTAAAATACATCTAAGATTTAAATAAAAATCTCAAGGTTTACAAATTGTATTTGTTTCAAATGCATGAGAAAGATGAGAAAAACAACTAAAAAAAATCTAGACCAGACAAATATTGCATAAATTACATAAATATTTAATAATAAAACGGCACTTGATTTGGTATATGTATGGGAAATTGTATGTAAATTGTAACAATTTGCTTATATTTTTCGTTTATAACTATTAGCTTCATTAACTTATTAAAGAGTTAATAAGGAAATCATGATTTTAATTGCTACTTCTTTATAAAAATGTAAAATTGATGTAAATATGTACTACGAGAAATTCAGTCATAATACTTTAAAGACAACGAAATTGGGAGAAATCCCCAAGTTTTAACCAAAAACTATATTTCATGTTATTTTTTTTTAAATATTTTGTCATATGTATATACATATATACATTTTTGAAAAAAAAATATAATATAGGGTACTTAAACTTGCTTCAACTACATATAGTTTTAACTTGTTTTCTTTCATTCATTCTTATTTAAGCTCCACCATTGAGATGGATATTTTTAAACATCTTCATGTTATATCCGATTAAATATTTAAATGTAACTACTTTAGACAAACTGTCTAAAGTGTCTTGATATTTCCATTTAAAAAAAAGTTGGCTTACAAATCCATTACAATGTATGAATTTATCATTAAAAATTGCAATTTTTATATCTTTCATCGCACTCGTTTTATATAAGGTATGTACAGAGATACAAACAAAAATACTTCTTAAGCCTCATTCACAGAAATGTTGATTTTTTATATGAGTAACGGCCATTTTCACAATGTACGATTATTTAATTTTAACCGGAAAATTAACTAACTGTCGGTTTGTTTAACGGGGACCATTTAACCAACGGTTACCGATTTACGTTTCACCATCATTTGATTACTTAACCAATGCATTCAGTAGAAAGTATGGCAATAATGCATACATTTGTTTACGAAAAATAGTGTAATGAAAGATTGAAATATAAAAAATTGTCTAAAAGACGGCATAAAAAATAATAATTTGTGTTTTCTTAGTGGTATAATAAAAAAAAACGTATAAAACTCAAAAATATTAAGGTTCCTAACTGTAAAATTTACAGAACCAACTGAACAACAATTACTGAAAACCAACCAGGAAAAGTGCACATTTGTTGTTTGGTTTGTAAGTGCAATATCCGGGTGGTATATGGATCACCCCGTGCAAAATTTACTTTTCTTCGCTTTACACTTTTAAAAATTATAAATATTACAAAAATATAAATGTTTTTCCATGTTCTTTTATTATATTTCTTACAATTAAGATGCTAACCGGCGAAATTTATTCGGTTATATTTAACAGCAACTTTGTTGTTAAATAGTGTCAGTTAAGAATTAATCGTACATTGTGAAATTCATATTTGCCTAACTTGCGGTTAAAGTTCACGTTAACTTTTAATCGTACATTGTGAAAATGGCCGTAAATGAAAAAATTAGTAATGAACAGAGTTGCCGATAACAGTTTAAAACAAATAACGACTTAGCACTGGCATCAATGACATTGTGATATGGCCTGGCTGTTATGCAAGATATTGCAGGGTAAAGGTCACACAAATCTGTATTTTGAACAATTTTTAATTTGTCGATGAAGACCTCATTTTTGGAAATAATAATCCCGAACATTTTACCTTTGACCCCAAAGGTAATAAAAATGGTCTTGCTCAATATATGTTTCTTTCGACTTGGGTCATAATATTCTGAAATTGTTATATTAAAAGTCAATTGCCGAAGTTTTTGGTAAGAATGGATTTTTTCCCATATCCGCATAAATCGAATTGTAGCTAAGACAGACATTTACAATTAAACATTATAAATGTGCAAAATTAAATATTAGTTTTGCGTTAGCGAATTTAGCAAAGCATACAAACATTTATATTGTACAAATGGTCGGTGAAACTTGTAATAACAAAAATAATTTCCAATCAAAAATCTTGTTGGAAAGACGATTCTGTTATGTCTCTATTTAAAACCAACTTTTTTGAAAAAAATAAAAAAATAGTTTTATACACTGAAGAGTGGTGAAGTTGGTCCGTTTGAAATTTCCACATTTTTTATTGGCAATCCCATAAAATATATATATTCTGAATCGTTAAAGATAGCGGAATCGAAATCAACTTGAAAACATGATTGATACATTACTTTATCGAATATAGTCCTGGTTCGATTGATATTTAAAATCGGGAAAATCGAACCACTGAAATATAAACAAAATTTTTACCAAAATCTCGATTAATATAGACAATATAGATATCAAAAGATAGGCATTGCAAAGATGGTTCCATATACGTATATAACCGACAATGGCTCAAAATCGGGAAAAATATTTTTCCACCAGTATATTTTTTCAACAAACATTATTTTCAATCTTTATCTTAAAGTATACTTTAGTGAAGGGTATATAAGATTTGGAACAGCCGAATTAGCACTCTTACACCTTTCATTATAATACTTTACACAACATCGAGGGATTTTGAGACTTTTTTCCGCATTTAATATTTTGCATTATGGCAACCCTGATGCCGGCTTAAATCTGGAAACGAATCAAAATAATTGCGCGTTTGTCTGTCTGTCTGTTTTCGTATGAGTGTACATTAGACATGCCCTTAAAAAATAGATTTGCTTTGGATGGGTCTTATTTTGTTAGTTAGTAGCTAAAACTAACTACTGCAAAATTTAAGTGAAAACGGATAACTAGAACACGTGCCGGAAATCGATTGGATGTTGTAAAATTGGGTAAATAATGGTATACCATAAAGTATACTTTTTCCGATATCTTAAAAAATGTCCCTATTTAAATAATGCTAATGAACAAAATAAGACCCATCCAAAGCAAATCTATTTTTTAAGGGCATGTCTAGTGTACATGTGACTGTGCGCGTTGTTAAGACATCATTAATTAATTAATGATTTCTATTGAGTGTCTGATAGAATTTTTATCACAAAGAACGGATCTTTAAAATCCATAAAAGACTATTAAAAAATACAAACAAAAAACTGAACAAAAAATAAATAATAAAAATAAATTCGCACATAACACAAACTCTTTAACAAGGTGTTAGATGATGCTGGCGCTCTCGACAGCTCAGAGAGAAAAAGTAAATTAGAAAATGAAAAAAAGAAACAACATATAAATTGATGATTTAAACTTAAAGATTTTAAATTAAAACCGAAGCAGTTTTAACTGATTAATGAAATAGATTCGCAGCAGATGGATGGATGGATGGATTGATGTTGCCTTCGTTATAAGTTTGTTTGTTTGGCTGGTTACTTTGGAACAGATAAATACGACGAGATTTCTATTTACAAACACTCTGTGCAAATGCTGAATATCTGCGGATGTGTGTTTGTGAAAAGAAAAAAAAAAGAAAAGTAAATAGACATAAAATTGTATCACTTTGTATTGATGGCAATATAACTATAACTATTTGTATGCTCATATATTGGTTGGTTGAATGGCTAGCTGACTGGAATATTGACTGTTTGCTTAAATCTAGATGGAATATTTGTTAAACAATTTTAAAAGTTTCTAAATCTACCGCACACATATGACGTTTTTTGTTCATTATTATTTTTATTAGTTTATTTTATATTTATATTCTAATAAAAAAAACTAACTCTGAAAAGTGATTGATTTCCTGCTGATAGCCATAAATGATTTTAGGTCTGTAGATGCTCCCATACATATTTACATTTATTTATACAATACATATGTATTAGAGTATGTATTTAATTTTGTTTGATGTTTTTAATGGTTTGTTAATTTACCCAAACGATTCTAAATCATGTTTGTAACATTGTTTAAACAATATTATAAATGATATTATTTCTTTTGGTTTTGTTTCCATGTTTATATTTAAAAAACGAAAACTAGTTTTAATTTCTTTTTAAAGATTTTATGTTGGTAATTTTAACAACTTTTATGATTTTAATCAGATGAACTCATAAATTATCGTAAATTTGAAGCTGTGTAAGAGCCATCTAAATTTAAAATGATAAGTTTGGTAATGAAAATTTAAATTTTATTGTATATTGAATTGAAAACATTCTTTATTATATTTACACAACATAAGGACTATTGTTTACAGATCGTTATCCAAAAGCATAACTTTTGTATAAAACATGTATAGATCAACTAAAATTGTAAAAATATTGGTTTTTCACTCATCTCAATATTAATTAAATATTTTAAGATATCTGTATTGCTCGAAGTTTTCTCTGATTTAAAAAAAATTATTTTCATTTTTAGCAGCTATGTGTCTACTTTTGAAAAATCTCTAAATAAATTGGTTCCTTTGCAATCATACAAACCTTCAAACTCTCTGCCAGATTGTTATGTAGGGCAGTACAAAATTAGTGGCGCTTAAATTAGAAAAATGGCAAAAACTGTTTTTTCTCTAACATACCGAAAATGCATTTCAATTTCCATTTAAAAGGCTTTAGCAAATAATAGTAAAGGCTAGTGTTTGCTAAAAGTGGCAATGGCTAAAATTTGTTTCTCTACCAAAAAAGAAAAACCCTCTTGAAAATTTAGTGGAGCACTACGTTTTTTTTAGTATTTGTTCATATATTTGTTTGAAAGTTCTCCTCAGATACATTCATACATGAATGTTTTTGTTTGGTTTAAAATCAAATGTGTGGTATTTTGGCTCGTTTGATCTGCAACTAATAAAAACCTAAAACTTCTATAGAGAAGCTTTCAATATAATTTCAGTAACTGCTAGTGCCATAATAAAAGGATATATTTAGTTTTGTTGAAGAGATACATAAAATATTTGTATCCTTTATTTATATTTTTATTTTTGTAAAAAAAACTTAAATCGAATTGTCATGGTGGCCGACAATTCGATTTCTACTGCATATTGCATTCCAACGAAAAATTCGTTTGATGCTTTTTAAAAATATGATCTTGAAAATAGTGGCGTTTATATCTATTTATTTTTTTGAAATTGCTTAACTTTAGCTTACATTTTATGTTTGGCTATTAGAGTATTTTCATTTTAAATCCGATTACTGCAATAGAAAGCAAATATGTATGTATAAAAAAGAACTTCAGCTTCTTATAGAATTTAGTTAGATTAAATATCTTTTTTTAGTTCTCGTAAGTAGCTTAAACCAGCTGGTAAATAAATTGTCTTATTTAAATTTTCTAGACGAAGTAAATTTTGATGAATTTTAACAAAATGCTCGATTTTAAAGTGACATAATCACCCATATCGCGAATCAATATTTCACATGAAGTACGTTCCCATTTCCCATTTTTCGTTCATAAACTTTATTCACGTGAAAAAATTCCCCAAAACCGGTTCATAAATGGCTGAGATAGGATAAAAATTTTAATTACAGTATTGGCCATAACTAAAGCACCCCCTCAATGAATTTTTTTCATATGGTATTTTTTTGTATAGAATCATAGTTTTAAATATCTATTATGTATTATTTTCATTTGTTAATATGTTTAGTATTGATAAACAAATACTTTCAAAGTTAACCTTTCTATAAGAGGTAAATTAAAATCAAAAAATATTTTAAGGTAGAAAATGAAACGGACAAAACTAAAGCACCCCTTCAAGGATATACTATAAAAAAAATTTTTTGTTGCAAATCCTTTGTTTTGGATGGCACACGAACATCTCTTGGCATAGAAGATAATATGTTTTTATGGCGTTTTTCGATATTCCTTCCAAGGCTATTTTAACGGCATGAAATAAATCGTGAAAATTTCCGATCCTTATTTCAAAAATTTTCACGATTTATTTTCATATTAACAATGTGCCACAAGTTCTCAATAGGATTGAGATCGGGAGATTGACCAGGCCAATGAAGAACTAGAATCTTATTGCTGTGTAGCCAAGTCTTACAAACTTTGGAGGGGTGCTTAGGATCGTTATCCTGTTGGAAGCTCCCTATAATTGGCATCTCTTCACTGGCATAAGGCAACATTACAGCTTTCAATTCATCACAGTACATGAACCGATCCATAATCCCATAAATTTTATGATTTGGCCCAAATTCTTGACCAGAAAAGCAACCCCAGACCATTACATTGCCTCCTCCATGTTTAATTGTTCCTTTGCAATACTTAGGATTCAGTCTTCCTCCTTTTGGTCAGCGTACACGCCTTATTCCAGCGGAACTTTTTAAGTTGTATTTGGATACGGCAGGGAACAGTACTGTCTTTAATTTTTGGATACTCCAGTCGATGTGGGCTTTGGCAAATTTCAGTCTAGCTTTCTTGTTCTTAGCTGATAGAAATGTTTTTTTTTGCTGGTCGTCAGCTGAATAATCGGGCTTCTACTATTCTTCTACGGATTGTTCTTTCGCTAATGCATAATCATAAACTTGTTCGTACTTGAATAGCTGATGCTGTAGGATCTTTTTGTATTGCTCTTTTGATCAAGAAATCATAATATCGTGTTTTTTTTCGCGAACGTCCTCCTGAATGCACCGGAGATTATCGACCAGTCTTAAAAAATTTTGAAACGAGCCTGGAAATAACTGATCTGTTAATTGAATATTTTTTACTAAATTCATGTAGTGATAAGCCCGTCTTCCAGTCTTCAATAACTTTAATTTTAAATTTACTGGAGTACTTGTTCCTTGTCATTGTTTTTTTTTTCGCAATAAACTCTATAAAACTTAAATTTTGCACACTACGTCTTCCTATATTTTTATCTTTTGGAATTTTTAAGCCCATCCATTGTGATTCCCGATAACTCACATTGCAAATATGCAGTACCGAGTCAAATTTTTAAACATCTTATAAGAGGGTGCTTTTGTTTTGTCCGTTGAGTTTTGAGTTTTTATATGATTTATCATTTTAAATTATTTTTTAATAAAATTATCTTTTCTAAATGAATATTAAATGAACATTAACAATATTAGTTAATAAAATATATACAAAATACATCCCAAAAAAGCCGTTTTTATCAAAAAAATTATGATTTCAAAAAATCCATTGAGGGGGTGCTTTAGTTATGGCCAATACTGTATATAATTATTTTCAACACAAAAAGTGTGCACCGTTTAATTCAGGCGCACTTCTTGCATGTACGTATACATATTATGAAATTTACTTATACTAATTTGAATATATTTATTACAAACTGAAAATACCACTAAACACTGATAATTAATTAATGAAATATTACAAACATAATTTAGCCATTACACATTCAGTACCAATTAAACCATGGCTTTACTTCCTGCTTATAGTCACTTTGAACCAAAGTTCAAAAAGTCTCTGGCCACATTTAAAAGACCAAGTAATTTATTTCCCTTTTTCTATTGACTTTAATGGTTCTTCATTAAATCCCATAATTATCATAAAATGTCTATTAACGTATTGATTACCATTGTATATTTAAAAAATTCTATAGTTAAAATATTCAAATTGTAATTGATACCAACACAATTAACGATTTGGTTCAATTATTATTGTTGCATTTCTGTAATTTATGAACAATTTTATTTCTAAGCAAATGTAAATTCTAATTACCTTAGTGGATGGAATTTGTGAAGAAATTAAAACTGTAAATAATTTGTTGATTCTTTAAACAAATAACGTTAACACTTAATAGTTGGATACCACCGAATGAGTAGTGCTCTATAAGACAAACAATTAGATGAACTTACAGGTAATAATGATATATTTAGTATTTGTGTTTTTAATATTACTAAAGAAAATAATTTATAAATTAAAAATTTTGTGAACACTTTGTAGTTCCATAATAGTTTCGAATGAAATGCATTTACTTACAATTGGCAATAAAAAGTCTAAACCTTGTGAAAAAGTTAACATATTTCACTAATCACTGAAGCGTTGCAGTTAACAATAGAACTTCATAAAACTTAAATAAAATACGAAAAAACCAAATAAAATTTAATTCCTCAAATTGAAAATTCTCACTCTACGAATGAGTACGTTTCAAAAGAATAATGATCATCAGCCATGTTAATCGCCACCGTCAGTAAATATGATGAAATTATACTATGATGGGATTTCTATAACATTTTGGAATTAATTAGTATTCCAAGAACATTGTTAAATATACGAGTGTATGAATAAATAAATAAATGATGGCTGAAAATTTGTTGTCCAACATGGCATGTTATACAATGTAAATGGTATGACAGTGACCACTGCCAGAGAAAATCAACAAGTGAAAAATCTATTAAATATAATTTTAAAGTATTTACATTATTTTAATAGCAAACGTTTTATTTGTCAGAAGAAAAAAAAATCAACTAGAGAAAATCGTAGAAAATATCAAAAAAATAAATTGTAATAAAATTCAATAAAATAACTCAGGTAAACCTCAAATGTGTGCAGTGAGTGAGTCTAGTATGTTTAGGATGGGATGTCTTATTTCTTATTTTGTATAAGTGCCCAAACGGGGTGTGTGAATGTTGGCATTAAAAACAAAAAATTATGAGAACATTGACTAAAGTAACGATTTCTTAGAAATCATAGAATCTTTAAGTAGTTTTATTTAAGAAAATTTAATGGCAAAAGTTAATGGCCCTAATAAACGGTCATTTACAAAATTGTAATTTTAACTACTTACTACTGCTTTATTTAACTATTAAATAACTTCAGAAACACACGTACATGCCTACCTTTACCGCTCACTCACACTCTCACTTAAATTTAAAAACAAATGGAACTCTGCTTTTGAAGTGACTGTTTAACTGATCCTGTTTTACTTGATGTTGGTTATTTCCTATGATTTTCACTTGTTTTTTAAAGTTTTTTTCTTCATTTCCCGGGCCTTATTTTGTTTTTATTGGCCACAAGTATTAATGTTACTTTTTTTTTTGCAAAAGTAACAACAAAAATAAATAAAAGTGTTGTGTGGCAGTTGAGTGAATAAAAAAACGAAAAGAGTGTAGTAATTTTTTATAGCCACACTTTTTTTGTTCACTTTATTATACGCTAATAAAAATCTAAATCCCCGTTTAAATGGCATTACGATTTCCCTCCCTACTGTTGGCACTTTTGATTGTAACAACATCAGCAGAAACTTTTTGAGTGGAGGGTTCGTTATATTTTATTATACACCATTGAGTATTAATATAATCCACAAATTTTTTTAAGCCATAAAAATCTAGTTGGTAAACTCAAAAATAAAATGAGTATTAATTTCCTAAATACTGTACGAAAGAGTTAAGTTGGAATGTTTTTCCTCATTTGAATATTTTGTAAAAAAATTTCCTGTTTTGTTGCAAATTTCTTTATTTAAAAATTACAGTATTTATACTTTTTGGTTTCAAAAGAGTTCATATTCATTAAAATAATATTTATTAATTTAACATTTTGAAAAAAGTAGTATTACTACTACTTTCCTTTCCAATGCTTAAAATTTAAGATTTTTCAATAAAATTACTCCAAACTGTTACTAAATGCTTCAAAATAAGATTTTTAGTTTTATAAGAAGGTAGTATTTTAAAACTAAGTTTTTTTGGCAAAAAATTGTTTCAAAACATTCCAAATTAATTAAAATAACATTTAAATCATTTTTTTTTTATTAATTTTGCTTTGGAAAAGGTAGTATTTAAGGAAATTATTAGTATTTAAGAAAATTTATGAGAAACGTAATTAAATGCTTTAAGATAAGATTTTCAATGGGAAAAAATTTCAGAATCATATCCGATGTATATGTATATGTCATTTTACACGTTCATAAACTATTTTCGGAAAGTCTATTTAAAATGATGGACGGATGCATAGATGACTATAAAGTATGTATAGAACGGATTATGATTTTCTATTCGCCGGAAGTTACCGTTGAGAACTAAGAATTTCCGTTAAACGCCTCATTTAAATGTATAATTGTATACATTTACTATCATAGACTTTGATGTTTTAATTGATTACCCATTCCTGATCACAAAAATACATAAATTTATAGTTTATTTTTATAATGTTGTGTTCTTTTTCCAATACACAAATCCTTTTTATCGTGAAATTGCAATCATTGAAATTGATTTGTTGTAGTTTGTGTTTTTCGATTTCCTCGGAAATTAGTGTGGAAAAAATTTACATTTTATTGTTTCGAAATGTTTATAGTATTATATGGATGGATGACTTGCCCATCATTCTTATTTAACAATAATCACTTTAGAATTTTCGACAAGTGTAATGACACTATGCATATCATTTTTCATTTGGACATGTTCGCTAAGCCATTGTTTGCATACCAATTAGCAGAAGCAATGAATAAGTTCGTTCGAATAGTTCGATGGTTGTGCATGTACGGTTAAATTCTATGAATTTTGTATGTGTAGTCATATGAAGAAGCTCGCTCAGTGATATGAGCTGATATATTAACAGCAGTATTTTACACTATAGCAATTACAACATCGTCATCATCATCATCAGCACCAAGTGCCATGGTCAACTTTTATAAGCTTTTGGATAATAAACCTTTTTTATACAATTCATCAATTAAATGTTAACTTTTGCTGCTATTGAACTAAAATACTCGTACAAAATAACACAAACAAAAACAAAAACAACAAAATATAAAAACCATAAAAAACCATTACAAGTCATGTTATGGTTGGTATGTACAATTTCAATTCCACTTTTTTTTATTTTTCATATGTTCTTTTTTTTTTTGTTGCAAAATAGTTGAAACAAAAATTGGAAGAAAAAAAGTAAACGAAAAAATCTATTTATTAAATTGTATACATTTGTGTTATTTTTTCGGTTTTTGTTTTTTTGGGATGCGCCTCACGTATCTTTGGAACTTGGTTTCAATTGCCATTTATTTTTGCGGGTTCTATTACTATAAACCATCAACTGCTACAACTCTCCTAGCACGAGTAGTAACAGTACGTTTCATATGGACTATAACTATGACTATGAAACGAATGACTACTACTACTACTGGGTATTTGCTGGAATGATACAATGATATTTTGCTACTGCACATACTTAGACGCTTCATAGCTTATTGGTTGGCTTGAATGGTCATAGATTTGGTTTAAGAGAGTTAACTTTATTCTTGCCATTTATTTCGATTTCTTTTATTACATTTTCAAAGATTTGTTTTTCGTGTGCTTTTGGTTGTTGTTGTTGTTTTTACACTACATACACACATTCGAGCTTGTTTCTTGTACATGAACTTTTATAAGATTTTACCTTAGAGATGAAGAACGCGGTTAAAAGATTTGAAAAAGTAGCAGACGTTTTGGCTCTTTTTTTATTGAAACGTGTTGCAAGTGCGAAAATATTCTTACACAGCACATGTTTGTCTGATTTTTTGTTTGTTTTTGCGTTCATTCGTTGAATTTTCTTTATTGCTGAAAAAGGCTTGAGGAAATGTTCTTGTACATGTTCATGTACCTACAAACATACCTCCATACATACATTATAGCACAGAGTCTATAATAGGGAGATTTTCGGGGGAGAAAAGAAATATTGTTAAAAAGTGTTTATATGAAAGTCATGTGTGTATGTGAGTCTGTAAAGCTTGGGTAAGTTAGTAGTAAATTGATTATTTTGGCTTTCATTTATTATGTATGAGTATGTATATATGCATGTGTGTATTTATGTGAATATGTGTGAGTGTAAATAGAAAAATTTTTTTAAACTGAATTCAAGGCTCATAAATTTTCAATTCATGAAGATTATTTTCAAATTTTTCTTGCTGTTTTCTTTGTAGGAGTTTTAAGGGAGTTATTTTGAAATTTATTTAAACAATTAACAGCTAAATTAAAGTGAAATAAATATTTGAAAAGTGTTAAATATTTAATTTAAATTGTATAACCTTTTCTAAATGTTATAAATAGGTATTTAAGGGATATTGGGTAATATAATAATAAATTTAGACAATATATTACGATAAAGATGCGGCTCGCGATTAATAGTAAATTCACAATCAAATGGAATCTAAATAAATATTTGCCTTCATGTTACTTAACTTACAGTCACGGTTCACTGAAATATCTAATGTTGACCATTTGCACGAACAAAATGTTAATAAACAAGTAAGAGTGCTATATTCGGCTGTGCCGAATCTTATATACCCTTCACCAAATTATACTTCAAAATTTTAAATATTTTTAGGTAAACAAAATTTAATTTTTTTTCCAGTTGTTTTTTGAATTTTTTGGAAAAAAAAATTTTTCGATTGTTATTTTAAATTTTAATTTTTTTTTTTTTTTAAATTTTAAATTTTTTTTTTTTAAATTTAAAATTTTTTTTTTTTTTAAATTTAAAAAATTTTTTTTTTTTAAATTTTAAAATTTTTTTTTTTAAATTTTAAAAAATTTTTTTTTTAAATTTTAAAAATTTTTTTTTTGTTTTTTAAATTTTTTTTTTTTTAAAAAAAAATTCGGGTTCAAAATTTTTTTCCCGATTTTGACCCATTGTAGGTCCAACTTACTATGGTCTTATATACGTCGTTGCAAATGTCTTTGAAATATCTATCATTAGATATCCATATTGTCTATATTAATGTCTTAGTAATCCAGATATAGGTAAAAAAATAGGTCAAAAATCGAGGTTGTCTTGGTTTTTTCCTCATATCTCAGCCATTTGTGGACCGATTTTGCTGATTTTAAATAGCAAAATTCTCGAAAGCATGTCTGACAGAATTATTGAAGATTTGGATCCCGAAGATATCTGGGGTCTTCAGA
This sequence comes from Calliphora vicina, assembly GCF_958450345.1. Lineage (NCBI taxonomy): Eukaryota > Metazoa > Arthropoda > Insecta > Diptera > Calliphoridae > Calliphora > Calliphora vicina. Next base: position 130,448,898 of record NC_088782.1, on the reverse strand, counting down.
AAACTGATTTCAACAGACAGACAGACAGACGGACAGACAGACAGACAGACAGACAGACAGACAGACAGACAGACAGACAGACAGACAGACAGACGGACATGGCTTAATCGACTCCGCTATCTATAAGGATCCAGAATATATATACTTTATAGGGTCGGAAATGAAAAATGTAGAAATTACAAACGGAATGACAAACTTATATATACCCTTCTCACGAAGGTGAAGGGTATAATAAAGATTATTTATTTACTATATTTTTATGTCAATTAATATCCAATATTCCCATGGAGTCTAGCAGTATTTTCTTGTATGGTTCATAACAACTCACTAATGTTTGATATAACGAATTCTATACCGTCATTTTCAGATTTTCCCATAAAAATCGGGGACACTATTGGACAATCAATATTTGCTGCAAACGTTGTTATTGATTTTAAAATTCTTGGTAATAAAATGTTTTAAAAACCAATAACTGTGAATTGTTTAAAACTAAATGATTTGGTCATTGAACATTCTTCTTTTTTGTGATTTTCAAGACCCTACATCAGGCAATAGAAAATAATATGTATAACGTTTTAAATTCACTATTTAGTAATATAAATGGCTTCAGACAATTACTTATTCCAGCGCCTTAAAATGTTATAAAATACCGAACATTAAATAAGAATTTGGAACTTTAAGTTATGAAGAAAACCTTTACGATCAGTGCTTATCTACAGTACATTAAGAACATTAAGTTATAAAGAAAAACTTTAGAATCATTACTTATCTACAGTATTTTAAAGTCGTTTTCAACTCAAGTTTTTGGTTTTTGCTTATTTTAATTTTTGCAAAATAACGTTTGTAGTTTCATGTTAATGTCAATTTCTGGTAACATACAAAGACCCCCAAATTTATAATTTCTTTTTGTTTTAACAGAAAAATTCTGAAAGAAAAATTGGTTATTCTGACAAATGTGAAGTTTTCAGCTGAGATTTCACCAATTCGTATATTAACAGTTGGATTTTTTCCTTGCTCGATGATGTAAAAAAAAGACGACAGCAACTAAAAAGGTAAACATCAATACGAAGGCTTAACAGCAAATAAAATAAACAAAAAAACGACAACCAATAAAATACAGACTATAACAATGGCTTACAAAGGATTTGTTGCCACAAAAAAAGAAGAACCAAACAAATAACCAATAAAGCAAAATAAATAAAATGAAGTAAAATGTGTTCTATATAAGGAAAAATGGATCGACAACAAGAAATACTTACTATAGGTTCACATATAAAATGATATGTTGGTTACATACTGTTTGAATTCGCGACATTTCCGACACGCAACATTTTTATGATTTTTAAAGTAATTTCAATTGTTGTGTCTCCAACTTACTTAACGTCTTTTATAAAAATTTCTTTATAGGATTTCCAGAAAAAAAAACACAGCGTAGAAACGCACTTTGTTTGTTGGGTTTGTTTGTAAAGAAAGTTCCAAAAGAGATTGACAAAAGAGGAAAGAAAAACAAAAGTTGTTCACGTTTAAGTCGAAATTGTATTTAGAAAACATGCGGCAACAATTAATCAATTATTAAGAATGGCGTCTTTTAGACGCATGCCACCAGACCTACATACTCTCGTAGTTACTCCATCCAGCTAGCATGTACAAATATGTTTTCCAGCTTGCACTTGAAGAAGGTAGTGAGTGAGCAAAGTAAATACGCGTGTAACAGAATGTAAGCCATGTGTCTAATTTGTAGACTTGAAACTTAATTTGGTTAATATGTTTCTATTTGTTGTTGCTGTAGATGTTGTAGATTTTTAATATTAAACTAAAACATTGTTTCTATCAACAACCAGCCAAATAACATAATTAAGAGCAGCTGGTCATTAAATGGGAATAAAACTGGAAATTTCTTTTTTTCTTTTTGGCTTAACATTTATTATAATTCAAATTAACTATTTGTTCGTTTTTGTAAAGAGGAAGTTCTTTTTTTTATTAAAAAATTCACTTATACAAATTTACTTTTGGTACCAAAATTAGCTACTTCTGTTTCCTTCGTTTCTGGCTAGTGAAATTGATTATTTCTTTCCTACAATTTTAATCTCATTTATTAACATGACTGTTTGTTTTCTGATTCAATTAAATATCGGAAGTTGTTAAAATTCTTGATAATGTAACAATAACAATGTTAATAGCCGTTCTTATTATTTCTTCTTCGTATTTTTTCGTTTGGGGCCTTTTGCCTGCCTGCCTGTCCAGCCAACAAGCCAAAAGTTATTAACATCTTGTTCAGAGTTTGTCCATTAAATCAATTTATTTACTTAAACAAATTAAGTAATTTTTATTTTATGAGGTTCAATCGTAAGTAAGTCGTAATAAATACACACAATAATTCATTGAGTAATAAAATAACTTCATAAATAAATTTCCAAAATAAAAAATAATAAAATAACCGCCCAAAATGTATAAAAGCTGCTGAGTAAGTACTTCAAACATTATGGTTTATTGGGTTTTAAATGGATTTTCAGTATAAATGTGCTCGGTAATATTAAAAACACATTGTAAAAATATTTCTTTTTGGCTGTATAAATGGTTCATATGGCTGTATATAGTATATATATAAAACAAAAATTGGTAAAATATGTTGGTTATTTGCAATAAGAGTTAAAAATGGGCATTAGCATAACAATAAACGAGCTGGTACTGACAGTGGGAGGCAGTGGCTGAAAGTATTATCAGCTTAAAAAGATTTATAAATCAATATTTTATTGCGCCTTTTAGCAAATAAAATGTATTTTTGTACTATTAGTCTTTATTTGTATAACTTGTCTGTTAAATACACAGGTATTCTATTCTGGACTATAATAAACCTACTTGTTTCTACAAATAAACATTTTATACTTTGGGAAATACTTTTATTGTCCACTAATCTGCAGAAGTTATGCTCTTAATATGAAATGTCTTTTACATTTTTTGGATTTCCAGTTTAAACCAATTGTTTTTGCTTGATAAAATCTTAAGCTTTTCGGAAATTTATGATCTCATTACACAAATTTGTTGCGCAATGTTTTATTGAAATTTTATAGACGTTTCAATTAATTGTTATTTATTGAGATATAACAACTATCGTTATCTTAATTTGACAAAAACACATAAATATTTTGAGAACTATGATTCTGCTGTTTTAAGTTTTATTAATAGATTTTGTTTAATGTTTATGGTTAGTCACTTTAAGTCCCGGTCCACACTTTGAAACATTTGCTGCAAACCATTTTTAAATTCTCTTTTGAAACTGCAATCGTGTCCACACAGTGAAGTTTTTGCTTTTCAGTTTTTGACATTTCTGTACAGTACGAATACGAACGAATAAATGTGGATGACATACTCAACAAAAACTTCATGTACATGAAACAAAGTTCCCTTTTTCATTCCTCTTTCCCCTTTCATCAACAAAATCAAATGTTTTGCAGCAAATGTTTCACAGTGTGGACCGGGACTAACAAAAGCCAAAAAGAAGAATTATTTTATAACGTTGTTGTTTTTTTTTTTTGTTTTCTTCAAACAAATGTTGCCATATTGTTGTAAATTTAAAATTAGTAAAAGTAACGTATTGAAATTAAAATAAAGAAACAAATATTTTTAATTACATTCTACAGATGTTTTAATGGGTTTCTGTAAGAATTTGAATTTATTTTTATAGGTTTTATGTTAATCATTTGACCTTTTAACCCTTTTCGAAAATGCCAAGAAAAGTTTTTCCGCTCTTAAATGTTTTCCTCTGCCCTATGCTCTTGTAATACGTTTTGCTTCTCGTTGTTGTTGTTACTGTTGTTGAATTTCACGGCCATAAAAACAAGTGTGTTTGCTGGCTTACTGGCATCTCCCAGCCAGGGCCCAACCTATTTTGATGTCGTTGACAAACCTTTGAGTAGGTAGTTTTTTACGGTTTTTTCTTTTCTAGTCGGTATTAAAAAACTGCTCTTGTTTTTATACTTATTTTTTCGTTTTTAGTTTTACAAAAATAAATATATAACATTTTATTGTAAATTCTCAGGCAGTGATGCGTTGTGCCTGGAAAGCTATTGTAATTTTTGTGTTCAGGTTTTTAAATAGAAGGAGAAGAAGTATAGCAGAAGTGTGTGTTGTACTCGACTGTATTGTGTGTTGTGTTGTATTTTGTAGTGAATCGTTTTGTTTTGACCAAGAGCCAACAAACAAACGACAAATGAAAAACAATAAAAACATTTAATGATGTCACACGGAATATAAAAATACTATAAAACGTCAAAAATTATTGAATTTATGTTAACATTTTCGTTTAAGCCCATAGTTAATTTTAGCCAACGTATGTTAATGTAGTATGACTGGCTAACAACGGCCAACCGTGAAATTCAAGCACAGCTGGTACTGTTTCAGCAGGGTAGTTACAATAGCAGAAGTGGAATGACTTGGGATAGAAAGGGAATAAGTATTGTATGGTGGATGTAAGAAATTTACTTGAAATGGCGTCTAAGAGGAAATTTAATATTGCTAATCCTTTCTTTAGTATTTTATAAATTAATTTTTAAAATAATTATTGTTACAAAAAGTTTACACAAACATTTGTCCACATAAAGATTTTGCATATCAGCAATTTATATTAATTATGCTTTTACTGCACTTCCAGTGGCGGAATATTTCTGTAATATTATTTTTTATTAGTTTAAAAAAAATACTCGGTGGCAAATAAAAGTAGCTAGCAAAAATACACTTAGCCAAATTGATACTAATATGTTGTCGCAATGATATAAAATAAAAAAAACTGTTTAATTTTTAAAAAAAACTTTTGTTGTTATTTCAAAAATCTTGAAATTATTTTTGGGGATTTTTATTTAATTGCTTGTATTTTATCAGTGTGGTCTGCCTTATACAAAGAAATTAATGTAGTTTTTTATTGTACTTTGATTTTAATATTTTAAATGCACATTTTAATTTCCTGACTAAAGACAAAAAAGGGGTTACGTTCTCTAGTTGTAGGGAAATAAAAGAAGAGACACAATCATAAAATACCAATGACTCCGTATTGTCTAGTAAGTATTTGTTTATTTGAAATTTTGTTTTGGTTTGGTTTTATTTGTTTTTTTTTTGTTGTAAAGAAAACAAATAATGTTGTCCTTTTTCAGTTTAGGTTTTTTTTTTATTTAAACCATAAATCCAAATTCATTATTTTATTTTCATTTCATTGATAATCGTGATGTCAATTTAATTTAGATCATAAACATTCCATTCTACTTTTAATACAAGACTCGTTTTATATCTTTTCGTGTTTTTAATTAAATTTTATTCAGATTTTTAGTTGAATACAATTAAAAAAAATAAAGCGGGTTGTTATCCGTAGGTATATTTTTCATATACAAAATCAAAACGATCATTCCTACTTATATGCATTGCTGCATTTTTAAATATTTGGCTTATCTTAGCGCATAGTTTTTTTTTATAGACCACCTACAGTTAAAGGTTGGTGCGTGTTCCCATCCATGTTGCTTCTAAATTCCCAAATATCCTTATCAAATAATACAATACTTATGCACACACATGCATGCATTCTTTCATTCGTTCATATATGAATAAATTGATTTTATTTTATTTCGGTCTTTTCTTTCATCGCCCTTTATTGTAGTAGTGGTCACAAGTAAGAATTCTTGTTCTCGATTAGATTACTTCAACACTATTGCTTAATTTGCATTAAAAATTAATAAGTTTTCGAAAGAAATTCCATTTTTATCGGTGTGGGTTATATTTAGATAAACCCGAATATTTAGATAAACCCAAAGTGCGTTTACCATGTCACCGTATGCTTTGTAAACGGACCATGGTAGTAAAGAGTGTTTTCAGACGCCTTTTTGTCTTGTAATTTTAATTTTAATACAAAGTATGTTTTTAGATGTTCTATGTTATGGTCATATTCATAGTTTATTTAAAGACAGCCTAACAGATTTTCACGAACAAAGTAGTTACTCCACCATGACAAATCCTGGAAGCATCAATTGGCATGTGTCCTTGCAGAAAATGAATATAAATTTCATTTATTGTAATCTGGGGCATATTCACGATCGAGTTAAATATATCTATCGTAATTTTCATATTTTAGTGTGTTTCTTATAATAAAAGAAACAATCAATAGCATTTCCGAAGTATTCTACGAAACCAGTCCGTCACCAGAAAATTGTTATATTTAAATATTTATGGATAAATGAAATACAAAAACTTTTTTTAATAGGGATTTTTTTTCAACTTTTATTTTTTTTATTTGAAAATATTGCTACTTTCACCCAATACTCGAAACTCCAAATAAAATGTTCAAATTTTCAGCATTTGGCTGAAGAACAATTTTTAATTTGAAAATCCAATAAGTGCAAAATAAGGCCTTCATGTAGATAGTATAGTATGCCTGTTTCAGTTTTTCAGACCTACATTTTGCAGCACAGTATAATTATTAAAAGTATTCATTATCTGCAATGGTTTTTTTATGAAGTAATCCACCAAGTACTACTGCTACTTATTATTTCACAGAGCATAATACTTATTGTAAATAATATTCCAATAGTAATCGCTCATAATTCTTAATGAAATCCTATCATTTATTTTCCCATTCCCACCCAAATGGCCTGAGTCAGTTTTGCATTATAAATGAAAATCATATTTCTAATAACATCTTGGCCTAAAACCATAATCATCCTTTTATTGTTATGTATTTTGTTGTTTTGCTATTTTTTCGATTTCGTTTTGTATTCTTGTCTACAATGTCAACCTCATCAACACTTGCAAATATATGAATAATGAAACTGGTAAAACAGATCTCATGGTTTTGACCACGATGATGGTGATGATGATGGAAATGACGACGATGACAATAATTTGAAATAGAAATATTGTATTCATATTTATGAATTTATATAGAGCATGGTGTGGTAGACAGAAAAAATAAAATTAAAATCCTCTTGCATAAAGCACGTTCTATTTAACGTATGCATGCGTGACCATTTCGTTAACATAAACATGACCTTCACACTAAGTCACCAAATAGAAAACGGCTGAAGCTTTTGTTTTGCTATTTTTTTTTCTGATTCTGGTCTTTGGCGCTCTTCCTGCCACAGCACAGAACTGGCTGATTCTAATGCTGTTTTGTACGTAGTGCTGCTATTGCTTTTCTACACAATCAATGTATGGATTGTTAGTTAACAGAAACATACATACATTCATGCTTACAAGTATAAATCAAAATAAACACCTAGTTATGTATATCTACACAGATACATCCTATATATGGAAGTATCCATAGTTGTAGCAAGTAGCGATGGTAGGAGTGTGAGTGTTTAATAGGCCTTTGAGCTAATGGATTACAATATTATGTTTTGGTTTGGTGTTTGGTGTTGTGATTTTACCGACCATTATAAACTTCCATGTGTCACACATAATGTCGCACAATAACAATCATAAATAATATAAACTGCGTGTGTAACAGTGAATGAATGGTGAGCGAGTGAGTGAATGAATGAATGAATGAGTGAGTTAGTGGGAGATCTAGCTTTTATGTACATTAGACCAGCACTTACAAAATATATTTTCTTTGGATGGGTCTTATTTTATTCTTCAGTAAGAAGAAATTAAAAAAAAGTAAAATTGTTTTACCCAATTCAACAACATTCAATCGACTTCCAGCCAGGGTTCTCGCTATCCATTTGATAAGCTATTAAGTAACAAAATGATGATTAGCTATTAAGTAACAAAATATGACCTATCCAAAGCAAATATATTTTTTAAGGGCTGGTCTAATGTACATGTATGTGTTTGTTTTTATGTAGTTAGAAAGCTTTAATAACCAACCATTCAAATTGTACATATAAGTATATAAAATCTCCTACGTCTGTCTGATGAGAAATGATTTGTTATCGTCGTCGTCATTCATTGTTGGCCTGGTAGTCAGTTGAGTGGTAAGAGTGTGGAGGGAAGTATTGCCCAAAACCATGAAAAACATTTGCTAAAGGACTAAAATACTCTGACAGTTTATACTGTTCGTTTGTATTTACTTTTGGTAATGATTATTGCATAAATATTCACTACCGCTTGCTGCTGTAGTTGGTTGATGAAGTTTGGCGGCTCTTGTTTTTGTTCATATTTATGATGCCGTATTTGGTTTTCCCTCCGTTTATTATTGTTATTTTTAGTATGTTTTTGTCGTCCATGCGTCAAAAATTACGAATTGTTGCGTTAATCAAACTGACAACTTTGGTGAATTATTGAAAAAAATACAAATTATATACACACACATACACAATAAAAGCGAAAATAATAAACCAGAGCATGACTTTCATAACAACATCAACGTCACCCACTAGTAAGACACACATACACACACTGGCTACAAACTCCATTGGCAACATTGTTGTATCTACATATGAATGCGTGCCTTAATGTATCTAATGCTGTGATTCTGATTATAGCCAACAACAACAACAATAAAAACAGAGGAGCAGAATGAAAAAAGAAGTGCGAAATGATTCGACTTAAGCTTATGTTTAATTTTGTTTTTGTTAGTTTTTAACTAAACTGTGCGGCCAACCAAAGCAACATTTATAAGCAGATTATTTTAGAATGAATAAGCAAGCAAAAGAATGGGTGGCATAATATTATTATGCGGACAGTCACAGGCAAAAGTAGACACATACTGAATGTTCATTCAAAACTTGTTTATTCAACAAACATACTAGCAAAAACAGTTTTCTTTTAAAATTTCAATATTTTATTTTTCGTGAGAGTTCCGGAAGGCCTTCTATAGGAGCAATTACTAATTACACTGTGCTAGTTAAAAAAACTGTCAACCCGGGCACCCAGCGGGTTAAACTAATTCGGGTACGCTGAATTCAGTGGTGCTAACCGTTTTTTTTAGGTTAGCTCGTATTTTCGAGATATACCATTATTTCGAAAATGGAGGAGGTTGCACAACATATATTCACGTAACTCAAAAACGGTTTAGTTAATTGAATAAACTGAAAAAAAACGAAATAAATTTACGCAATAAAATTATCTTTAAGTAAGGCTTAACATGTTTTTAATCTTCGCTGTCATTTTAGAAATATACATTTTTTTTGCAAAAAAAAAATAATTTTTTAGCAAAATTCGAAATTTTTGTTTTTTAAAACGGCATCAAAAATATATATTTTTTCTTTTTCTAAAAATAAATTATATTTCTAAAACGACTGCGGAGATTAAAAACATGTTAAGCCTTCCTTAAAGGTAAATTTATTATGAATTTCGATTTTTCCAAACACAATACACCAAAAATACTTTAAATAGGTTTTCTTTTGTTCGTTTGAATAGTAAAAAACAAAGACAACAAAAATATCTGTTGACAATATGCTGGCGGTAAGGAGCTTTTGCTATTATTATGGATATTCTTAATTTGATGTATGCAGACTTCTTGCTATCACTGTTCTTTTTATAGGTATATTTATTTGTATGTGAAGGGATATATGCTTGGATGGATTTAGTTATTTTTTCGGTTAATAAATGAATATGCAAACATATATACACACATGAGTCTGTTTTGTGTGTGGCTGTCAAATATTAAAGACATCAAAGTTAAACACAACAGCAAAGATTCATTTGACAGGAAAATATTTCATTCCCTCTGCCTGCCCCTCTAAATGTTAATGGAATTTTGAAGAAAATAAAAAATTTTGTATATCATATGATTAGCTTTGAAATTCATTATAATTTATTAGAATTTCACATGCAAAAGCGAATAATTATTCGGCTAATAGATTATTATGCCTTTGTTAAATATTATTTTATAACGCTCTAATTAGCTTTGTGCTTTGAAAATTTGATATACATATAGTCAACATTAATGTTTTTAAATACTAATTTTGGATCTTGCAAGATAATTTTGATAATTTATTTTATTTTCAGATACTGTGCTGGCAAACGTAATCAAGAGTTGCTGCATTTTAACACAAGTACCGGTAAGTTGCATTAACCTTACTCACTGTATAAAAAGTTATCCAACCTTTAAATTTAAACATAAATTAATTTTATTTAGACATTTCAATGATTTATTTGTGTCAAAAACTACTGTCGAACTAAATTTTATTATAAATATTTAGAAGAATTTTCTCTTTGAATAAAAACTAAATAAACAATTGTAAAAAAGGTTGACAAATGATATATTACGATACGAAATTGATAACAGACCTAATTGAAAATGAACTGCGAATGGCATTTTCTTAACTGATATAAAGCAGACAGACAGACGCACACACAGTGACATACAGAGATAGCCAAACACTAATTTACTTAGACAGACAATCAAGTGCTAACATCAGGGATGGTTCACACTGTATTTAAGTAATTGACCACTCGATTTTCATATTCATACAATTGTTTGTTGTCACATAAATAAACTAATAAATGCAGTCATATGAAAATAACTCGAAAATAAAAAAATTAAACTTTCAAAGAAATGAATTATTATTTCTTAAAAGATATTTTCCCAGATAAAGAATTTATGAATTATAAATACAAAAATATGATTTTAATTCATACTCTTACTTTGAGAAAAATTTGACAAACATTTTTGAGGGAGTTTGTTAAATGATAAAGCTGTTTTTATTTTTCAATTTTAAAGAAAAACTAAACAAATTTTGTAATATCATTGGGTAAGGGGGCAGTTAAAGGCGTTTCGAATTAAATTCTTAGAGCGTAAAAAATTAATTAATTAAAACAACAACCTCATCAAGACACCGTGCAGGAGTAGAAGACGCCGCCAAACAATGGTTAAATGAATTTATCTAAGCGTTAATGAGTTCCAAACACAATACACCATAAATACTTTGAATAGTTTTTCATTTGTTCGTTTAAATAGTAAAAAAACAAAGACAACAAAAATGCAGTTTTCATTTTTAATTATGCGGGACTTTTTTTGGGGGAATTTGACCAGAAAAACACACACAAGTTAGAATTCAACACGGTCATAATGAAAGTAACAACCTGCATTTTGATTAAATTTGACCAGGTTTAAATTCACATACTTGTACATTGAGGTTTTAGTTTTATTTTTTTTTTATTTTGTCTACTTGTGTACAGGTAAATGACCATCCTCTAATGGAGAGAGAACATTTAAAAAATATATATTACACGTGATCAAAAAACATTAATTTAATTAGGTTTTTGTTTTTGGCTGTAACATTCCTTTTCCATTGTGGTCTTTAGTTTTTTTATTAAACTTTATGAGACAATAATGTGACGCGGTATTTTAGAATGAAATTAATTTTTAAAAGTGGAAAATGTTTAAATAATTAATAAAATTAAAATAAAAAAAAGTAAAGAAAATCAGTCTTGCTTGAACTTTTCATAAGTTAGTGTGTTCTAACATTTTGTTTGACTGGTGATAATTGGAAGAAATAAAAAATTGTCCTTTGTTCGTATCTGAAGTGCAATATTAAAAATTATGCTCTATAGACTTTAGAATAACGCTAACGCAAAAACTGTAGTTCTGCATATTGAAAGTGCTAATTATAAGGGTATTTCTAGGGGTATGTTTTCACAAAATATTTCAGTTTCTTCAGAAAAAAGAGTATGTATTTTACTCTACATCTGAAACACTTTGCCGTTTAATTTCATACACAGATAGATATGTATAAACTCTGAAGGAGTCTCATTGGGCCATTCCCGATGAGAATTCAGATAGTTTAAAAAAGGGATGGAAAATTAAAAAAAATTTCAATATGATATTCAAATTGCACTTTTGCATCTATAAAAAGGCAAAGGCCGAACGAAGGCTTTGCAAAGAAAATTATGTTACTGAAGAATTTCTTTAGAAAATACTGTTTACATAATGAGCATAATTTAGATTAGTAAATTTGTCCTGTTATTTAAATAAAATCTTGATAATCGTTTGAAAGTATTAAATGAGTCACAGGAGTACTACGATACTTTTTAAAGTGAAATAGTATCAAAAAAAGTACGATCGTAGCAACTATTCCATCCCTTGAGAAAAGGTACTAATTTTATAACGATGCTTCCGCATCGCTTACCCTCTCCGTTCAAGAAGGCATGATTTTCTATGAGTTCTCACTTAGACGCCTTTTCTTTCTGTCAAATTAGGAAGCGTATTTTTCGAAGTACACAAATGAAATCTTCTTTTCGAAGCTCAATTTGTTACTATTTGTGAAACTAACCAAAATTACAAGTTAAATTTCATCAAAATGTGTAATCATTAATCCTAAATCAACTCAAACTACATAAAATTTTAATTTCCAATTAGAATTTTATGTAATTTGTTTTTAATTTTTAAAATTCTTGATGAAAAGTGCCTTTGAATTTAATGTAAAAGGCTGAACTCACAACACCTGTACACATTTTATTTAGCTTATTTACTTATTTAGAATAATTCAATGTAAATATTTAATTTCGTTATAAATCAACACAGAATTTTTTCAATTTTCCTCTCTTTTTTTTCCATTTAAAGCCAAATCTAATTTCTATAATTTAAATATTCATTACTACATCAATTTATGCATCAAATTGAAAATATTCATTTGGAGTTGGCCCTCCTGCACAGTTAACTCTATACTGCTGCTGCTGCAATGTTGCTGTTAGTACATACACATGTAGTACAATTTACTATTTGTGTGTTTTTAAAAAGTCTGTGTATTTGAAAATAAATTAAAATTGTAATTAGATCCTTTGATACAACAAAAGCGGCTCAATTAAAAAAGAACGCTTTTATATAAATGGCACTTGCAAATAATACCAATTTTATATGGGAATCAACACAAATAATTCCCATACTTTTGGCAAAAAAAAAAAAACGAAAACTATAAATCTGCATGGGATGTTGTGTGTTACCAACATGCATACAATTCTAAAATATAATACATACATACAAGAGACATTTGTACAAATACAATCATAGACTTTATAACCGCATAAGTATATGTATGATTGTGTTTGTTTACATTAAACCAGCAGGTATTTTAAATTAGATAAAATCAAATTAACACACAGCAATTGTAAATTGTCAACGTTACCAGATGGTATGCTAAAACAGAATTAAAAACAACATTTCTATCACGGGATTTATACTTATTACTATACAAAGAACTTAATTTCAAAATAAATACGTTGTTGTAAAAAAAAACAAAAACAAATTAAAGTAACAAATATTACAAGATTCTCTAGAACTCTTTATTTCGATTGAGAACTACATGAAATATATTTCTTATTAATTTAAATGATCTTCCTTCATATACTCGTACTATTGAACATCAATTTTAAAATATTTAGTAAGATTTTTTCGATGTAATCCTTTTTGAGAAACGACTTTACAATTTCAATAGTCTGTCATACCTATATTTATTTAAATCAATTTCATTTCGTTTTTTTTTTTATTATATTCCAGTGTCATTTCATTGCCACTTACACACATGTACTGAATAAAATAAAAATAGTAGTAGAAAAAAAGTACCACTTGCCCTACGGCAGTTAATCTACTATTAATCTTATTGTAAATCCGCCAAGACTTCCTGACATATGAGCCATATTATTCATATACATACTCATACTTTCGTACATTTACAAACTACTATAAACTGCAAGAGTCCGTTCGATTACAGATTTAACAGTGTAGTCGTAAATTTTTACGTAAAGGAGCTTCAAAATTGTTACAACTTGAATAACGTCGTCTGTATTTTTCTTCTTCTTTTTCGACATCGTCGTCTATTACTACTACTCCAATGTACATTTTGCTAAAGCAATAAAATTGAAGCCGTAAGAATAAATGTGATTAAGTTGCGCGCAAAAAATCCAATTTTTATAACTAAACACTAAAAAAAACATTTACGGCCATTTTCACAATGTACGATTAAAAGTTAACGTGAACTTTAACCGCAAATTAGGCTAATATGAATTTCACAATGTACAATTACTTCTTAACTGACACTATTTAACAACAAAGTTGCTGTTAAATATAACAGAATAAATTTCGCCGGTTAGCATCTTAATTGTAAGAAATATAATAAAAGAACATAGAAAAACATTTATATTTTTGTAATATTTATAATTTTTAAAAGTATAAAGCGAAGAAAAGTAAATTTTGCACGGGGTGATCCATATACCACCCGGATATTGCACTTACAAACCAAACAACAAATGTGCACTTTTCCTTGTTGGTTTTCAGTAATTGTTGTTCAGTTTGTTCTGTAAATTTTACAGTTAGGAACCTTAATATTTTTGAGTTTTATAAGTTTTTTTTTATTATACCACTAAGAAAACACAAATTATTGTTTTTTATGCCGTCTTTTAGACAATTTTTTATATTTCAATCTTTCATTACACTATTTTTCGTAAACAAATGTATGCATTATTGCCATACTTTCTACTGAATGCTTTGGTTAAGTAATCAAATGATGGTGAAACGTAAATCGGTAACCGTTGGTTAAATGGTCCCCGTTAAACAAACCGACAGTTAGTTAATTTTCCGGTTAAAATGAAATAATCGTACATTGTGAAAATGGCCGTTATACATATTACACTCATGGTTATACTAATAAGGCCCATTATATTAAAAAACAATTTACAAGTTACCGATTACACATCCAATGTCGGTACGAAAAAGGACTAAACCCGACAGATGACTGGGGAAATTCGGAAATTTTTAAGAAATTATATTAAACGAAAGTCGGATAAAACTCATGCTCTCGGGATTTATATTTAAATCCCAAATCCTGTAATTCGTAAAAATCAATCTCGGTGGACATCTATAGTCAAAAGTCATTACTGACAGACTGGCCTGTTTGCAACCAAGAATATATTTCATTTTCTATGCAAATTATAAAATTGTGACAATAATGTTGGGCAAAAATCAAAATTATATTAAAGTTTGTAAAAAGTAGAAAATTCATAAGAAAAAGGTATTGCATTTATAACTATATCCACAACTGTAGATATGTTTATTTGAAAATTTCCATTTTTATTTGAGTGTTGTTTTTTTTCGTGGGGGCCAAAAAAGCGACGTCTTTTTTTTGGAGAATTAAATGGACTACGTATGTGTATAAAAGATGCTTGACAGGGCAATAATCATAAATTTCTATACAACTACACATATTGATATTCATACAAACACACTAGAGAACAGCAAAAAGATAGTGAAATAACAAGTACTTGAAAAATATGAACTTCTGTACACATTCATTCATACAAACATACATATAAAATATATAAATAAGTATAAGATGAAGAAACAATATTCCATAATCAATAGATAAAATAATATTTATTGACGATTGAGTCTTGCTAGAGAAAGAAGAAAATAATAAGTATGTATTTCCAAATATTTATAAGTGGCCATTATAATGTAGATCAAAAGCGCTCGTATGCCCTTAAAAATAATTTCATTCATAATTAGATAAACTTGCCCAACTGTAGTGTTCATTTGATATTCTGCAATACAACAAAATTTTAATTATTTCTCTGTAAAAAATAGTCAAATTACTTTAAATGTGTAAAGTACTTTTTGTGCTGGTCTTTGCCTATTAACTATTCAAAACTTTATTTGTTTATTTATTTGTGTGCAACCATTATTGTTTGATTTACTTCAAAAGTGTTGAACATTTTCCACTTCTGGGCATTTTTCAAAATATACACTCAAGCACACAAATATTTATGTATGAGCACAATATATGCAACAAACATTCAGAAAATTTTACATAATTTTTCGCTAACCAAAATGCGTGTTTACATTGAAGTGATTACAATATGTATGAACACTAGGGTGGCCCCACAATAAAGTTGTTACTATTTCCAAAAAATATGATAAGAGTAGCTTATTTTTCGAAAAAATATCATGAAATTTTGATGCAAAAGAAAATCCAAGTGTAAACAAATCTGAAGGATTGAGACGTCCGACTTTTAATATTATATATCAAAACTATTTTTTCTTTTAATTGTAAATTGATATGAAGCATACTTTAAGTTTTGATGCGAAAATTACCAACTTTGTTTGACTCCTAATAAACTGATCCATCCTAATGTACACAATTTCGAAATACACATACAAATATCCATACACTCACACAAATGCTAACAACATTCAAATACAGATAGAGTGCACAAACACATCATTTTGGTTTCAAAATAAAATGTATGTTAACACTGTATCAAGGTAAAATTCAACACTCGAACTAAATAAAAATTAAAAAAGTAAGAAAGAATTGCAGGACAAACTTGACCATTCTAATACACTACTAACTCACTGTTCGTTCACAAGTATTATTTTAGTACTATTTTTATTTAAGATTTTGTGATTTTTATAAAAATAATATTTAGGGTTAATTCATAAACGAAAGGTGTGAATTCTACCCATTATTTAGGACTGGTAATGTGATATAAGTTGGCATAAAGTCTATTAGTATAAATTAAAATTCGATATTAATATTAAATTCATTATTGGCTCGAAGTCCAAATATATAAAATTTTAACAAATTTCTTCTACGCTAGAGACCTGTACAGGGTGTGGTTGCAAATCATTATCACTAAATTTTCGGTATATAATCATTGCTAGTTGGCTTTGCAAACTTTCATTACAAATCCATAATACCCATCCCGCTAATGTCGGTATAGGGTGCACACAAATATGTGTATATTTGTCGTACATATCGTCACCTAAAATGCAAAATAACGTAACATGTTTTTTCATAAGTTTACGATATGAAATGGAAACTACTTAAGATATTGAAGCAAAATTTTCAAATCTGGATTACAATGACACTACACTTTATGGCGTGTATCTAACGTTATTTTGAATTGCTGAAATCAAAATTACGTATAATCCATACAAATTTTTATGAAAAACTAAAAATATATTTTTTATTTTAAATAAAATCAGTTATATTTTGTATGTTCTTTTATTTATTTTAATTACTAATTACTACTTATTTGTACACTAACAAAAGTACTTCATTAACCCTCTAACCCGCAAGAGTGCCTCAAGGCATTTACTACATAACATCAATTATCTCAAAAATTAATTATAATTTTAAATTTAACTTTCACTTTAGTTACAGATTTGTTAGTATTTCTCTTGAATGTCGAAATGCATTCTGACTTTTAGTTTTTGTTCTGTCAGCTATTTTGTGAAATTTAGGATACTACCAAAACTAAGGTACAAAGTTACGATATTTTGCATTTTAGGTGACGATATACTGAATTTATTTTATTTACAATGAAACATAAGTATAGTTCTGTTTGTATTCACACATTTGTTATTTATAATGTATAAGTACATGCGAATGTGCGAGTGAGAAATTGCACACTAATGTATGAATACAAAAACCCTATGGACCGACTATCTTTTTTTTTGGTACACGTGGCTATTTGGTTAAAAAATTGTGGTAATATATAATAAATTTTAATTTGTGAAAATATTCATTATCCCAAGAAACCTAAAAATAAATGCGAATAATCGGATAATCGAATAAGTGGTTATTAGGGATAGAATAAAACCTATGTATATATTTATCTGTACAATATAAATCTCCTTTATATAGTTGCTATAAATTATTCCTGCCAAATTGTTATATGTCTTTTTACATACATTCTTTGGTTAATTTTTAATGGGGAATGCAAACATATTACGTATTTACATTTCAATTTGATTATATTTTTCATAATATGTAATTTCACATTCAGATTTTGCTTATTGTACCTACAACAAATAAAAAAATTAAAAATTTCGAAAGAATCTTCATGAAAATGTGTGGTACTCGTAGCTGTTATTGCAACTAAAGTTATCTAACAAAATTAAGCAAATACTGGCATCTCTATTATACATTTATTACTCATTCAAATTTGTATTCTATATTTTTTTCGCTATTAAAATGTGTGGCTTCAACTAGCATTCACGCACAAATAAATGTGCACTCAGTAATCATTAGGATGGCGCAACGTTTATGCGCAACAATTTTAACAATCAGTAGTTCTGAAGGAAGTTTATAATTGTAGAGTAAGAATACTCTACAATTAATATTTTTTAAATTGCCTATACGCAATATTAAAAGCACAAATTGGTGGAAAGTTAAAATAAAAACTTTAGAGAGTTCTAAACAATGTTTGGGAAATATAAGTGTGACCCTAATAGTGCATGAGTATGTCAATATGTAGATTTTAGCCACAAAAATATGCATGAATTAAATTGTATAGAATTATAAGCATACATCCTGTGAATGTGAATTTGTGAGGATATGTGAGTCGACATACACGCATTCGTTGTTAAGCATACAAACATCATGTGCAGTTAGGAATTGTGGTAATGATGCAATTGATTTCTTTGGTTGATTATTAAATTTAGAATTAAAATCAACACATCGAATACTACTGCTTTCTGTAACTACTAGTTTTACTGCCACTACTAACTACAACAACATTAAAACTAAATATTTCTACAATTGCTACTTTATTACAATTGAAAATGAGAGAAACCATTAAATTAAATACACCTACATTATTATATACAAACTCAAATGTGTATTTGAATTGCGGATTGAACAATTTTTCGTAATATTTACTCAAATTATTTGCAGATTTTCGATAATAGAATCTTTTAGTAGTCGTGGTAAAATTTAGCATTGAAATCAGTTTAAACTTTAAGTACATTAGTTTAGAGACTATGTAATGGCCAGGGAAACTGCAATCATGCAAATGCTTTTTCTGTACGTCCGTTTAAGAACATTTTAAGAATTTTGGCATTGTTTTGTTATTTTCATTTTCATATTTTTTTTTTAATTTTTCAACTAATT